>NC_073647.1:23688937-23991968 GCF_029407905.1 Bubalus kerabau | reverse complement strand
CCCTTTTAATATCTCACGGACAGTAGGTTATCGAAATAAAGTATTTGACAAATTGTTGGGTTGCCTCTTAATGGCCTCCTGTTAGTTCATATGGCTAGAGGACAAGTTGGAGCTTCAGCAAGTGAATCCACTCACTCAGGATTACCTGTGATGGATGGAGAACTGGTCTCAAGTAGACAATAGCTTGGACTACTGCTGTCTTTGAAATTTCTTAATGAAACTCTGAAATGCCATTTGGGGGCCAATCTGCACTTAACTGAAGCTTTGGTTTTACTTTTAGACTGTTTTCTTTTATGCTTAATGCTGTATTTAAAGCTCCCTGGAGTACTATGATATCATCTTCCTATCTCTATTATATATATAGCAACAATCATAGAATACACATGGGAAAGCTGAGGTGTGCCAAAAGCTGGTCACTGATTCATGGTAAGGAATGCATATCTGATCTGGGAGGCCCAACCCTTGACTGGACTGTGATCAAAACAGAGACAGATTCTGTCTTTGTTTCTATTCTGCAGCAAATAGATGATTGAGAAAGTTGAACTGCAGTAGCTGGTAATTTGGAAACTTGAGAATGAGATCGTTTTGGAAGACTGCAGTGTCATCCATGTTAAGTGAATTCAGTAAGATAACATTGCTCATTTAGCACATCAGTCTTTAGCTAAAAGGCCATACATGCCAATGAGTGACAATTCCTTGATGAAATATACTTCGGGTTTAATTGGAATGGCCCTCAGATTTGAGAGCTGATCTTCTGGAAAAATACCAAATCATCATCACCATCGGCAACAAACACTGACTGTGTGCAGGGCCTGATGGGAAACTCTGTTTCTTATCATGAAGCTTGAAATTGGATCTAGGGGTCACAGTGGCAACTCTGTCGCCTGGCCTTGACTACTTGCTAAGATGTTGACTTATCTTTTCCCAGTTTCCTCAAAGGCAGGATGTTTGTCCTGTTTCTTTATCCAAAGCATCCAGCATAGGTCTTGACACACAGCTGAGGCAGTCAGTACATATTTGTTGATTTAATAAATTCATGCGGTTTGAAATTATAAAACTTTGAACACCTGTATGGTGGTGCTGTGTGTGACACAAACTCTAAGTGGATTTTGTGTGTGTGGTGAGTAAAGAGGGATCTGGGAATAGAGGGACCTAGAAGTCTTTAGTGAAGTCATGGAAGAAAAAGTTGAAGAGTAAAATGCGTTTTGTGAGGATTGTCATTGATCAATAAAAATTACAATAGATGTATTGATTCTAAGCCTTAAAATTAATGAATCAAGACAATGTTTCTTTTAGGTTCAGTTCAGTTGCTCAGTCGTGTCTGACTCTTTGCACCCCATGAACCACAGCACGCTAGGCCTCCCTGTCCATCACCAACTCCCGGAGCCCACCCAAACCCATGTCCGTTGTGTCGGTGATGCCGTCGAACCATCTCATCCTCTGTCGTCCCCTTCTCCTCCTGCCCTCAATCTTTCCCAGCATCGGGGTCTTTTCAAATGACTTAGCTCTCCGCACCAGGTGGCCAAAGTATTGGAGTTTCAGCTTCAACATCAGTCCCTCCAATGAACACCCAGGACTAATCTCCTTTAGGATGGACTGCTTGGATCTCCTTGCAGTCCAAGGGACTCTCAAGAGTCTTCTCCAACACCACAGTTCAAAGCATCAATTCTTCTGCGCATAGCTTTCTTTATAGTTCAACTCTCACATCCATACATGACTACTGAAAAAACCATAGCCCTGACTAGATGGACCTTTGTTGGCAAAGTAATGTCTCTGCTTTTGAATATGCTGTCTAGGTTGGTCATAACTTTCCTTCCAAGGAGCAAGCGTCTTTTTAATTTCATGGCTGCAATCACCATCTGCAGTGATTTTGGAGCCCAGAAAAATAAAGTCAGCCACTGTTTCCCCATCTATTTGCCGTGAGGTGATGGGACCAGATGCCATGATCTTCGTTTTCTGAATGTTGAGCTTTAAGCCAACTTTTTCACTCTCCTCTTTCACTTTCATCAAGAGGCTCTTTAGTTCTTCTTCACTTTCTGCCATAATGGTGGTGTCATCTGCATATTTGAGGTTATTGATATTTCTCCCGGCAATCTTGATTCCAGCTTGTGCTTCCTCCAGCCCAGCGTTTCTCATGATGTACTCTGCATAGAAGTTAAATAAGCAGGGTGACAATATACAGCCTTGACGTACTCCTTTTCCTATTTGGAACCAGTCTGTTGTTCCATGTCCAGTTCTAACTGTTGCTTCCTGACCTGTATACAGGTTTCTCAAGAGGTAGATCAGGTGGTCTGGTATTCCCATCTCTTTCAGAATTTTCCACAGTTTATTGTGATCCACACAGTCAAAGGCTTTGGCATAGTCAATAAAGCAGAAATAGATGTTTTCTGGAACGTTTGTGCTTTTTCACTGATCCAGCGGATGTTGGCAATTTGATGTCTGGTTCCTCTGCCTTTTCTAAAACCAGCTTGAACATCTGGAAGTTCACGGTTCACGTATTGCTGAAGCCTGGCTTGGAGAATTTTGAGCATTACTTTACTAGCATGTGAGATGAGTGCAATTGTGCAGTAGTTTGAGCATTCTTTGGCATTACCTTTCTTTGGGATTAGAATGAAAACTGACCTTTTCCAGTCCTGTGGCCACTGCTGAGTTCTCCAAATTCGCTGGCATATTGAGTGCAGCACTTTCACAGCATCATCTTTCAGGATTTGAAATAGCTCAGCTGGAATTCCATCACTTCCACTAGCTTTGTTCGTAGTGATGCTTTCTAAGGCCCACCTGACTTCACATTCCAGCATGTCTGATTCTAGGTGAGTGTGAGTGATCACACCTTAGTGATTATCTGGGTTGTGAAGATCTTTTTTGTATAGTTCTTCTGTGTATTCTTGCCACCTCTTCTTAATATCTTCTGCTTCTGTTAGGTCCATACCATTTCTGTCCTTTATCGAGCCCATCTTTGCATGAAATGTTCCCTTGGTATCTCTAACTTTCTTGACGAGATCTCTAGTCTTTCCCATCCTATGTTTTCCTCTATTTCTTTGTATTGATCACTGAGGAAGGCTTTCTTATCTCTCCTTGCTATTCTTTGGAACTCTGCATTCAGATGCTTATATCTTTCCTTTTCTCCTTTGCTTTTCGCTTCTCTTCTTTTTGCAGCTATTTGTAAGGCCTCCTCAGACAGCTATTTTGCTGTTTTGCATTGCTTTTTCTTGGGGATGCTCTTGCTCCCTGTCTCCTGTACAATGTCACAAATCTCTGTCCATAGTTCATCAGGCACTCTGTGTATCAGATCTAGTCCCTTAAATCTATTTCTCACTTCTACTGTATAGTCATAAGGGATTTGATTTAGGTCATAACTGAATGGTCTAGTGGTTTTCCCCACTTTCTTCAATTTCAGTCTGAATTTGGCAATAAGGAGTTCACGATCTGAGCCACAGTCAGCTCCCGGTCTTGTTTTTGCTGACTGTATAGAGCTTCTCCATCTTTGGCTGCAATGGATATAATCAATTTGATTTCGGTGTTGACCATCTGGTGCTGTCCATGTGTAGAGTCTTCTCCTGTGTTGTTGGAAGAGGGTGTTTGCTATGACCAGTACATTCTCTTGGCAGAACTCTATTAGCTTTTCTCCTGCTTCATTCTGTACTCCAAGGCCAAATTTGCCTGTTACTCCAGGTGTTTCTTTTTGGTTATCCAACAATTAGTTTTCATTGTCCTTCAATTGGTGAGAAATTCATCACTTTTCCTGGAAAAAAAAAAATCGGTTCTTGAAACAGTCCCCATCGGACTTCAGATGAGTCTCCAGCTTCCCAACTATGAGGGTCTGTGTGGGAGACAGAGTGAGGTCAAGCCTAGATCGGGCAGAAGGTGATTCAGATGCCATCGTTGGATGAGGCCAGAGTATGGAGGAAAACCATGTCCATGGAAAGAATATCAAGGGTCAAGAAGAAGAAACCAAACCTGTCATAAGGCCTAAAGGGTGAGAGCAGCACCAGCAAGGAGCGGGTGAAGACTGAGGTCAGGACCTGAATGGCTGCAGAATGGAGGGGAAGGGGAAAGAGAAGGGAAAGAATAAAGCAGAAATAGCTGCTGGGCTCCCTGCTTTTTAAAAACAATTTTTTATTTTTTTTTTAATTGGAGTATAATTGCTTTACAATGTTGTATTAGTTTGTGCTGTACCATGAAGTGAATCAGCCATAAGTATACATCTATCCCCTCTCTCCTGAACCTCCCTCCCGCCATCCCCCATCCCACCCTTCTAGGTCAACACAGCTGAGCTCCCTGTGCTGTCCAGCTGTTTCCCAGTGGCTATCTATTTGCAGGGCAGGAATAGAGACGCAGACACAGGGAATGGACTCGTGGATCCCAGCTTTTACTTTTGGTCTTTGATAGCCTATTCTCAACAGAGCAATCAGAGAAATCCTTTAAGGTACTAAGTCAGTCACTCTTTTACTCAAAACTTGTCAGTACATCTCCATCACAATTAGGATACTCTGTAATTAGCCCTAAAAAGCGCTGCATGGTCTGGTTTCCCAGTGCCTCTTGGGCCTCATTTCCTACCACACTTCCTCTCTCTCACTCCAGACACACCTTCCTAGTCCTCGAGTGTGGCAAGCACAGTCCCATCTCAAGGCCTTTGCATATACTATTACCCATGTCTGGGTCGCTCTTACTTCACATCTTTGTGACCCTAGCTCTTTTTTATCCCCTAGGACTAAAGTGACTCTTCTTCACAGAGGTTGTCCTTAACTATCTGATTGAATGTAGACATTCCTGACCCCCCGCCCCCCATTTTCTAGCTCATCAGCCTTTTAATTTCCTTCAGAGCACAGTTCAGAGTTCGTAATTCTTCTCTTGTTGAGTGATTGCCTCTCTCTCTCTCTGGAATGTTAAGGCCAGGGACCTGGTGTGGACATGTGTTCACTCTACCACTGTATTCCAACACTGCCACATGATCAGGGCTCAATGACCATCATTGTTCAGTAAATGAATGTTCCAGGATGCTTTTGGCTTTATGAATAAGAACATCTATTTGTTGAGTGAGACATGGCCTTGGATGCAAGATTTGAAGGGACAATCTCATTACCTTTGTGAAGGTGATTCCTCTGCCTCCTATTCCAAGAACTCTTGGCAAGCCACATACATGATCTGGAGGAGAGGCCATGTTGGATAACTCTGTGA
The DNA here is from genome assembly GCF_029407905.1 of Bubalus kerabau. Lineage (NCBI taxonomy): Eukaryota > Metazoa > Chordata > Mammalia > Artiodactyla > Bovidae > Bubalus > Bubalus kerabau. The sequence goes on along the minus strand of NC_073647.1, from coordinate 23,986,790 downwards.
CTGGACTGGTGAGAGAAATGAGGCTCAAAGTTGGGTGCTTCTATATACAGAAGATCTGTTTTTTCATTTTTGTTTTTACATTTGTAGGGGGCAAATTTATTCATTGATGGTAGGAATTTTTTTTCTATATGTAAAGTTCCAGGTTAGTATACCATCTGTTTTAATTAGTTAAAATTTATTGAAGTATAATTGATTTACAATATTATACTAGTTTCAGCTGTACAGCATAGTGACAATATTTTTACAGATTATAATCCACTAAAAGTTATTACAAGATAATGACTAGAACTGCCTGTGCTATATAATATAGCCTTGTAGCTTATTTTGTACATAATAACGTGTAATTCTTAATCCCCTACTCCTATATTATCCCTTCCTCCACTGCTTGTTTATTTCCTATATCTGTGAGTCTGTTTTGCATATACATTCATTTGTGTTACTTTTTAGAGTCCATGTAGAAATGATATCATACTGTATCTCTCTCTGTCTGACTTATTTCACTAAACATAATATTCTCTAGGTCCATCTGAGTTGCTGCAAGTGGCTGAATTTCATACTTTTTATGGATGCATAATATTCCATTGTGTGTATGTGTGTGTGTGTATATAAATCTTTTAAAAATGTTAATACTTATGTAAAATATTATTGTCGATAATATAAAAATATTAGTAATACCGACATTGTCAGGATACCTTTGCCTTATTAAGCTGTATCAGTATTAAGGTTCAGTTTGGAAATAGTACAATAGGTAGCACATCTTCTTTATCTGTTCATCTGTCAGCGGACACTTCGGTTCCTTCCATATTTTGGCTTTGTGACTAGTGCTACTTTGATCACTGGTGCATGTATCTTTTCTAATCAGTGTTTTCATTTTTTCCAAATATATACTAGATGGTGGAATTGCTGGGTCATATGGTAACTCTATTTTTAGTTTTTTGAGGAGCTCCACACTGTTTTCCATAGTGACTGCACCAATTTGCAATCTCACAAACAGTGTACAAGGGTTTATCTAAAGATAGTTGGTTCCTCACAAGACCAGAGAGAAGTATAGGCAGTGGATGGCAGTAGCCATCATCATGTGGACGGTTGTCTATATGATGGCCACAGTGATGTGGGTCATGGAGCTCCCCAATATCAAGCACGTATCTACTATATCTACTTAGACAGCCAAGGCTGGTCTACTAAATTTTTCAATGCTCTTGGATATTCTTTTGCAAAGATTTGTGGACTAAGAGCCAGAAGAGCCCTTTTATGAGTAATGACTTTTCCTTCGTTGAGGCAGGCATGGTATACCCTTGGCAGAATGTTCACCTTCAGAATTGGCAGATTCTTTACAGGATTGGTACAGCCCACGACTCTAGGGAGCCCCTTCCCTCAAATCAGCTCTGATTTCTCTCCTTCCTTGGACAGGAGGTATTGCCAGGTGGTTAGCTGGGCTTTGAGCCTTATGCAGTATTATGAGTTGAATTGTATCCCTCCCACAATTCATATGTTGAAGTCTTAACCCTCAGCACCTGAGAATGTGACCATGTTTGGACATAGGGTCATTACAAACGTAATTAGTACATTATTAAGAAGATGAAGTTACACTGTAGTAGTATGGGCCCCTAATTCAATATGACTGGTGGTCCTTATACAAAGGGGACATTTGGACACAGATAGGCACACAAGAAGAAGGCCATGTGAGGATAAAGGCAGAAATTAGGGTGATGTAGCAGAAGCCACAGAACACCCCATATTGTCCATAAACCACCAGAAACTAGGAGGCCAGAAACAGATTTTTCCCTCAGGGTCCCCATAAGGAAACGACCCTGCCTACACTTTGACCTCAGACTTCTAGCCTCCGGAACTGTGAGACAATACATTTCTGTTGTTTGTGGTACTTTCCTTAAGTACCTGGCTCCCTGGCAACTTATTCCACTCAGACACTCGGTCAGGGTCTCTGGATCAGAACTCTTGCATCAAGTAGAGGAAAGCAGGTTACTTTATAGGGGAGAAACAGAGACCAGGTCATGCCCACAGTGCCTGGCCAGGAAGGAACCCCATTTGTTGACTCCTCCTAAGATGGTGCAGAGCAGCGCTCCTGAAATCTCAGTCCCCTAACCTTTGAAACACTTTAACATTTCAAGGAGAATCTTTACCAAGAGAGGACAGGAAAGCTAGTATAGAATATATCTGATGATTACTAATCCTGTCTTCAGAAAACAAAGGGGATTTTGTTGAAAAAAAAATCATTCTGATTATCTACCTCTCAGGGTTCTAATTTTTTGTGTGTGTGGCCACATGGCATGTAGGATCTTGTTCCCCAACCCAGGATCTAACCCGTGCTCCCTGCAGTGGAAGTGTGGATTCTCAGCCACTGGACCACCAGGAAAGTCCCTAGAATTCTAAACTTTTTATTTACTGACTTTTACTTATTTTATTTTTTAAAATTTGTCTATCTATCTATCATCTATTTATTTTTGGCTGTGCTACTTACAAGATCTTAGTTACTCGACCAGGGATTAAACCTGGGTCACAGCAGTGACAGGGCCAAGTCCTAACCACTGGTCTGCCAAGGAATCCCCTCACTGACTTTTGCAATGAAGGTATTTGTTACTTTTGGGGTCTGATAGGGAGAGTGAACTCTCTCCTGATATTTTGCCAAAGATTTTCTAAAACAGAGGGCCGGGCACACAAGTTCAGTTTGTAGTTCAGAATTTGTCATCCTATGCCAAATGGGATGCTTCACCCACATCGCTGATAACTTTTGCACAATGGACAGCCCTCCATCTACCCACTTGTTCGTCTCCAAGTCAGTGCCCTAATACAGTGCACAACCATTATATATTCAGTATGTAGCAATAAATGACCTACTATGTGCCAGCTGTTATGCTGGGCACTGGAAACTGGCAGTAGGGGCCAAGGCTCCAGTTATCCTCCTGCCCTGAAAATCAGATAATAAAAAGCAGGAGCCTTCTGGGGGAAAGTGGCATTGTTTAATGCTCAGTGAATTCAATTCTGCTTAAAAATTGCTTAAACTTGGCATCATCAGGCAAACGGCTTTGGAATTTAGCAAAAAACAAAATTACATACTGAGTAACAGACCTGGGGCATGATCTTGCTGTATCAATCTGCTAGAGTTTAAAAATGGTAGCTGATAGATGAAGACATCCTGAGAAAAGAAAAATACAAATCAATATCCCATATGAATTTAATGCAAAAATTCTTTTTTGAAATTAATTAATTAATTTATTTTAATGGGAGGCTAATTACTTTACAATATTGTAGTGGTTTTTGCCATACATTGACTTGAATCCACCATGGGTGTACATGTGTTCCCTATCCTGAACCCCGCTCCCACCTCCCTCCCCATCCCATCCCTCAGGGTCATCCCAGTGCTCCTGCCCTGAGCGCCCTGTCTCAGATGCAAAAATTCTTAACAAAATACTAACAGACAAAATCCAGTAGCATATTAAGAGGATTATTTACCCTGACCAAGTAGAATTTATGTCAGGAATGCAAAGGTGGTACAACATATAAAAATTAATGTGTCAATACAATACACTGCATGAATAGATTGAAGGGGAAAGACACATGATCATATTAATTGATGTAGAAAAAGTATTTGACAAAATCCAACACCCTTTCATGATAAAAGCATTCAACACACTAGAAATAGGACATAACTTCCTCAATTTGTAGAGGGCATCTATGAAAACCCCATAGTGAACATCATAGTTAATGGTGAAAAACCGAAAGCTTTTCCTCTAGATGAGGAACAAGACTAGAATATCCATTTTCACCACTTCTATGCAATATTATACTGGAAGTTCTTGTCAAAGCAATTGGGCAAGAAAAAGAAATAAGACATCCAAACTGGAAAGAAAAAGTAAAACTATATTCACAGATAATATAATCTTACATAAAGAACATCCTCAGGAATAAAAAAAAAAGAATATTTAAGTTAGCAAATAAATTCAGCAAAGTTGCAGGATACAATATCAACATATACAAATTAGTGGTATTTCTATGCACCAGCAATGAGCATCTGAAATGAAATTAGGAAAACAATTTTGTTTACAATACTATCTAAAAGAATAAAATGCCTAGGAATAAATTTAACCAAGTAGGTGAAAGATTTCTACACTTAAACCACAAGCATTGCTAAAATAAAGAAGACCTAAATAAATGGAAAAGCTCCCATGTTTATATATTTAATATTAAGATAGCAATATACCGCAAAGAGATCTCTAGATTCAATGCAAACCCTATCAAAATTCCAATGCTCTTTTTTACAAATATGGAATAACTGATCCCACAATTCATATGGAATTGCAAGGAATACTGAATAGGCAACAAACCCTTGAAAAAGAACAAAATTAGAAGACTCATACCTCCTGATTTAAAAACACATGTGTACCTGTGGCGGATTCATTTTGATATTTGGCAAATCTAATACAGTTATGTTAAGTTTAAAAATAAAATAAAATTTAAAAAAAAAAAATAAAAACTTACTACAAAGCTACAATGATCAAAACAATACATTATTGGCATAAGGATAGACATGGATTAATGGAACAGAATTAGAGTCCAGAAAGAAACCCATATACGTCTGGCCAATTAATTACTTTTTCCTCATTGAATGGTCTCAAGGGTACCAAGACCATTCGATGAGGAAAAGTAATCTTCAACAAAAAGTGATGGGAAAACTGGATCTATAAACATATATCCATTGTATACATAAAAATACATGTAAACACAGGTAAAAGAATGAAGTTCACACCATATAAAAAAATTAACATGGATGAAAGAGCTAAATACAAGAACTACAACTATAAAATTTGTATTAGAAAGCATAGAGGTAAATCATCATGACCCTGAAGTAGATTTGACAGTAGATTTTTAGAAATGACACCAAAAGAACAAGAACAAAAGAAAAATAGGTAAATTATACCTCATCAAAATTAAAATCTTTAGTGCATCAAAAGACATTAGCAAGGAAGTTAAAAGACAGCCTACAGAGACTTCCCTCGCAGTTCAGTGGCTGCTGTGCTGGTTCATTTGCCCAGTTGTGTTTGACTCTTGGCAATCCCGTGGACTGTAGCCCATCAGGCTCCTCTACCCATGGACTTCTCCAGGCAAGAATACTGGAGTGGGTTGCCATGTCCTCCTCCAGGGGCTCTTCCTAACCCAGGAATCAAACCTGCATCTCTTGCATCTCCTGCATTGGCAGGCAGATTCTTTACCTCTAGCACCATCTGGGAAGCCCCTGGTAGTTCTGTGGTTAGGACTCTGCAATTTTGTTGCAGGGGATGTGAGTTCTATCCCTGGTTGGGGAACTAAGATCCTGCATGCCACATGGCATGGCCAAAAAAGAAAAGAAAAAGAAAAAAACAGCCTACAGAAGGGGAAATATATGCAGGTCATATATTTCAACATATTTCATAAGGTCCTAGTACACAGAATACATTAAGAGTGCTTATAACTCAACAAAAAGACAATCCAGTTTAAAAAATGGGCAAAGGACTTCAATAGACTTTTCACCAAAGAAGATATGTAAATAGCCAACAAACGCATGAAAAGATGGTCAATACCATTAGTCGTTCAGTTCAGTTCAGTCGCTCAGTCCTGTCTGACTCTTTGCGACCACATGAATCGCAGCATGCCAAGCCTTCCTGTCCATCACCAACTCCCAGAGTTCACTCAGACTCATGTCCATCGAGTCGGTGATGCCATCCAGCCATCTCATCCTCTGTCGTCCCCTTCTCCTCCTGCCCCAATCCCTCCCAGCATCAGAGTCTTTTCCAATGAGTCAACTCTTCACATGAGGTGGCCAAAGTATTGGAGTTTCAGCTTTAGCATCAGTCCTTCCGAAGAAATCCCAGGGCTGATCTCCTTCAGAAGGGACTGGTTGGATCTCCTTGCAGTCCAAGGGACTCTCAAGAGTCTTCTCCAACACCACAGTTCAAAAGCATCAATTCTTCAGCGCTCAGCCTTCTTCACAGTCCAACTCTCACATCCATACATGACCACAGGAAAAACCATAGCCTTGACTAGACGGACCTTTGTTGGCAAAGTAATGTCTCTGCTTTTGAATATGCTATCTAGGTTGGACATAACTTTCCTTCCAAGGAGTAAGCGTCTTGTAATTTCATGGCTGCAGTCACCATCTGCAGTGATTTTGGAGCCCAAAAAATAAAGTCTGACACTGTTTCCACTGTTTCCCCATCTATTTGCCATGAGGTGATGGGACCAGATGCCATGATCTTCTTTTTCTGAATGTTGAGCTTTAAGCCAACTTTTTCACTCTCCACTTTCACTTTCATCAACAGGCTTTTGAGTTCCTCTTCACTTTCTGCCATAAGGGTGGTGTTGTCTGCATATCTAAGGTTATTGATATTTCTCCCAGCAATCTTGATTCCAGCTTGTGTTTCTTCCAGTCCAGCGTTTCTCATGATGTACTCTGCATAGAAGTTAAATAAGCAGGGTGACAATGTACAGCCTTGATGTACTCCTTTTCCTATTTGGAACCAGTCCGTTGTTCCCTGTCCAGTTCTAACTGTTGCTTCCTGACTTGTATACAGATTTCTCAAGAGGCAGGTCAGGTGGTCTGGTATTCCCAATTCTTTAGGGAAATGCAAATCGAACTCACAGTGAGATGCCACGGACACCCTGTAGGATGGCTATAATATTTCTTAAACCCCAGAAAACAATGGTTGGCAAGGAGGTAAAGAAGTTGGGACCCTCATAGATTGCTGCTGGAAAACAGTTTGGCTGTTACTCAGTAAGTTAAACATAAAATTACTCTATGACCCACTCCTAGGTATACACACAAAAGCAATGAAAACATGTTCAAGCACAACAAATAGCATGAATGTTCATAGCAGCACTATTCATAATAGCCAAAAGGTAGAAACAACCCAAATATCCATTAATGGATTAATGAATGTTTGAAATGTGGTATACCCATGCAATGGAATATTATTCAGCCATATAAAAGAATGAAGTACTGACACATGCTATGACATGGATGAACCTTTAAGACATTATGCTGAGTGAAATAAGCCAGACACAAAAAGGCACATTGTATGATTTCATTTGTATGAAATGTCGAGAATAAGCAAATCCACCGAGACAAAAGGCAGATTAGTGGTTGCCAGGGGCCAAGCTGAGGAGAGTGACTGCTTAATTGGTACAGGGTTTCCTTTGGGAGTGATGAAAATGTTCTGGAAATAGATAATGGAGATGTTTGTACACCATTGTGAATGTATTAAATGTCACTGAATTGTATACTTTAAAATGAGTAAAATGGTGAATTTTATGTTATATGTGTTTTATCAATACAGATACAATGGTGCCTGGCACTCCTGGTGGCTGTAACTTTGTCATTGAAATGAGGTTTACGATAGGGTTTTCCTAACACGGAGAACACATATATCATAATGTTAAGTGAGGAAAGCAGGGCACCACATTTTTCACACAATATGTTCTCAGTAACATAGAAACAAGCAAAAACCATGTATGGAACAAAGCAAATATTGTAAAATGTTTACAATGGTTGTCTCTGGGTGGTGGGACTCTGGCTGACTTTGTTATCTTTTTACTTTCTAATACTTTCCATTTTTTTTCTTTTAAAAAACATGTACAGTATACTTTTATAATGGGAAAAAAAAACACTTCTTTTTCTAAAATGGGAGAAACAATAAATGTAATTTAAAACAAAAGGAAACAGAGGGTAGAGGCAAAGAGACACAGAGGAGCCAAATCAAGAGAGAACACACTTCAGGGGAGCAATCATGCAATTTGAACTTGAAAATTGCCAGGGAACAGATGGCAGCATCCAAGCAGACATCTGCAGTGGCATAGTTTAATCATATGCAAAAACACAAGTGGCTGTGAAGCAGGCCCTGGAGAGGCCCAGCAGAGAACGCTGGTTGGCTGGCCAAACAGAAGGACAAAGCCCCTGTCCCACCTCATCATAGCCTGGCCTCCTTGGAGCCCTGCTTGGGGCCTGGAGGCTGCAGAAAGGGCTCAGTGTGGATGCGCTTGCATGTGTGACGGCACGAAAGAGCTGGTGGGAGAAGAGACCTCTGATAATGACAATGGCGAACAGGGCAGCTGACATTTATATGGGGCTTTACAGTTTACCAACTTTCTCACATATGTGACCGAAGCATTAGTTATTGCCTGAATTTGTTACTTATTGCATCTACTTTCATGACATCCCTGCGAGGTAGGTCATTATTCCTCCTGTTTTACCATGGAGGAACGAGGCATAGAGAAGTGATGTTAGTTTATCTAACATTCATATAGTGCTCACTATGTGCCAGATACTGTCTTAAAAGCTTTCACATGGGAGAGGGATAAATTAGGAGTTTAAGATTAACATGTACACACTACTATATACACACTCTTATATACAGCATGCTGCTGCTGCTGCTAAGTCGCTTCAGTCGTGTCCAACTCTGTATGACCCCATAGACAGCAGCCCACCAGGCTCCCCCATCCCTGGGATTCTCCAGGCAAGAACACTGGAGTGGGTTATATACAGCATAGACAACCATATATCACAGGAAATTATATTTAATATCTTATAATAACCTATAATGGAAAAAAAATCTGGAAAAGAATGTGTTTGTGTATATATGGGCTTCCCTGGTAGCTCAGACAGTAAAGCATCTGCCTGCAATGTGGGAGACCTGGGTTCGATCCCTGGGTCGGGAAGACCCCCTGGAGAAAGACATGGCAATCCACTCCAGTATTCTTGCCTGGAAAATTCCATGGATGGAGGAGCCTGGTAGGCTACAGTCCATGGGATCACAAAGAGTTGGATACGACTGATCAACTTCACTGGTTCACTGGTATATATATATATCTGAATCCCTTTGCTGAGCACCTGAGACTAAACAACATTGTAAATCAACTATACTTGAATAAAAAATTTTAAAATATTTAAATGCTTTTACCTGCATTCATTTCCCATGTTCATGCAGCTAGGGAAGGGTTAAAACTGGGGCCTGAATCTGGCCTTTATGGATTTCACTACACCACACTTCTGCTCAAAGTAGCTCAGATAGTAAAGATTCTGCCTGCAATGCAGGAGACCCGGCTTCGATCCCTGGGTTGGGAAGATTCCCTGGAGAAGGGAATGGCAACCCACTCCAGTATTGTTGACGGGAGAATTCCATGGACAGAGGAGCCTGGCGGGCTACAGTCCATGGGGACGCAAACAGTTGGACATGACTGAGGGACTAACACACACACAAGCAGAAGTTACCTCTATCTCCAGGACCCCAAGTATGGCCACAGGTGGTTTCTATCTATCTATCATTTATCCATACATCCACCTTTTTTCTGATTAGAAATATAATGCCTTATTTATAAAGATTGTAAACATTACTGAAATAAATAACATAGAAAGTAAAAATCCCCCTAAACCCTCAAACCTAAAGATACTCAATTCTTACCTGTTTGGTATATATTCTTTCAGATTTTTTCTAGTGTTTGCCAGCACACACATTTTTCTCTTATTTTTGAAATAGGATCTGGCACATAGATAATACTTTCTGCCATTTATGTAACTCCCATTTCACATAATAGTAAACTTTGGAAATCTCTCCACGACTCTATACATCTACTTTGCTTTATGACTCCATTGTATACAGATAACAATTAACTAGTCACTTCTTGGAGAAGGCAATGGCACCCCACTCCAGTACTCTTGCCTGGAAAATCCCATGGATGGAGGAGCCTGGTAGGCTGCAGTCCATGGGGTCACGAAGAATTGGACACGACTGAGCAACTTCACTTTCACTTTCATGCATTGGAGAAGGAAATGGCAACCCACTCCAGTGTTCTCGCCTGGAGAATCCCAGGGACGGGGGAGCCTGGTGGGCTGCCGTCTGTGGGGTCGCACAGAGTCGGACACGACTGAAGCGACTTAGCAGCAGCAGTAGTTACTTCTTGATAGACATAGAGATTTTCCTATTTTTTTCTCAGTTACAAACAATGCTGCAGTAAATATCCTTGTTCAGTTCAGTTCAGTCTCTCAGACGTGTCCGACTCTTTGTGACCCCATGGACTGCAGCATGCCAGGTCTCCCTGTCCATCAACAACTCCCGGAGCCTACTCAAACTCATGTCCATTGACTCGGTGATCCATCCAACCATCTCATCCTCTGTAGTCCCCTTCTCCTTCTGCCTTCAATCTTTCCCAGCATCAGGGTCTTTTCAAATGAGTCAGTTCTTCCCATTAGGTGGCCAAAGTATTGGAGTTTCAGCTTTAGCATCAGTCTTTCCAATGAATATTCAGGACTGATTTCCTTTAGGATGGGCTGGTTGGATCTCCTTACAGTCCAAGGGACTCTTAAGAGTCTTCTCCAACACCACAGTTCAAAAGCATCAATTCTTTGGCATTCAGCTTTCTTTATGGTCCGACTCTCACATCCATACATGACCGCTGGAAAAACCATAGCTTTAACTAGACAGACCTTTGTTGGCAAAGTAATGTTTCTGCTTTTTAATATGCTGTCTAGACTGGTCATAGCTTTTCTTCCAAGGAGCAAGTGTCTTTTAATTTAATGGCTGCAGTAACCATGTGCAATGATTTTGGAGCCACCCAAAATAAAATCTGTCACTGTTTCCATTGTTTCCCCATCTCTTTGCCATGAAGTGATGGGACCGGACGCCATGATCTTAGTTTTCTCAGATCATGTTGAGTTTTAAACCAACTCTTTCACTCTCCTCTTTCGCTTTCATCAAGAGGCTCTTTAGTTCTTCTTCACTTTCTCCCATAAGGGTGGTGTCATCTGCATATCTGAGGTTATTGATATTTCTCCTGGCAATCTTGATTCCAGCTTGTGCTTCATCTAGCTCAGCATTTCTCATGATGTACTCTGTATATAAGTTAAATAAGCAGGGTGACAATATACAGCCTTGATGTACTCCTTTTCCTATTCGGAACCAGTCTGTTGTTCCATGTCCAGTTCTAACGTTCCTTCTTGACCTGTATACAGATTTCTCAAGAGGCAGGTCAGGTGGTCTGATATTCCCATCTCTTGAAGAACTTTTCACAGTTTGTTGTGATCCACATAGTCAAAGGCTTTGGCATAGTCAATAAAGCAGAAGTTTTTCTGGCGCTCTCTTGCTTTTTTGATGATCCAGAGGATGTTGGCAAGTTGATCTCTGGTTCCTCTGCGTTTTCTAAGTCCAGCTTGAACATCTGGAAGTTCACAGTTTATGTACTGTTGAAGTCTGGCTTCGAGAATTTTGAGAATTATTTTGCTAGCATGTGAGGTGAGTGCAATCAAGCGGTAGTTTGAGCATTCTTTGGCATTGCTTCTCTTTGGGATTGGAATGAAAACTGACCTTTTTCAGCCCTGTGACCATTGCTGAGTTTTCCAGATTTGCTAGCATATTGAGTGCAGCACTTTCACAGCATCATCTTTTAGGATTTGAAATAGCTCAACTGGAATTCCATCACTTCCACTAGCTTTGTTCATAGTGATGCTTCTTAAGGCCCACTTGACTTCGCATTCCAGGATGTCTGGCTCTAGGTGAGTGATCACACCATCGTGATTATCTGGGTCATGAAGACCTTTTTTGTATAGTTCTGGATATTCTTGCCACTTTTTCTTAATAGCTTCTGCTTCTGTTAGGTCCATACCATTTCTGTCCTTTATTCTGTCCTTCATAGATTCTGCCAAATTGCCTGTCAAAAGACTGGACCAATGCACATGTCCTTCAGTAATGTTTGAGAACACACATTATCTCACTTTATCCTCAATCAATCTTGTAAGGCTGATAGGTGGGAGACTTATTTGGTGGTGACCTTGGGTTGTGCATTCATGCAACTTTGTGCTCCTAAATTCTCATTTTACTGAAGCAAACATTGACGCATTGGGAGGTTAGGTTACTTGCTCAAAGTGACCTACCTGGAGAGCGTCAGAGCTGGGATTCCAACCCAGGTCGTCTGACTCCAGAGTCAATGGTAACCAGGTCCATGGCCATCTTGAGCCTCTTAAAGCTGCTGCAGCCCTCTTAGAGAGGAAACGGTAGGAGGGAATCAGGTTGCACTCTGGGCAGTGCCACTGCACCCCTCCTGAAGGCAAACAGAAGCCCTGCAGCTCCAGTGTTGTCCATACTTCAGGCCCCTGTTAGTGCCTCAGTAAGAAGACATCTCCAGAGGCAGAATAAATCAGGTAATTTGGATCAGCAAAAGGCATTGGAGAAATAAATTGCTGTTGCAATGTGAATATAATAAGGCAGTTAGGCAGATGGAAATGGTCATCTTTTGATTGTATGAGTGAGTATTACGTGCAGCAAATTTTAAGTCCAAGCTGCCTTTTCTTGGCCTCTCCCCACCACTAGCCACACACTTCTAACTGCCCCCTGCCCCAAATTGTTCAGTTGGTGTGTGCTGTGGCCTCTGGGAACACTAATCTAACTTTTCATACTATCCCAGGCTAAATATAATTAGGAAGAAGCTCTTCTGCCAAAATAAAGTCAATGTCAAATAGAGGTGATTTTTTTTAATATCTACTCTTTTGGCTGACGCGCACCAGTATTGACTCATAATAGTCTTGTACAATCTGGATTTGACTCTATGGCTGCTGCTGCTGCTGCTAAGTCACTTCAGTCGTGTCCGACTCTGTGCAACCCCATAGATGGCAGCCCACCAGGCTCCCCCGTCCCTGGGATTCTCCAGGCAAGAACACTGGAGTGAGTTGCCATTTCCTTCTCCAATGCATGAAAGTGAAAAGCGAAAGGGAAGTCGCTCAGTCGTGTCCGACTCTTCGCGACCCCATGGACTGCAGCCTACCAGGCTCCTCCGTCCATGGGATTTTCCAGGCAAGAGTACTGGAGTGGGGTGCCATCGCCTTCTCTGGACTCTATGGCTAAGGAAGATGTTAAAATTGATTTTTTTTGTTACTGAAATTTCATTTGTTTTCTCTTTTCCCTTCCCCCAAATGTGGACAGATGCACTCTCACTGAAAGGAAAAAGGCTGGATTTTTATGGCAAAGCTGATACATATGGCAAAGCCTGACCAACAATATTCCTGGACTAAGTCAATTCACAGTAGGCCTTGACCTGCGATTTGTGAGTGTCAAATCAAGTGATTGGATGGCTTTCTCCTACATTACTAATATTATTTATTATTAGTAATATTACATTACTAATATTATATATTATTAGTAATATTACATTACTAATAATACTTTCCTGGGCAGAGAAGACATAGAACTTGAACTCTCAGGAGATCATCAGCATGTAATTGTGTACAACTTTGGCGAGACCTTTCACATCTGTTACCACCTGATTCCATTTCAGTGGCACACAGTATGGTTAGTATGGAATTGTGTGAAAGGCAGATTAGAGCTATTCCTGAATAAGAAAAGGATACTGGTAATTATGGATCAACCACAAAACCTAGCGCCTAATGGGACTCTGGTTCTAGGACATTTTCTCAAGAAAGGCAATGACCAGGTTCAAGGCCTGGTTCTTAGGTTCACCAGCAGCTTGTACTACTTTCAACTCTGGGACCACATCCTGGGAAATGAGTTTATGAAGTATCTGAGAAGAAATGTGTTTAATTGGGAAAAAGATGTTTGGCTCGTCAACAAGATCATTCCAACTGTTGATGTGAAACTGCGCTGCTGTGAGTAACTGATGAATTGTCTTTCTTAGCAAGGATAGTGACGGTACAGAACTCTTCTGTTCGCTACTCTAAGCAACCCACTCCTCGGCTCAGGTTCTGTCTTCCTCAGAGGGGCCTAAGGTTGCCACGATTTTGTCATTTTTCTTTTAACTTAGAGCAAATATTATTTTCTGTCTTGTATTTTGATATGATTTCAAACTTACAGAAAAATCTCAAGAATAGGACAAAAAATTTCTATATATTCTCTACCCAGCTTCACTGACTGTTCCAATTTCCTCCTATGTTTTATCTTTCTCCCTCTCACTCTCCTTATTTTCCCCCACTCCGTGCACACATTCTCTCTCACACCCACAACCACACCCACACACACACCCCCCCACACACACGCACATACACACAAATTATTTCTTAATAATTTGAGATTAAGTTGCAGATATAAGACTTCATTTCAATCCCTTAATATCTCAGTGTGTAATTCCCTGAGAATAAGGAAATTCTCTTACAGAACCACAGTACAGTGGTCAAAATCAGGAAGTTTTACATTGATACAATACTAATATCTAATTCATAGTCCATATTCAAATTTATCCAATTGTCCTAATAATTTCTCGTGTTTTACTTGGTCCAGGATCCAATTCAGATCATGCATTTGATTTAGTTATGAGTCTTTATAGATTCTATCTGGAACAGATCCTTTGTCTTTCCCTGCCTTTCATGATGCCAGTTGGTCTCATTACTGCTGATGGTAACTTTGATCAATTGATGCTGATAATGACTGTTAGATTTCTCCACTGCAAAGTTACTATTTTTTTCCTTTGTAATTAAGTAATTTCCTGGGAGATATTTGGAAACTATGTCAATATCCTGTTCTTATTAAACTTTCACCCAGTAGTTTTATATCTATTGATGATTCATGCCTCACTCACTTATTATTATAATGACTACAAAATGATGAGTTTTAGAACTCCATCATTTTCCCATATTTATTAGTTAGTATTCTATTGTGAGGAAGAGTCTTCTTCTTTCACATTTACTTATTTATTCCTCTGATTGTTCATATATCAGCATGAACTCATGGACTCTTAGTGTATTCAATGGGTCACAATCTGTTGCTATCATTTATTTTCATGCTCAGATTGGCCCAGATTTGGCCAGTGGGAGTCCTTCAATCTGGCTCTTGTGTCCTTTTGACATATTCCCATTATTTTTTGAGCACTTCCTTAGTTTCTAGCACAATACTAGTGTTACAGGCTCATCTTGTACTTTTCCCACTCAGCCCAAGACTCAGCCATTTTACCAAAGAACCCCAGTCCCTTTTAGTGGGAAACAGTATTGGTATACCAATTAATTCTTCTTTTGAAAGCAATAGTGATGTGGAAGAACCATTTAAAACTAAACTCTTGTAAGGAAATTGGGTTTTTGGAATTACACACGTATTTCTTTCCATTTTTAAGGAGGAAATTTAAGATCGTTTTTCTCTGGATGTCCCCACTTCTCAAATCCAATCTTCTCCATCATTGTCAGCAGCAGCCAAAGCGTGGGCGAAGGGATTGATAACAGCATCCAGATAGAATTTTTTCTCATTTCCTGAAATGTTCATTTGTTCTTAGAGGAATATTATTTACTGTTCTTATGGATTTGGGAGGGGGTAGAGAGGGATTCAGAGAAGGCGATGGCACCCCACTCCAGTACTCTTGCCTGGAAAACCCCATGGACGGAGGAGCCTGGTAGGCTGCAGTCCATGGGGTCGCAAAGAGTCGGACACGACTGAGCGACTTCCCTTTCGCTTTTCACTTTCATGCATTGGAGAAGGAAATGGCAGCCCACTCCAGTGTTCTTGCCTGGAGAATCCCAGGGACGGGGGAGCCTGCTGGGCTGCCGTCTATGGGGTCGCACAGAGTCGGACACGACTGAAGCGACTTAGCAGCAGCAGCAGCAGCGGCAGCAGAGAGGGATTAGGGGCTATATCCATGCCTATTAATAGGGCTCTTACTGACTCTGGAGATAGGTTCTCACCAATGGTCTGGATGCTGTTTGAGTTAATGGCAGAGGCACATTCCGGAAGCTTTCTGTATTTCTTTGAGCTCAGACTAATGTAAAGGAACAGGAGAGCTGTTCCTTTGAGCCACTACCTGAAGGCATTTGGTTTTTCTCTGTTGTGAAGGCTAGAAAATGAAAGCCAAAAGTCCAGGCTGGCTCTGCTTACAAAAACTGAGCTAGGAACTAGTAGGTTAAGCCTGAACAGCTCACTCAAAGCAGTTTCAAGTAACTTTATCTTTGATGGAAGGAACCAGAAGTATGGCTCTATTAAATCCATATACTTCGTGGTGGTCTTTGAAAGCCTAATCTGGCCAGTGAATGGCAATGGTCTTTCCTACACTTTGCTGGTAAAGGACTAAATCTAACAGAAGTGTTAAAGTGTTAGATGGCCCTTATTCATTTTGCTCTTTTGTACACTTTTTAATGTACAATCTATCCTCTTGTTCTCATTAAGTCCTGGTGGACATAATATACAAATAATCCAATACAATGAACAAGCAAAAGAAACCACAACCTAAAATAACAGTACAAGGAGTAGAAAAAAAAAGAAAATGTTATTTTTAGTATTCTGGTGTCTTCAAATGTTCTTTTCAAACCTTAGACCAGGGGTTTCTAACCTGAGGTGCAGAACAGCTTTGACGGGTGAGCAAAACCCTTGAGATGGTATGCACCATGCTAAAAATGTAAGGTGAATTTTTTTGCCCCGAGGACAGTCTGTAGTTTTCATCATATTCTAAAATAACATAATTGCTGCCTTTTACTGAGTCCTTGCTGTGTGCCAGGCACTTTATGGATGAGGAAAGAGAGGCTCTGAGAGTTTAAATAAATTGCTGAAGGCCACCCATCAAATAAGTAGCGGAGCAGGGATTTGAACAAAGATCTGTCCTGTTGCAAAGCCATTCTTTTCACCCTCCATGGCTTGCAGGACTACCTCAAAGGAGTCTGTGGCCCCCCAAAATGTTATGAGACGCTGTCTTAGAAGCTTCCTTTGAAGTGAATTGCTGCTGCTGCTAACCCACCTGGTTATCAGCTACGATCACTGCCTGCTCCCCACTGAAGGAACTAGAACACCACAGAATTTCTTCTACCTCCATGCTGCCGTCTGACATCTGGGAAAAAGAGGGCAATTATCTGAATAAATAGGAGTGGTTACTACATGTCTAGCTTCAGCTTTTGCCTAATAAATTGTTATTTATGTTCCATAGAAAGATTATGACCTTTCAAAAATAAATTGTAATGAGCACATTACTAGGTTGTAATTCTCAATAAATCTATTTACTCATAAATTATATATGTATATATTTATATATTCATGAGAACAAGGCTTTGGGGGAACGTTTGCTGAAAACCATGAACACTACCTGAGTTTAATAAACAAGTATTCATTGTAGTTGTGGATATCTCAGAAATAAACAAGGGGTTTATTTTAATAAAGGTGCTTATTATTTAATAAGCATCAAGGCAAAGGTGCTAATCATTAGTAATTCCGTTTTAGAGTAGTTTTAAAGCATCTCTTTATTTAAAAATATTGTAAATGCAATCCATATTGTTGTGAATAAAATAAACTCAAATAATACAGAAGTACATGAAGTATATAGTAAAACCTACCCTGCATCCTCTCCACAGAGGTGTCATTTTTCTTTTAGAATTTTTTCCCTGTGGATTTATAATGTGTGTATGTTTGCACGGGTGTTATGTGTGTATAGTTTAAAAAACAAAAATAATATTCGCATATGTACACATAGTTTTACAGTTTGATTTGTTTTAGCTTAATATGATGGACACATGTTTAGTAATATACCCACCTCATTCGTTTTGGGGTTTCATATTAATATATCCATTGTACTACAATTTATTTGACTAACTCACCATCAGTGGGCATTTAAATTGCTTCCAACTCTGCAGTTACAAATAATGCTATAGTGAATTTTCTTGTACACACATCTTGGTATACATGGGCTTGTAATTTCATAGGACACATGATTAAAAGTACAATTTCAAGACAAAAGGATATAAGCTTTTATAGTTTAAATTGATTTACCATTTTTGCTAGTTATCTTATTAATTTAACTATTCATTAAAATTGATTCAGTTTTTAAATTAAAAGTAATGACATGCATGGCTAAAATTCAAACAATGCATAAAGATATAAAGTGAAAGTCTCCTTCCACTTCAATCCCTTAGCCCAAGTGCTTCTCCCTAAAAGTAATGATTAATTTTTTTACATATCCTTGCAGAAACAATTTAAAACTGTGTTTCAGTGTAAATATTCTTCATTTTTCTCTTTCACATTTGAGATCATGACCATAAGCATAGTCCTCTGTATTTTTTTTTACATTTTATAGTATATTTTGGAGATATTTCAATATCAGAAAATATAGGGCTTTCTGATTATATAGAATAGAGCTATGGTATAATTTATTCAATGAGCTCCCTTTGAAGGACTTTTAAGTTGTTTCCAGGCTTTAGATATGACAAAAGTCTAATGTATTTTTAAAAGGAATGGATGGTGACCAAAATTTCTTGAAGTGACAATTAGGGACTGATCACAAACTAAAATTCCTCTCTAGGTATGTTGAGCATAATTGCCTAATCTCAGCTCAGACACATGATCCAACAAAGATTTGCTCTGACTTGGGAATGTATGAAGGTGAGGAGTCTTCCTAAAGGTATGTAGATTAAATCACTCAGTTAATGCATTTGAAAAATCCCTTCTTGGAAAAGAATAAAGTAACATGAACTGAGTCAGTTCTGCAAAATCTACCCTGTATCAAAGCATAAGGTCGTTGTGTGCGTGAAGCTGTTGATTTGCTGAGATTTATGAAATTAATCCATGGAATTCTCCAGCAAGAATACTGGAGCGTGTAGCCATTTCCTTCTCCAGAGGATCTTCCCGACCTGGAGATCGAACCCGAATCTCCTGCATTGCAGGGAGATTCTTTACTGTTTGGGCCACCAGGGAAGCCCATTAATTAATCTAATGCTCCAGCTGTTTTGAATTACTTTATGAACTAACCATTCTTAAAATATGCACTGATTGATTTTATAGTTTACATACTCTCTAAGACATTTGTCTGGCCCACTATTAAGCTTTCTGTCCAATTACCAGTTCTGATAGGACGCTCTGATGGGCTCTTCTAGGTAAAATGCGATTTGGTTTTGCCCCTGTACATCAATTCTCTGTGTGATACTCATTTTTCATCATGAATGATAAGCAAGGGCTGTTTGAAGTTCGTTCAAACCTCCTTATTTGTATTCTCCTGTACAGGGTGACATTCGTCTATGGATTCAGAGATGGAAACTTCTAGCCTCTCTCTCTCTCTATTGCAGCATTCATTTTTTGTGTCCTTGCCTGGAAACTGAATACAGACACCATTTTGAAAACAATTTTTTTTTTCCTCATCATCTTAAAGATGCTCATTTTGTATTTTTTCTACCCCATAGGCAGATGTGTCTGTGACAGTTTCTGGTCACCATTATCTCTCACAAATCTAATAAACACACTCTGAATTATATTTCCAGAGGTCGTGATTGAAAGAAAAATCAGATGTGAAATGTGGTCTAGAAAAATGCAAAGATTTAATATGAGGTGATATACCCAAATCACAAGCAGAATTTGGTACCTTATCAAATGTTCTACTTAATATTCTGTGGGCAGGTACATCCGCAACAAAATGCCTCATGAATATTCAGCTACTCCATACCTCTGTCCTCTAGCTCCCAATGGTTACAATAATACAATTTGGTCCAAAGTGAAGGAGCAAATGGCAATTAAGTCTACAGGCCCCTATGAATTAGTATGGATTATCACCACTTTAAAATACACAGGCAGCAAAACTCATGCAGGTCATTTGCACAAGTGATCTCTTGTTCACAAAAGGTGAATGAGATGAAACACGTTCGTAAGCCCTTCAAAGATGGAGGCCACTCTCCATGGCTTCTGTGGTCTCTCCAGTACAAACGGACATTCAGTTATTGTTCAACTGCCTGCAGGGTGTAGACTTTTGGATTTGCTTCTTTTAATGAATTTTCATTGAGATAACTGTAGGTTCACATGCAGCTGGAGATCCCTTGTACACTTTGCCCAGTTTCCCCCAATTGTAACGTTTTTGTAAAGCTATGACATAACCAGAATATTGACCTAGACACAATCCACTGATATAATTCATATTTCTCTAGTTTTACTTGTACTCATTCGTGTGTGTGTGTGTGTGTGTGTATTAAGTTCTATATAGTTCTATCACCTGTGTTGGCTTGTGTGTCCATCAACACAGTCAAGATACAGAATGGCTAATGGTTTCAACACTGCAATGATCCATCATGTTGCCCTTTTATAAACATGCCCACCTTCCTCCCTTTCCCCACATCTCTGCTTCTCGCATCCCTAACCTTTGACAACTACAAATAATCTGTCCTCTGTTTCTAAAATTTTGTCATTTCAACCACATTAACAAATCGAATCATACAATATGTAACCTTTAAGGATTTGCTTTTTAAAAGTTTATCTATTTATTTATTTGTATTCTTGGCTGTACTGGGTCTTCATCGCTGTGCAGATTTTTCTTAGTTGTGGCAAGTGGGGGCTACTCTCTAGCCACAGTACCTGGGCTTCTCATTGTGGTGGCTTCTCTTGTTGCAGAGCACGGGCTCTAGAGTGCGTGGACTTCAGTAGTTGCAGTACACAGGCTCAGGAGTTGTGGTTTGTGGGCTTTAAAGAATAGGCTCAATAGTAGTGGGACATGGGCTTAATTGCTCCATGGCATGTTGGATCTTCCCGGATCAGGGATTGAACCTGCGTCTCCTGCACTGACAGGCAGATTCTTTACCACTGAACCACCTGGGAAGCCCAGGATTGGCTTTTATTGACTTAGCATCATTCACTGGAGAGTCATCCAGGTTGTTGTGTTTACCCATAGTTCATTTCTTTCCACTGCAAAGATTCCATGGTGTGGATATAGCACTGTTTAGCCATTCACCTGTTAAAAGGCATCTGGGATGATTCTAATTTTTTGCGATTACCAAAAAACCTCTGCTATGAGTATTTGTGTGCAGGTTTCTGTGTGAGAATAGATTTTGGTTTCTCTGGGATGAATGCCCCAAAGTGTAATAGTTGAACATTTCATTTTATATAAAACTGTCCGATTGTTTGCCAAAGTGGTTGTACCATATTCTATTCTGCCAGCAGTGTATGAGTGGTCCAGTTTCTCTGCATTCTTGTCAGCATCGAGTATTGTCACTGTTTTTCAATTTAGCCATTCTGGTAAGTGTGTAGTGATGTCATATTGTGGTTTTAATTTGCATTTCCCTGATGCCTAAGAATGTTGAACCTCTTTTACTGTGATTATTTGCTGTCTATTTAACCTCTTCAATGAACTATTCATGTCTTTTGCCTATTTTCTCTTTTTTTAAAAATTGAAGTATAGTTAATTTACAATGTTGTGTTACTTCTAAGTGTACAGCAAAGTGATTCAGTTATACACATATATATTTTTCTACAGATTCTTTTCCATATAGGTTACTACAAGATATTGAGTATCGTTTCCTGTGCTGTACAAGTCCTTATTGTTTAGCTATTTTATATGTAGTAGTGGAAAACCCCATGGATGAAGGAGCCTGGTGGGCTGCAGTCCATGGGGTCGCTAAGAGTTGGACACGACTGAGTGACTTCACTTTCACTTTTCACTTTCATGCATTGGAGAAGGAAATGGCAGCCCACTCCAGTGTTCTCGCCTGGAGACTCCCAGGGACGGGGGAGCCTGGTGGGCTGCCGTCTATGGGGTCGCACAGAGTCGGACACGACTGAAGCGACTTAGCAGCAGCAGCAGCAGTGTATATATGTTAATCCCAGAGTACTAATTTATTTGCCGTTTTTAAATTGAATGTATTTACTGTTGAGTTTTGAGAATTCTTTATATATTTTAGTCCTTTGTTGGACATATGTTTTGCAAATCTTTTCTACTAATCTGTAGATTATTCTTTTATCCTTTTCACATGGGCTTCCACAGAGCAAAAGCTTTTAGTTTTGATGAAGTATAATTTATTATTATTCTTTTTGTGGATCATGCTTTTGGTGTCAAGTCTAAGAATGCTTTACTTTGTGTTAATTTTGTGTCCTCCAACCTTACTGAACTCACTTTTAAGTTTCAGGAGGGTTTTTTTTGTGTGTGTGTGTGGTTTTTTTTTAGCTTCCTTGTGATTTTCTGCATGGACAAGACAATCACTTAATTTGCAATGCCTACTATTTCTTTTCCTTTTTTATTGGAGTGCCTCTAACTTTCCATACTATTTATGTTGAATAAGAGTGGTGAGAGTTGACATCCTTGCCTATTTCGCAGTGTTAGTGGGAAGACATTCAGTCTTTCACCATTATGGTTGATGTTAGCTGTAGGTTTCTTGGTGATCTTTATCAAGTTAATAGAAACACCCTCCATTCCGAACTTGCCAAGATATTTTTTTTCATGAATGGATGTGGGATTTTGTCAAAAGATTTTTCTGCATCAATTGAACAGGTTTGCTAGCCCATTCTAATTAGTTGCTAGACTTAGGGTTTGAAAAGATCTTTAATTCCCATGAATCTTGGTTAAAAAGCTTCTGACGGGATTAAATGGACTCTGTTTGGGATATGAGTGATTATTCAAGGAATATTGTTTCAGTTCAGTTCCGTCGCTCAGTTCTGTTTGACTCTTTGCGACCCCATGGACTGCAGCATGCCAGACTTCCTGTCCATCACCAACTCCCAGAGCCTACTCAGGTCCATCAAGTCGGTGATGCCATTCAACCGTCTCATCCTCTGTCGTCCCCTTCTCCTTCTGCCTTCAATCTTTCCCAGCATCAGGGTCTTTTCAGATAAGTCAGTTCTTCTCATCAGGTGGCCAAAGTATTGGAGTTTCAGGTTCAGCATCAGTCCTTCCAATGAACATTCAGGACTGATTTCCTTTAGGATGGACTGGTTGGATCTCTTTGCAGTCCAAGGGACTCTCAAGACTCTTCTCAAACACCACAATTCAAAAGCATCAATTCTTCAGCACTCAGCTTTCTTTATGGTCCAACTCTCACATCCATACATGACTACTGGAAAAACCATAGCTTTGACTACATGGACCTTTGTTGGCAAGGTAATGTCTCTGCTTTTTAATATGCTGTCTAGGTTGGTCATAACTTTTCTTCCAAGGGGCAAGAGTCTTTTAATTTCATGGCTGCAGTCACCATGTGCAGTGATTTTGGAGCCCAAGAAAATAGTCTGTCACTCTTTCCATTGTTTTCTCATCTATTTGCTATGAAGTGATAGGGCAAGAGGGCATTATCTTCATTTTTTGAATGTTAAGTTTTAAGCCAGCTTTTTCACTCTCTCTTTCACCTTCATCAAGAGGCTCTTTAGTTCCTCTTTGCTTTCTGCCATAAGGGTGGTGTCATCTGCATATCTGAGGTTATTGGTATTTCTCCCAGCAATCTTGATTCCAGCTTGTGTTTCATTCAGCCTGGCATTTCGCATGATGTACTCTGCATAGAAGTTAAGCAAACAGGGTGACCGCACACAGCCTTGATGTACTCCTTCCCAATTTGGAACCAGTCTGTTGTTCCATGTCCAGTTCTAACTGTTGCTTCCTGATCCGCATGCAGATTTCTCAGGAGACAGGTAAGGTGGTCTGGTATTTCCGCCTCTTTAAGAATGTTCCACACTTTGTTGTGATCCACACAGTCAGAGGCTTTGGCATAGTCAATAAAGCAGAAGTAGATGTTTTTCAAGATGTTTGTTTTAATATAAACAACATTGTTTCAGAGCATGGCTATAATTTGGGATTCCCAATGGGTTTCAATGCCAAGGCTTGCAAGGTGTCTTCATGTTTTGGTTTAACACTGTGATGATCTCTTCTAAAGTTTGTATCTGACTGTTCTGGGTGATTGCTTTCTGTTGAGCAGTTCAGCATCTGCACAACCTGGCTTTTATTATTTAAGTTTTCCAATCCTTGATTCTTCTAGATAGAGTCCCTTCTTTCTCCAGGGTTTGTGGTTTTCTGTGTAAATTGAGGGCATGCACTTATGGGTACCGGATAACTGAGGTACCAGCGCACACAGTCTTATTTCTTCTCTACATGTTTCACCTGTGGAAATCTCATCTTTTCAACACTGCACCCCTTTGGACCTAATCTCTAAGTGAGGGGATTGAATACAATCTCCAAGGCAGTTCTAAAATTCTGTGCTTTAATTACAGAAGACTTGAGTCTTTATTAAAAACATTTCATCTGAAAGATTCAATGGGATTTGTTTGCTGAAATATACAAATCCAGGTTTTAAGTTAAAATGTGTGCATGTGTGTGTGCTCAGTTGCTCAGACTCTTTGCTAACCCACAGACTGCAGCTCACTGGCTCCTCTGTCCATGGGATTTTCCAGGCAAGAATACTGGAGTGAATTGTCATTCCCTTCTCCGGGGGATCTTCCTGACCAAGGGACTGAAGCCCTATCTCCTATGTCTCCTGCATTGGCAAGTGGATTCTTTACCACTGAGCCACCTGGGAAGCCCCTAAGTTAAAATGAAAGTTGCATTATTTCCTAAGCAATATCTGGTACTTAAAACGCCACCTGCTTGGCAATTTTGTTCAACTCATTTGTCTTTCTTTTTCTCAATCTTTTGCTTCTTTTTGAGATGCTTACAAGAAGTGTTAATAACAATTAACATCTATAGCTCAGCCCTCTCTAGATAAAAATACCATGCCTAATTCCCATCCTCTATGTTCTAAAAGAGTTTCCCGTTACTTGTTAAGGGTTTCTGTAACAGTGCTGTTTGAATGCTGCATCAAAGAACATAACTTAGGCTTTTGTGGTATTTAGTGTATTATTGTTTTCCTAAAAGTGAATGCAGCTCAATCATAAATCATTTGTTAAGGAATGGGAATTGTGAACCCTTCTATCGATAATTAGTGCATTCATGGGGAGTGATTAAGGCCCTGGGATGCCACACTCCTCCAATGTGATATAAGTGACACTTTAACAGGTTTGCTAAGCCAATTGGCTGTGATAAAGCCATCTGTAAAAATGGGAGCCCAGATCCTGACAATTCTTTTACTTGCAGTTATGGTCAAATCTGAAGGCAGAAAGCTTGAAATAAATATTGTGCTGTTATAGCTTGATAGGATGTGAATCTCTGATAATTGAAATACTGTTGTAAAATTAAGTAAAAAAGCACTTCTTATACCATTTTGTTTTCTTTTTCTAAATGTGTGAACTTTTCAACTGATCTATACAGTTAGTTGCAGGTTTCTGATTGTCACTCATTCTATTTGCTGATGACCACAGAATCTCAAAGAACATCCCACGCACATCTCAGAATTTCTGTACATGCAAATTAAAAGCAATTTTAATGCCTGAGACAGTGAAATAAGTTAGTAGATTGTCTACCACCATAGTTATTCCTATATCATAGATGGTGTGCTTCCCAGGTAGATTCAAAATAATAATTTCCCAATGGTAAATATGCATGATTTCATTTTGGGTGATTTGAACTGCAGAAAAATTATGACCCAGTCTTGAATTTTACTATGTACTGTTTTCTCTTAGATTTTCCACCATCATTCCAAATTCCCCTTATCCAAGCCTGAAGTGGGTGTTTTCCTTCTGAATGAGGCTGCTCTCCCAATTTTCCTAGTTCTATGACTATCACCACTGTTCTCCAATTAGTTCAAAAGCAGAAGCCAAGTTCCCTGAGACTTCTCTATCTTCATTTCTTAAACCTCTTTGCTAACATATCCTGTCAATTCTTCCTTTCCAATAGCTGTAGGATTGGGATTTCCCACACTACTCTCATCTTATTCCAAACCTTCATCATTTCCACTTGTCCAGTTAGTTAGCAAATATATATTGGACATCTACCATGTGCTGGGCACTGTATTAGGCACTGAGGATGCAATGGTGAGTGAGCAAAGAAAGACGAGGTCCCTACCCATACAGTGTAGTGAGAAAGACATATATTAATAAGCACACAGGCACACATGTAAAATTGCATCTGTGACAAGCACTATGAAGAAGAGGTATGAGGGATGTCATAAGAAGGTTGTCATAAGAGCCTAGAATAGATTGGTTTGACCCAGTCATGAAGGCAAAAGAAGGTAGGCTTCCTTGAAGAAGTGATGCATGAGCGAGATCTGGAGGATGAATAGACATTAATCAGATGAAGAAGGGTGGGAAGATCATTCTAAGTAGAAGAAGCAGCATATGTAACGCTTTTGTGGTGGCAGAATAATGCCAAGTATTAGAGGATTAAAATGAGGCTGATGGGTTGAAGCCCAGAAAACAAGGGAGAAACTTAGTACAAACTGAGAATGAAGAGGTAGGTAGGTAGGGACCAAACCATGCATAGTTTATTTAAGCTCTGTTAAAATTAAAAAAAAAAAAACTTTATTTATGTATTTATTCGGCTGCCTCAGGTTTTAGTTGTGGCACGTGGGATCTTCACTGCAGTGTCTGGGATCTTTCATTGTGGTGTGTGGACTCAGTTATTGCAGTTCATGGGCTTAGCTGCTTTGCCGCATGTGGGATTTTACTTCCCTGACCAGGGATCAAACCCCCATCCCCTGCATTGCAAGGCAGATTCTTAACCACTGGACCACCAGGGAAGTCCTGACAATTTTTCTCTTTTAATCCTATAAGTAACACAAGGCCACTAAAGGGAGCTAAGTATGTGAAGGTGTGTGTGTGTGTGATACATGATCAAATTTGCATGTCAAAAAGATCATTCTGATTGTATTATGGAACAGATTGGAGGAGCACCAAGAATGAAGGCAGAATCTAGTTGGGAAGCTACTGTCATAGTCTAGGTGAGAGATTGATGGTGGCTTTTGGCACAGTTGTAAGTGATAATGATGGAGAAAAAGATGGAATCTAGAGATGTTTAGCAGGTAAGATCCATAGGACAAGATTATGAGTTGGCTATAGCAGATGAAAGAAAGCAAAGGAGACAGAGGGAGAGAGTTTTGACTTGCACAGTGTAATGTATGATGATGTCATTCACTGAGGGAATACTAAAAGAGGACCCAGTTTGGAGAGAGTTCAGATTGGGGCATATTGAGTTGAGGTGTTAATGAGATATATATGCAAGAGATGATGTCAAGTGAGCAATTGGTTATATAAGTGTGGAGTTTGGAATAGAGATCTAGTCTAGAAATATAACTTCAAGATTCATCTGTGTATTGGTGTAAGTTTGAATCCAAGGGGTGAAGAAACCATAGAGTGAGAAGAAAAGAGGTGCTGGGACCGATCCTTGGGGAACCCTGATATTTAATGGCCAGGTAAAATAAAGTATGTCTGCAAAGGTGATAGCCAGAAGGAGTGGCCAGAGAAATAGGAGAAAAACCAAGAGTGCATTATGTCTTGGAAGTCAATTAAAAGAGTATTTTAAGAGGGAGGGAGTGGTCAACGTTATCAAAAGCTGTTGAAAGGTCAAGTAAGATGAGGACTGACAAAGTATTCATAGTATTTGTATTGTATTTGTATTCATAGTATTTGTATTGTATTTGTATTCATAGTATTTGTCTACATGGAGGCCACTGGTGGCCTTAGTGAGTGCTGTTCAGTTGAATGATGATGGCAGAAGCCAGCTTACTGTGGGTGAAAGAATGGGTCAGGGGAACATGGATATAGCCAGTATCGATAAACTTTTTAAAGATTATTAGTTTTATTTTATTAGCTTATTATTAGTTTTATTTTATTTTATGGTGGCACTGCATGGCATGCAGGATCAGTGCCAGTGAAATTGCTCAGTCGTGTCCGACTCTTTGCAGTCCCATGGACTGTAGCCTACCAGGCTCCTCCATCCATGGAATTTTCCAGGCAAGACTACTGGAGTGGGTTGCCATTTCCTTCTCCAGGGGATCTTCCCAACCTGGGGATCGAACCCAGGTCTCCCGCATTGCAGGCAGATGCTTTACCATCTGAACTCAACCAGGGATCAAACTTGAGCCCTCTACAGTGAAAGCATAGAGTCTTTACTGTTGGACCGCGAGGGATGTCTGATAAACTTTTTTAAAAAAGTTTGGGTGTGACGGGGAGAAGAGTGAGAGGACAGTACCTGTAGAAGGATATAGGGGTTTTGTTTTCTTTTGCAAGAGAGTGGAACGTGTTTAAAATCAGGAGGGGAAGTCAGCACAGCTAAGTTTCTGTCCGATGACTTCTATTGTTTTTTTTATGAAGTGAGAGGCAAGGTTACTTGATAAACATGTGAGGGTAAATCTGAGAATGGGGAAGACTATCAATAGTTATTGCAGAGTAGGAGCATAAATTGACTAGAGAAATGTACTAGGCTGGATGCACAGTGTAAAAGGCTTATTTGAGGTTGGTGATCATGAATTTATAGAAATATTAATTCATCCTCCTATATGGCTATGTCCAGCAGTGCTTGTCTGCTCAAGTGCAGGTGGAGTGGATGGCTGGGTTGGTGGGAGTGAGGTGGGGAGGAGGACTCTATCAGTGTTCTTAAAAGTCTCCTTGCGCTCAGTTTCTTCCCATTCCTATCCATCCTGTACACTGCCATAGAATTCATTTTCCTTAAAGACTAAGTCTAAGTGTTAGTCACTCAGGTGTGTCCAGCTCTTTGCGACCCCATGGACTGTAGCCCACCAGGCTCCTCTGTCCATGGAATGCTCCAGGCAAGAATACTGGAGTGAGTTGCCATTCCCTTCTCCAGGGGATCTTCCCGACCCAGGGATTGAATCCAGGTCTCTTGCATTTCAGGCAGCTTCTTTACCATCTGAGTCACCTTTTAAAATTTACTTTTTATCAACTCAATCTCCTTGTTCAAGAATTTACATCTTTGCAAATGGTATAGTCATTAAGACCATAGATGATAGACCTCCAAGTGTGAACTTGAGCAATTAATTCATGGAAAGATTCTGACACTCAGTTTCTTCAACTCTAAAATGTGGTTAATTGTGATATCTACCTTATAAGGTTGTTAGTTGCATTAAATATGAGAGCAAGTAGCACAGTGCTTGGCTTGTAGTAAGTAAAGCTGCTATCTTATCTTCTCTTATCTGTCTGCCCACCCATCCTAGTCTGACATTCTTCTGTACCCCTATCCAACATAACTCCCTTCCAGTTAGACTGGTCCTTTCAATGCCTCTCTATTCATTGCTGTGTGAGTTTGCTTTCACTATCCAAACCTTATCATTTCTCAAAAGGCCCACATGTTCTAAAAAAACGCTTCCTCATTAGCTTGGAGCTAGTGCACTGATCGCCCTTTGTATTGGGTTGGCCAAAAAGTTCACCTGGGTTTTCCTGTAACATCTTATGGAAAAATCCAAACAAACTTTTTGGCCAACTCATTACTTTAGAGACGTGAAACCTGAGTATATTCCATTGCTCACTTTATTATCAACTGTATTATTTCATTGTGTTTTTACTGTTTTGTTTTTAAAATATTATGTTACATTTTGTCTAAAAATTTTTCAGTAATATAAGATTTTCCAATAAAAGTGTGAGCTCTCTGAGGGAAAAAATCATGCCATGAACTCTATACATTTCTCACAGAATCTACAATAGTATTTACAATACTTGTTCAATTTAATTGACTTGAATTGAGACATACGTAGGCTCCAGTGGTCTTCAAAGTGAGGTACACAATTCTAGGGAGCATACAGATAATACATTAGAGTGCAGGAAGAAAATATTGGGAAGTTTCTATTTATTGTTATCATTCTTTTGACATATTTTGACTATGTTTATAATATACATAGTGTAAATTTATTATATATATATACACATTATTTGTAAATATACATACATAAATGGCATATGTTCAAGAAAATTTAAATCTTGGTGTCCCAGATCAAAACATTTTCAATCTACAGTATTGAGATGAATATAAGCAGTTGACAACAGTTAATCATTTTTGAGCACTTACTGTGCCCCAGGTGCTATGCTAAGAGTTTTTACATGCATTAACTCAATTCTCAAAACTGTTAAAAAAAATCTTTATTTATTTGGCTGTGTCGGGTCTTAGTTGTAGCATGCTCAGTCTTCGTTGCAGCATGTGGGATCTTGTTCCCTGACCAGGGATTGAACCCAGGCCCCCTGCATTGGGAGCTCTGAGTCTTATCCACTGGACCACCAGGAAAATCCCCTCGAAATAAGGTCAGTGTTATTATCTCTTATTAGAAAGGAGGAAAGTGATGCACAGAAAGGTAAACTAACTAGCCCAAGATTACATAATGAATAAGTGAGGGAACCATGATTTAAAAATACATCTGTTTGAATCCAAAGCCGATCTTCTTTTTTGGAAGACTTAAAGACATAATCCAACTTCTGTAATAGATACAGGACTATTCAAAGTTATCTATTTCTTCTTAAGTGAGTTTTTATAACTTGTGTCTTTCAAGAGATTGATTCATTTCCAAAGGTAATCCTCTTAATCAGTGTGCTACCATGCATCCCTCTGTTAGGAATGCCTGTTTTTTGTTTTTGTTTTTTTTTTTAATGAAGATATAATGGAATTGATGTCCTTTGACTTGTTACTTAACCAGGGCATTATGAGAACCATATATAGATTTTTGGAAAGTAGAAAATCATCTTAAGAAAAACCAGGTACATTTGACCCTTCAACAAGGGAAAGTGAGGAATGGCAACCCTCCAGAGCAGTGAAAACTCCAATACAACTTACAATTGGCCTTCTGTATCTGTTGTTTCTCTGTATCTGCTGTTCTACACCTGAGGATTCAACCAACTGTGGATTGTGAATTACTGTAGTTTATACTATTGGAAAAAAAATCCATGTGTAAGTGGACCCACACAGCTCAACCCCTGTTATTCAATGGCCAATTGTAACCACGTGATTGGATTTATATCTGATACTTATGTCCTCTTAAGAATATGAAAAGCCATTATAGAGCTCTTTCTTAAAGAATCTTTTCTGACTTCTAAAGTTGAATGCAAACTAACATATGCTTTGTAACTTTTCAGTTCTTTCTGAAAATATAATAATTCAAGAAACAAGTTCCACTCTTTCACAACAAATAGACTTGACAATTCCATCCCAAGTTACTGGACTAAAACCACAGAAGACTGCATATTCTTCTACAGTGGTGTCTAAAAGCATGCCTGTATTTGCAACTGATTATACAATTTGACCATAGTCCAATACAACATCTCCACCACTGAAAACAATGACTGAACCAATTTTTTAAAATAAAATTTAGCCATATATCAACATCCTACACCAATTTTTTTAAAGACTTCCATAGTCTTTAAAAAATGAGACAGCTACATTTGCAGCAGACCTTTTGTCTACGTCAGCAGCCATTGCTCTGTCTACCAAGAGTACCTTCGTAGGCCCTACTACCAATTCCATGAAAATAACGAAATCCCCATCTTCAGAGAGCACAGGGACAACCAAAATGGCTGAATCCATTGCTACTGAGACTTCTCATTCAGCAGTAGCTACTAATTTCCTGTACACATCTAGATTTACCAACAATTCAATTGTATCCAAACCTTCAGTAACTGGATCTCAGTCGGCTGTTAGGAGGACAGCATCTTTATTCTCACCGATTGAGTCAAAATCCATGTCTACAATATCTTGGCCCAAACACAAACCCCCAGGTACTGGGGCACTCCCTATTGCCACAGCTAGCCAGGAGTTTCCTGCATCTGCAGCTGCTAGAAGTGTGCATCAGTCCACAGTGGATCCGACTTCAACTACAGCTACTCCCATTGGGACTGCATCAACACTGTCACCTGAGTCTGTGCTTATCTCCACAGCCGTTTCAATGGATTCTGTATTTCCTAGAAATCAGACAACCCAGGGACGGGGGAGCCTGGTGGGCTGCCGTAGATGGGGTCACACAGAGTTGGACATGACTGAAGTGACTTAGCAGCAGCAGCAGATAGCATCCACATTGGCCACAACTGATGTGGAAATACCATTTTCAGTTTATTCAACTAAGTCTATTGAGATGCTGCTGCTGCTGCTGCTAAGTCGCGTCAGTCATGTCCGACTCTGTGCGACCCCATAGACTGCAGCCCAACAGGCTTCCCCGTCCCTGGGATTCTCCAGGCAAGAACACTGGAGTGGGTTGCCATTTCCTTCTCCAATGCATGAAGGTGAAAAGTGAAAGCAAAGTTGCTCAATCGTGTCCGACTCTTAGTGACCCCATGGACTGTAGCCCACCAGGCTCCTCTGTCCATGGGATTTCCCAGGCAAGAGTACTGGAGTGGGCTGCCATTGCCTTCTCCCTATTGAGATGACACCTGTGCTAAGAACAGCTGAAATAGAATCACCATCTACAAATTTCCAGGCTGACTCTTCACCCACCATGGAAGACGCAATATCTACCTTCATACCAAAAGAGGCCTCTTCTATGGCACTTTCTTTCAGGACATCCTCTCCATACACCAGAGCTCAGGGTGTACAGATCGTTATTGATGTTGAGACGACACATACAGCCTTGACTCCTGGGCAAACACTTGCACTACAGCGGCTGAAACTATATTCCCCACAATCACGGGGCCAGTATATGCACAGAATATACCCACAGGTGGTGGAAACATGCTTCCTCTGATTTCCACTAGATCAGCTTCCACATCCAAGGAATCTGAGTCTGGTCCCACATCAACAAGTGATGAAGGTATCCATCTATTCTTCACAAATGAGATCACTTGGACTTCCAGGCCAGATCAGACCTTGTTGACATCAGTGTTCCATGGGAGTCCTTCTAATACAGAGCATTCATCCACAGCTACTAATGTTATCACCCAACCAGAAGCATCCACAGAGTGCAAGGCCACCACTATGGCTAATACTACTACAGACAGATATACAA
Source organism: Bubalus kerabau (assembly GCF_029407905.1). Taxonomy (NCBI): domain Eukaryota; kingdom Metazoa; phylum Chordata; class Mammalia; order Artiodactyla; family Bovidae; genus Bubalus; species Bubalus kerabau. Next base: position 23,954,305 of record NC_073647.1, on the reverse strand, counting down.
CAGTTCTATCCAAATTGACATCTCCATGGCTCACTAACTTCTCCATGGTTTCTGGAGTCACATCTGTAACCAAACTGCCTGAGTCTAAATTTAGCACCTTACTACTCAAAACCACCCCTGCATTCACAGGACTTGGAAATGAACTTCTTTCAACACCAAGGGAGACAGGTATTCCACTTGTAGATAGAATATCTACCCTTGCTGATGTGGAACCAAATTTTTCCACTGAGGAGAGTGCTTCTGAGAACACACAGAGACAAATGGTACAATTGCATTTGGAGAGACAACAGCCCCTGTTCCAGACTCTGCAATGATACAAAGATTCATTGCTACTGTGCCAAGGAAAGAAACAACTTCCCATTATCTTGAGGGAAAATCACCTCTAGCAGTGATGATGAAGGTTTCTCCATTTGCAACAATGCTGGAAGCAACAGATGAGTCTATTTCCCCCTTTCCTGATGCAGAGAAGCTGACTACCCGATTGGATAATACAACAACTGCTGAGGTGAGAAAAAGTTGGTTTTCTACAAAATCAATGAAAACGACCCCTAAGAGTTCATACAACGAAACTACAGATATCTTGAATTCCACCCACATCTACATAGCACCTTGGACTTCAGAAACTCCACCTGAGGGGAATCCAGCTCCATCTCCCACTTCTGGGAGCACAAAGACTCCATCTACCTCAACCACAAGTAACACAGAGGAGGTCCATGTTTCAGAAATGTCTACTGGTCTTGGGAAAACAGCTCTCCCTTCACAGGCTCTGACAATTACCACACTTATATCTCCTGAAAAAGGGAGCATGAGTGCCCTCTCAGTATCTACTCCCAGGACTGAGAAAAAGATAGTAAGCACCACCTCTGTGACTCACCGTTTCTCACACCGCCAGGACAGCTGCTTTGTAGATACCATAACTTCTGGGACAACCAGGATATCAAATCCTATAAACAATAAAACAACTTTTTTGCACTTGCTTTCACCTGGGACTCAGCCTGAGGTGTCTTCAGTTGCCTCTCTCATTTCTGAAAGCACACAGACTTCCCCTGAGTCCCCATCTCCTTCCACAGCTCGACTGTCTAGTGCCAATTTTATAGCTGTGTCTACTGACAGGATCACTACAGCCCTTTCTGCTTCAAATGTATCTATAGCACTTCTTGGGAAAACTTCTATGATAACGTCCATTCATATCTACTAGATGTCCTCACGGCCAGTTAGTGTCACTCCCTCCACCTCTAAAAGGGTTTTGGGCACTCCTACTGTACTAATGACTGGATTTTCTAAAACGGACATTCAGATTGTTTGAAAAGTACCTCTGTAGCCACTTCTGGGCCAGGTCTGAGATGTCCTCAATGTCAGTTGATGTCTCTGCTTTTCCACCTCCTACTGTTTCTTCTGATGCTTCCACAGCAGGTGGATCACTCTATACTTCATTGTCTTCAGTTACCCCCAGGCCTTCTATGACCATGCAAACATTGTCATTAGATGTCACACCTTTGACATATGCTGGGTCTGCTTCAAAAAGTTCAGTGGCTTCCGTTGCTTTCACTACTTCAGAAATAACTAAAGTATCATCCAGCATCACACCTACATCCTTTTCCTCCCCAGCAGAGCCAACTTTTCCCTCTGGGAAAACCATTCCAACCACTGTCATGGCTGGGACAGTGACTCCATTCATAGGCATCCCTGTCTCTCCTCTACTCAGTTCTAAGAACACGGAACCTATTTCTTCCATTCCAAAGACCACATTTTCATCATTTCTATCAACAGCCCAACAATCATCACAAAGATATCAGGGCACCAGTCTGGGCATATTTCCTGGGATTACTAACAGCTCCCTTTCAACTGTAAGCAGTGGTAAAGTAACAGCTCTCATAAATACTCATTCCAGAACTGGTGCCCCTGAAAGTGTGCTTTCATCTACTCTGGAAAATCTCCACACTTCCTTGAATATTCAAATTTCCCCATCTTTGACTGGCTTTAAGAGCACTCCTGGATCCACAAAAAGTGTAAAAATTACCATTTATCATTCTTCAAATACAGAAAAGAAGACTTCCTCATCAGAAAATACTTCAACAGCTGAACTGACAAAAGGTGCCATGTCTGTGAATACACCTCTTTCATACCCTCCCTGGATTCCATCCGGTACAACTTCACCCTCTTCGACATTAGTTCTTTTTTCACCTCAAAGTACTGAAGCCAAGTTCTCTACTCCAAAGACTTCTCTTCCTCCTATGTCCCAAAGAGTTGAATCTCCATTTCTACAAACAAGAACCACATCTAGTAATGCCCAGTCTCTGCTTTTGACTTCCTGGAACACACCCACAGCTGAAGATTCTGAATTTTCAGCTTCTACCACTGCTCATGTATCTACATCCCACAAGAAGCAAACAGAGAGTCCTTACGTTAGTCTAGAGTCTTTGTCAACATTCCCAGTCTCTCAGACTGGTCTTGTACTTGGAGATGTAATGGCAATGTCATCAATTTCCACAACAGGAACTCTTCCTACCTTGGGGATGTCTGAGAGCCCTTCATTATCAATATCTTCAAAATCTATCCCTATTACTTTGGCTGACATTAAGCACACATTTGAGAAGACAACTACATCTGTAACTCCTGGGACCACACTCCCATCAAATATTTCCGATGCTGCTTCAGAATCTATCATTTCAAAGGCTGCTGCTTCACCCATGTTGACTTGGATCTTATCTAGTCTTCCTTCAGGTTCACCTCTGGCAACTAGATCCAATACTCTTCACATTATATCTTCCTCTTCAGAAGAGATAGTCAGTTCACTTCAGTTCAGTTGCTCAGTCGTGTCCGACTCTCTGCAACCCCATAAATCGCAGCATGCCAGGCCTCCCTGTCCATCACCAACTCCCGGAGTTCACTCAAACTCATGTCCATCGAGTCAGTGATGCCATCCAGCCAACTCATCCTCTGTCATCCCCTTCTCCTCCTGCCCCCAATCCCTCCCAGCATCAGAGTCTTTTCCAATGAGTCAACTCTTCGCATGAGGTGGCCAAAGTACTGGAGTTTCAGCTTTAGCATCATTCCTTCCAAAGAACACCCAGGACTGATCTCCTTTAGAATGGACTGGTTGGATCTTCTTGCAGTCCAAGGGATTCTCAAGAGTCTTCTCCAACACCACAGTTCAAAAGCATCAATTCTTTAGCACTCAGCTTTCTTCACAGTCCAACTCTCACATCCATACATGACCACAGGAAAAACCATAGCCTTGACTAGACGGACCTTTGTTGGCAAAGTAATATCTCTGCTTTTCAATATGCTATCTAGGCTGGTCATAACTTTTCTTCCAAGGAGTAAGCATCTTTTAATTTCATGGCTGCAGTCACCATCTGCAGTGATTTTGGAGCCCCAAAAAATAAGATGTAATGGCAGTCTGACACTGTTTCCACTGTTTCCCCATCTATTTCCCATGAAGTGATGGGACCACATGCCATGATCTTCATTTTCTAAATGTTGAGCTTTAAGCCAACTTTTTCACTCTCCTCTTTTATTTTCATCAAGAGGGTCTTTAGTTCCTCTTCACTTTCTGCCATAAGGGTGGTGTCATCTGCATATCTGAGGTTATTGATATTTCTCCCGGCAATCTTGATTCCAGCTTGTGTTTCTTCCAGTCCAGCATTTCTCAAGATGTTCTCTGCATATAAGTTAAATAAGCAGGGTGACAATATACAGCCTTGACGTACTCCTTTTCCTATTTGGAACCAGTCTGTTGTTCCATGTCCAGTTCTAACTGTTGCTTCCTGACCTGCATATAGGTTTATCAAGAGGTGGTCTGGTATTCCCATCTCTTGAAGAATTTTCTAGTTTATTGTGATTCACACAGTCAAAGGCTTTGGCATAGTCAATAAAGCAGATATAGATGTTTTTCTGGAACTCTCTTGCTTTTTCCATGATCCAGCGGATGTTGGCAGTTTGATCTCTGGTTCCTCTGCCTTTTCTAAAACCAGCTTGAACCTCTGGAAGTTCACAGTTCACGTATTGCTGAAGCCTGGCTTGGAGAATTTTGAGCATTACTTTACTAGCATGTGAGATGAGTGCAATTGTGAGGTAGTTTGAGCATTCATTGGCATTACCTTTCTTTGGGATTGGAATGAAAACTGACCTTTTCCAGTCCTGTGGCCACTGCTGAGTTCTCCAAATTTGCTGGCATATTGAGTGCAGCACTTTCACAGCATCATCTTTTAGGATTTGAAAGAGCTCAACTGGAATTCCATCACCTCCACTAGCTTTGTTCGTCGTGATGCTTTCTAAGGCCCACTTGACTTCACATTCCAGGATGTCTAGCTCTAGGTGAGTGATCACAGTATTGTGATTATCTGGGTCATGAAGATTATTTTTATATAGTTCTTCTGTGTATTCTTGCCACCTCTTCTTAATATCTTCTGCTTCTGTTAGGTCCATACCATTTCTGTCCTTTATTGAGCCCATCTTTGCATGAAACGTACCCTTGGCATCTCTAATTTTCTTGAAGAGAGATCTAGTCTTTCCCATTCTATTGTTTTCCTCTATTTCTTTGTATTGATAGCTGAGGAAGGCTTTCTTATCTCTCCTTGCTATTCTTTGGAACTCTGCATTCAAATGGGTATATCTTTCCTTTCCTCTTTGCCTTTCACTTCTTTTCTTTTCACAGCTGTTTGTAAGGCCTCCTCAGACAACTGTTTTGCCTTTTTGCATTTCTTTTTCTTGGGGATGGTCTTCATCTCTACCTCCTGTACAATGTCATGAACCTCCATCCATAGTTCATGAGGCACTCTGTCTATCATGTCTAGTCCCTTGAATCTATTTGCCACTTCCACTGTATAGTCATAAGGGATTTGATTTAGGTCATACATGAATGGTATAGTGGTTTTCCCTACTTTCTTCAACTTAAGTCTGAATTTGGAAATAAAGAGTTCATGATCTGAGCCACAATCAGCTCCTGGTCTTGTTTTTGCTGACTGTATAGAGCTTCTCCATCTTTGGCTGCAAAGAATATAATCAATCTGATTTCGGTGTTGACCATCTGGTGATGTCCATGTGTAGGGACTTCTCTTGTATTGTTGGAAGAGGGTGTTTGCTATGACCAGTGCCTTCTCTTGGCAAAACTCTGTTAGCCTTTGCCCTGCTTCATTCTGTACTCCAAGGCCAAATTTGCCTGTTACTCCAGGTGTTTCTTGACTTCCTACTTTGGCATTCCAGTCCCCTATAATGAAAAGGACATCTTTTTTGGGTGTTAATTCTAGAAGGTCTTGTAGGTCTTCATAGAACCATTCAACTTCAGCTTCTTCAGCATTACTGGTCAGGGCATAGACTTGGATTACTGTGATACTGAATGGTTTGCCTTGGAAATGAACAAAGATCATTCTGTCATTTTTGAGACTCCATCCAAGTACTGCACTTCGGACCCTTTTGTTGGCTATGAGGGCTACTCCATTCTTCTTAGGGATCTTGCCCACAGTAGTAGATGTAATGGTCATCTGAGTTAAATTCACCCATTCCAGTCCATTTTAGTTCACTGATTCCTAGAATGTCGACATTCACTCTTGCCATCTCCTGTTTGACCCCTTCCAATTTGCCTTGATTCATGAACCTGACATTCCAGGTTCCTATGCAATATTGCTCTTTACAGCATCGGACCTTGCTTCCTTCACCAGTCACATCCACAACTGGGTGTTGTTTTTGCTTTGGCTCCATCTCTTCATTCTTTCTGGAGTTATTTCTCCAATGATCTCCAGTAGCATGTTGGGCATCTACTGACCTGGGGAGCTCCTCTTGAGTGTCCTGTCTTTTTGCCTTTTCATACTGTTCATGGGGTTCTCAAGGCAAGAACACTGAAGTGGTTTGTCATTCCCTTCTCCAGTGGACCACGTTTTGTCAGAACTCTCCACCATGATCCGTCCATCGTGGGTGGCCCTACACGACATGGCTTGTAGTTTCATTCAGTTAGACAAGGCTGTGGTCCATGGGATCAGATTGGTTAGTTTTCCGTGATTGTTGTTTTCAGTCTGTCTGCCCTCTGGTGGAGAAGGATAAGAGGTTTATGGAAGCTTCCTGAGGGGAGAGACTGACAGAGGGGGAAACTGGGTCATGTTCTGATGGGCAAGAAATATAAGACTAGATACTATAAAACTCTTAGAGGAAAACATAGGCAGAACACTCGATGACATAAATCAAAGCTACATCCTCTGTGACCCACCTCCTACAGTAATGTAAATAAAGTGGGACCTGTAAATAAAGTAAACAAGTGGGACCTGATTAAACTTAAAATTTTTTGCACAGCAAAGAAAACTTGAAGCCAGGTGAAAAGACACCCTTCAGAATGGGAAAAAAGAATAACAAATGAAACTGACAAAGGATTAATTTCCAAAATATAAAAGCAGCTCATGGAACTTAATGCCAGAAAAACAAACAACCCAATCAAAAAGTGGGAAAAAGACCTAAACAGACATTTCTCCAAAGAAGGCTTACAGATGATGGCTAACAAACACATGAAAAGATGCTCAACGTCACTTATTATTAGAGAAATGAAAATCAAAACTACAATGAATCAGCCATGTCAATATATGGCAAAACCCACCACAATATTGTAAAGTAATTTGCCTCCAGTTAAAATAAATCAATTTATTTTAAAAAATGATCTTATAACAAAGCCTATCTTTAATAATAAGTATGAAATTCAAATAAATCACAGAATAATGATTGGAAGAGAAAAAAAAAAACTACAATGAGATATCACCTGACACTGGTCAGAATGGCCATCATCAAGATCCTACAAACTATAAATGCTGGAGAGACTGTGGAGAAAAGGGAATGCTCTTGCTCTGTTGGTGGGAATGTAAACTGATACAGCCACTGTGGAAGATGGTATGGAGATTCCTTCAAAAACTAGGAATAAAACCACCATGCAATGCTATGCTATGCTATGCTAAGTCACTTCAGTCGTGTCCAATTCTGTGTGACCCCATAGACGGCAGCCACCAGGCTCCCCTGTCCATGGGATTCTCCAGGCAAGAACATTGGAGTGGGTTGCCATTTCCTTCTCCAATGCATGAAAGTGAAACGTGAAAGCAAAGTCGCTCAGTCGTGTCCAACTCTTAGCGACCCCATGGACTGCAGCCTACCAGGCTCTTCCGTCCATGGGATTTTCCAGGCAAGAGTACTGGAGTGGGGTGCCATATGACCCAGCAATCCCACTCCTAGGCGTATACCCTGAAGAAACCAAAATGAAAGAGACACATGTATCCCATTGTTCATTGCAGCACTATTTACAATAGCTAGAACATGGAAGCAACTTAGATGTCCATCGACAGATGAATGGATAAAGAAGTTGTGGTACATATACAAAATGGACTATTACTCAGCCATAAAAATGAATACCATTGAGTCAGTTCTAATGAGGTGGATGAACCTAGAACCTATTATACAGAGTGAAGTAAGTCAGAAAGAGAAAGACAAATATCATATTCTAACTCATATATACGGAATCTAGAAATTACTTACAGGGCAGCAGGGGAGAAATTACTTACAGGGCAGCAGTGGAGAAACAGACATAGAGAATAAACTTGTGGACATGGGGAGAGTGGAGGAGAGGGTGAGATGAATGGAAAGAGTGACACGGAAACTTGCATTGCTGCTGCTGCTGCTGCTAAGTCGCTTCAGTCGTGTCCGACTCTGTACGACCCCATAGACGGCAGCCCACAAGGCTCCCCCGTCCCTGGGATTCTCCAGGCAAGAACACTGGAGTGGGTTGCCATTTATATGTAAAATAGCCAACAGGAATTTGCTATATGGCTCGGGAAACTCAAACAGGGGCTGTGTATCTACCCAGAGGAGTGGGATGGGGAGGGAGATGGGGGGGAAGTTCAAAAAGAAGGGGATACATGTATACCTATGGCCTATTCATGTTGAGTTTTGACATAAAACAACAAAATTTTATAAAGCAACTATCCTTCAATAAAAAATAAGTTAATTAAAAAAATTTTCAGCCTCAATCCCTTCCAGTGACCTCCACCTATCTCCAGCACCAACTCCCGAAACATAGCAAATAATTTATTGGAAGAGATAGTTTTTTAAAAATTAATTTTTATTGGAGTATAGTTGCTTTACCATGTTGTATTAGTTCCAGCTGTATAGCAAAATGAATCATCCATATGTATACATATATCCTCTCTCTTTTGGATTTCCTTCTCATTCAGGTCATCACAGAGGATTAAGTAGAGTTTCCTGTGCTATACAGTATGTTCTCATTAGTTATGTGCCGGGAGCCGGAGAGAGACATTCCACTCGTGACAAAGGTCATGAGGAAGGAGGCTCGGCATACGCAAAGGCGGGATTGAGCCTAGGGAGTCCCCCCAGATATTCTCGAGCATCTACCCCCAAAAAACCAGAGTCTGCCTACTTTATCGTTTTGTGCTCTCACCTCTGACTTTACTGGGGGCTGTCCCCCACCACCATCTCGCTCTCTCTGTCAAAGAGTTAACTTACAGCTCCAATTAATAAAGTTCCTGGGCAATTAGGAGTGTTTAAATCCAAATCCCTCAGATGGCTCTCTAACTCGCCTGACAAGTTTACCTGGACTCCTACAGCTATGCATACGATTGCTTACAGTCTCCCAGCCTCGAAAGGCACGGGAAGCTTAAGATATTCAAATAGCTTAGAGCCTCTCAGAGAGTTAGAAACTGTCAAAATAAAACTAGTAAAAGATTTCATTGATGAGCCAATGTTTGTTGCCAAGTTTCCACATCCCCTGAATTGTATCCTTGAATGTGTATTAATTAATATAGTTGGTATGTAGAAAAAAAAGTAGTGGCCTTGGTGTTAGCAACTTTAGACCCTTAAGGTAATAAATTCTTTCTTTTGTTGTAAACCCATTACACATCCGCCCTATAGGAATGTAATTTTATCTAATACCTTCGGAAGATGGCGCCAAACCTTAAAATAATTACTCTTAGAGAAAATAAGTCTTTGTTGATAAGTGTTTGTCAAGAGTCATAAAATGTTAATAGGCCTTCTGGCCAGAAGATGATGTAAATCACCTCAACCATTTGTATACGATAAATTTGCAGGAAAGAAACCCTGGTTTTTGATAAGGATCAAAGACTGCTGACTTTGCATCCCCTATTATCCTCTATGTGTAACTTAGGGTATAAAAACCCCTGTTGAAAATAAAGCTACAGGCCTTGTTCACCAAAGCTTGGTCTCCCCATGTCATTTTTCTCCTCAATTTCCAGCTGAGTCTCCATCTGGAGCGCGGATATCCTCTGCGACCACTTATTTGCCTGGGCTTCTAAGACCCACTCAAGAAGGTGTCTAAGGTGGGGCACCTTCTGCTATTCGAGAGGGCGCCTGCAGCTTCCGTGGTCAGAGCTAACCTGGTGTCACGGGTTATATTGATTTTCCACGTAAACCAAGCTACTCAGCTTCTTTTCTCCACTGAATTTTCCTACTGAGCTATCCTCATTCTATTACTCTTTATATCTTTGATAAATAAATAAATAAATAGGTCGCCAAAGCCGCCTCTCCTTCGAATACCCTGGATCAGCTGGGGCTGGACCCCGGCAGTTATGTATTTTATGGTGGTAGTTTAGTCGCTAAGTCATGTCTGACTCTTATGACCCCGTGGACTGTAGCCTACATAGTATCAATAGTGTATATGTGTCAATTCCAATCTTCCAATTCTTTTCACTGTCTTTTCCCTCTTGGTATCCATACCTTTGTTCCCTTGGTCTGTGTCTCTATTTCTGCTTTTCAAATAAGATTATGCCATTTTTCTATATTTCACATATATTATGTGATAGCTGTTTTTCTCTTTCTGATTTACTTCACTCTGTATGACGCTGTCTAGATCCATCCACATTTCTACAAATGACCCTATTTCATTCCTTTTTTATAGCTGATATATGTACCACATATTTTTCATCCATTCCTCTGTAGATAAACATTTAGGTTGCTTTCATGTCCTGGCTATTGTGCATAGTGCTGTTATGAACACTGAGGTGTATGTATTTTTTTTTTTTTTTGTGAGGCCCCACTTTCACGGTCTGTATTGGTACTGAAAAGCAAAATCAAGCAAGCTTTTGCCCTTCTGCTCCACGGGAGGTTTCTGTCCTCTCTGAGCTTGCCTTAGGCATGTATCTTTTTGAATTATAGTTTTCTCCTGGTATATGCCTAGTAAAGGAATTGTTGGGTCATATGGAAGAGCTACATTTTTGAGCAATCAATGTAAGTTTAGAACCCGTCCACTGGCCTCATCCTTTTTAACTATGGCTTGATCTTTCACCAAAATGGCTGCCGGCAATTTACCACTAATTGTGGACTCAAGCAACTGAAAAAGTACATCAGAGCCCCTTCCCATGAGACCATTCTCTAAGAACTAGTGAAATGTTTACAAGAAAAATAATAACTAGTCAGGAGGTTGAGTATAGGCAATCATTTTAATAGTTTGACTCCCTTGCAAAAATTCTATATTGAATAAGTTTCCTTAAGTGTCAAAGAGCTACATTTGTGCCCCTACACACTCATCCTCCAAGGTCTCACCAAAGTTTCCTTGTCCCTAAATTCAGAAGAGACATTTCTCCCTTGTCATATTTCCATTCTCCCCAGCATATTGTCTCTAGGTTATTTGCTGTGAACCTCTCCTTTCTTGGCTTGCATGACACCTCATAGCTCTGGTTTCCTTCCTTCCTCTCTAGCCATTCCTTCAGGATGTCTTTTACAGGCTGATCCACTTCTGTCTGACCCTTGGTATTTCTCATGTCTGGGCTTCCTTGCTTCCATTATTCTATCTTCTATATTCTATCCTTCAGTAATCCCACTGATTCCTACAGTGACTTTGATTACCATCCATATGCCCCAAATCTCTATTTCCATACTTAACTGCTCCCCTCTGCTCCAGACCTACATATCTAATTTCTTTTTAGACATCTCCACCTGAATCCACAGGCATCTCAAAATCAGATGTCCAACATTGAATTTATTTTCTTTCTCAACAATCTCCATTTGATCACCTCCACTGTTACTATCTCAGTGAGTGAATCAGCTAAGCCAGGGAAACTCAAAAGCACTATAAAAATTCTTATCATTACTAAAATTTTAAATTACAAACAGTATAGATGCTTTAATTACATAAAAATTAAAACAATCCCTAAGTGGGACTTCCTTGGTGGTCTAGTGGTTAGGAGTCCACCTTGCAATGCAGGGAATGCAGGTTCCATCCCTGGTCAGGGAGCTAAGATTCCCACATGCCTCAGAGCAACTAAGTCCATGCACTCTGGAGCCCTCACAACACAACAAAAGGCCCTGCATGTCACAATGATGACCCAGTTTGCTGTGACTAAAACCCAATGCAGCCAAATAAGGAAATAAATAAGAAATATTTTTAAAAATCCACAATTATATACAATAAAAAGTGAAAGCCCCCTCCAATCACTCTTCCCACAGGTAAACCACTATGGACAAGAAGGTATATCCAGGGCTTACCAGATGGCCCAGTATTAAAGAATCCACCTGCCTATGCAGGAGACGGGGGTTCAGTCCTTGGGTTGGGAAGATCCCCTGGAGGAGGGCATAGCAACCCACTCCAGTATTCTTGCCTGGAGAATTCCATGGACAGAGGAGCCTGGTGGGCTACAGTCTATGGGGCCATAGAAGAGTCGGACATGACTTATTGACTAAACAAGTATATCCTTACAGACTTTTTGAGCTACATATATATGGAAATGCACATACACAAAGTTTTATTTTTACACATATTTTGTCAAACTATATGTACTGTTTTGCAATTTGCTTTTTAGCATAAAATATATTACAGATATCTTTACATTATTAATCATAATGATGCAACATTCTTTTCATTAGCTGCATATTATCTCACATTATATATAGCCCACATTAATTTAACCATTATAATATTGTTGGGCTTTAGTTTATATCCAGCTTTCACTGTTCCAGGGTTGCAGTAAAGACCTTTGCCCCTAAATCTTTGTATTTCTGTGCTAGGATAAAATGCTGGAAATGGGGTTTCTTGGGATAATTACATGTACATTTATATTTGGATGGACACTGCTAAGATATCTTCCAAAAGCTATTTCCCTTCTACTTTTCAAATGAGAGACAGCATGCATACAGTAAAGTGGATAAAATGCTCTATTTTAAGTGTGCAGCTGGATGAATTTTTATATATGTAAATTCCTGTGTAACCAACATCTCTATCAAGATATATACCAGTTTCAGCACCCCAGAAGTTTTCCTCTTGCACCTACCCAGTATATCCCCTCCCTCAGAGATAACCTTTGTTCTGACTTCTATAATCATCAATTATTTTTGCCTGTTCATATACATGAAATCATACTGTATATAAAGTTTTATGTCTGGCTTATTTGACTCAATATACTTTTTACATTTACCCCTATTGTTCTGTGTACCCGTAGGTCATTCTTTTTTCACCGTCACGTAGTATTACTATGTTTGGGTTTCCCACAATTTGTTTACTCCTGGTGCTGATAAGCATCTGGGTGCTTTTCCATGTTTTTGTTGTTATGAATACCAAGCGGATATGAGCATTTGTCTTCAAGGCTTTTTGTGGTCATTTGTTTGCATTTTTATAAAGCACGTACCTAGGAGTAGAATTTCTGGGTCATAGGGTTGTTTAATTTTTTATTAGAAACTACAAAACAGTTTTCTAAAAAGGCTGTATCTGTTTGTCCTCCCACCAGTCATAAAAATTGAGAGCTCCACTAAGTGTATGAGAGTATCATACACAGTATTCTTACTGGGTATTTGGTTTTCTTTCTCCCCAGTCAATTGTAAGAATTGTGTCTCTCTCATTCAGCACCTCAAACTTAATGGACTCTCAATAAATATTGTAAAGTAATTAGCCTCCAATTAAAATAAATGAATTAATAAAAAAGTGAATATTTGAGGAATTAGATTTGTAATTAAGTGACCTCGATATATTATGCCTGAGGATCTCTACCACACAGCTGGAAGAGTGAACACATGTTCAGTTCAGTTCAGTCGCTCAGTCGTGTCCGACTCTTTGCGACCCCATGAATCACAGCACGCCAGGCCTCCCTGTCCATCACCAACTCCCGGAGTTCACTCAAACTCATGTCCATCGAGTCAGTGATGCCATCCAGCCATCTCATCCTCTGGCGTCCCCTTCTCCTCCTGCCCCCAATCCCTCCCAGCATCAGAGTCTTTTCCAATGAGTCAACTCTTCGCATGAGGTGGCCAAAGTACTGGAGTTTCAGCTTCCTCATCAGTCCTTCCAAAGAAATCCCAGGGCTGATCTCCTTCAGAATGGACTGGTTGGATCTCCTTGCAGTCCAGGGGACTCTCAAGAGTCTTCTCCAACACCACACTTCAAAAGCATCAGTTCTTTGGCGCTCAGCTTTCTTCACAGTCCAACTCTCACATCCATACATGACCACTGGAAAAACCATAGCCTTGACTGGACAGACCTTTGTTGGCAAAGTAATGTCTCTGCTTTTCAATATGCTATCTAGGTTGGTCATAACTTTCCTTCCAAGGAGTAAGCATCTTTTAATTTCATGGCTGCAATCACCATCTGCAGTGATTTTGGAGCCCCCAAAAATAAAGTCTGACACTGTTTCCACTGTTTCCCCATCTTTTTCCCATGAAGTGATGGGACCGGATGCCATGATCTTCGTTTTCTGAATGTTGAGCTTTAAGCCAACTTTTTCACTCTCCTCTTTCACCTTCATCAAGAGGCTTTTTAGTTCCTCTTCACTTTCTGCCATAAGGGTGGTGTCATCTGCATATCTGAGGTGATTGATATTTCTCTGAGCAATCTTGATTCCAGCTTGTGCTTCTTCCAGCCCAGTGTTTCTCATGATGTAGTCTGCATATAAGTTACATAAGCAGGGTGACAATATACAGCCTTGACGTACTCCTTTTCCTATTTGGAACCGTCTGTTGTTCCATGTCCAGTTCTAACTGTTGCTTCCTGCCCTGCATATGGGTTTCTCAAGAGGCAGGTCAGGTGGTCTGGTATTCCCATCTCTTGAAGAATTTTCCACAGTTTACTGTGATCCACACAGTCAAAGGCTTTGGCATAGTCAATAAAGCAGAAATAGATGTGTTTTTTGGATGATCTTGCTTTTTCGATGATCCAGCGGATGTTGGATCATTCAGGTATGACCTAAATCAAATGCCTTATGATTGTACAGTGGAAGTAAGAAAAAGATTTAAGGGACTAGATCTGATAGATAGAGTGCCTGATGAACTATAGATGGAGGTTCGTGACATAGTACAGTAGACAGGGGTCAAGACCATCCCCATGGAAAGGAAATGCAAAAAAGCAAAATGGCTGTCTGGAGAGGCCTTGCAAATAGCTGTGAAAAGAAGAGAAGCAAAAAGCAAAGGAGAAAAGGAAAGATATAAGCATCTGAATGTAGAGTTCCAAAGAATAGCAAGGAGAGATAAGAAAGCCTTCCTCAGTGATCAAGGCAAAGAAATAGAGGAAAACAACAGAATGGGAAAGACTAGAGATCTCTTCAAGAGAATTAGAGATACCAAGGGAACATTTCATGCAAAGATGGGCTCGATAAAAGACAGAAATGGTATGGACCTAACAAAAAGAAGCAGAAGATATTAAGCAGAGGTGGCAAGAATACACAGAAGAACTGTACAAAAAAGATCTTCACGACCCAGATAATCACGATGGTGTGATCACTGACCTAGAGCCAGACATCCTGGAATGTGAAGTCAAGTGGGCCTTAGAGAGCATCACTATGAACAAAGCTAGTGGAGGTGATGGAATTCCAGTTGAGCTCTTTCAAATCCTGAAAGATGATGCTGTGAAAGTGCTGCTCTCAATATGCCAGCAAATTTGGAAAACTCAACAGTGGCCACAGGACTGGAAAAGGTCAGTTTTCATTCCACTCCCAAAGAAAGGCAATGCCAAAGAATGCTCAAACTATCGCACAATTGCACTCATCTCACATGCTAGTAAAGTAATGCTCAAAATTCTCCAAGCCAGGCTTCAGCCATACATGAACTGTGAACTTTCAGATGTTCAAGCTGGTTTTAGAAAAGGCAGAGGAACCAGAGATCAAATTGCCAACATCCACTGGATCATCGAAAAAGCAAGAGAGAACACATGTTACTGAGGACAATTTGTTTCTGGTGTGGATGTTTTATTGCCCCCAGTACAGTCTGAGTTTGTTATGGGTAGCACTGTGACTTATACATTGCTGCACCCGAGAATCCTATGGAGTTCTCTGCCTGGTAGGCTACAGTCCACGGGGTCGCAAAGAGTCAGACACGACTGACTGACTTCACTTCCATATGGTGTTTTAGCATGGGACTGGGTCCAGAGGAAGCATCTATAGTGACCAGCATGCAGTGCTTGGTCAGATAAACAGCTTAAAAGAATGTCAGACCTCCCTGAAACCTTTATTTTCTCACATTTCTGGACTCAGTCAAAAGGAGGCAGAGCAGAGAGGGATTCTTTTCTAGTCATCACTAGCTGTGTGGCCCCTAGGCCGTAATAGTAGGAAAAACAGTCCCCCATCCTCAAGTGCAGCCTCCATTTTTTTTTACATGTGCAAGACTATGTATTGCAACATTTTTTTGAAATTGAAAAAGTTTGGAAATTGTCATTAAGAAAGCTGCTTAAAAAGTTATGGTGTAGCCATACAACGGAATACCATGCAGTCTTAAAAGAAATAGCTCTTTATATACTGATATATTACTAAATGTAAAACAACAGCAATATCAAAAAAAAGTCAACGTGCAGAGGAGTAGGTATATTACCTGACCATTATGAGGGTTAAGACAAGAAGGGGAGAAGACCTAGAGGAATATTTCCTGGGTGGAAGGCAGCTAGAAGCCAATCCAGCTCACCGACAGCCTTCACAACCTGATTTCTTAGGTCTACCAACTGGGGACGTCTGATCCACTATTAAGTATACCCCTCTGTCTCTACTCCTGAAAGGGCCAGTGTCTGAGGAGTTGGTGGAGCCTCTACACTAGGTTCTTATTCTTCCCCTATAATTGCTCTAAAGTTTTCCATTCTTCTGGGAATTGGTGGGCTGAGGGTTGTTTTTTTAATCTTTCTTGCATGAACTAGGCTTTCATCAAAATTCACTGCAACTCAGATTCATTTCCATTTCTAGTCCCATTGCTGTCCAAAACCAACTAAGCATGATGGATGAGCTGGCTAACATTTTGAAGGTGAAAACTATCTATCTATCTATCTAACCATCTATCTGGCACGTCCCCTGATCTGAGTGCCTTTCCCCTGTTAATGTAGCACATCCTTCAGGCTCGCCTCCCCGCCCCCCATCTAAGTGATAGGAGGTGTGAGCAAAAGCCATCAACCCTGTTTCTATGATGAATACTAGGTTCACAGAAGTAAATGTTGAAAACTTGGGAATTTGCCAGTCCCAACTTTTTATTTAATTTGCATAAACATTTGCATAGGACTGCATACTGTTTACGAAACATCTGTAGTTTTCTTATGCATTTAGATGACATGAATTTTTTCAATATTTGAAGTTACCACTTATTATTGATTTCTTTTGCATCTTTTTTTTAATATTCACACCAGAGTCCTGCAACATAGGGCCCTGAATGTCATATGCCTCCCTTGTTTCTATGAATCTATGTCTGTGAGTCTGTTTCTGTTTTATAAATAAGTTCATTTACATCATATTTTAAAAATTAGATTCCATGTATGAGTGATATCATCTATTTGTCTTTGACTTATTTCACTCAGTATCAGAATCTCTAGGTTCATCCATGTTGCTGCAAGTGGTGTTATTTTGTTCCTTTTTATGGCTGAGTAATATTCCGCTGTATATATGTACCACATCTTCTTTATCCATTCCTCTGTTGATGGACGTTTAGGTTGCTTCCATGTCTTGGCTATTGTAAACAGTGCTGCTGTGAACACGGAGGTGCATGTGTTTTTCAGATTATGGTTTTCTCCGGGTATTTGTCCAGAAGTGGGATTGCTGGATTATATGGTAGCTCTATATTTAGTTTTATGAGAAACCTCCATTCTGTTTTCTGTTAGTGGCTGCACCAATTTACATTCCCAGCAACAGTGTACAGGATTCCCTTTTTGCTACATTGTCCACAACACTTATTATTTGTTTCTTTCCTTTTTGATGTTCAATTGAAACCAATATTTAATGAAGAGCACTTACCTGTGATATTGAGAAACAGAGTTCTGCCTTACCCAAACTGTACCCCCAAACCTAGAATACCCCACTCTCAGCCTGACTCAATAGCACAGCATTTCCTGCAGGGGATGCACTTCTCTTTCACCACATCCTTGCTTCAATCATTCACTCTTCCAATGTGTGTATCTTGTCTTCCCAGGTAAACAGTAAGCTGTAGGAGGTAGTGGCCTAAGTACTACATGTCTGAATCTTTCTCTTCTCTTCAGAGCTCAACGAACGCTTGGAGGTTGACTGTTGATTGAAAACAGCCTAAAGGTTCTAGAGTCTCTGTCCCATAATTACTCAAGTCCTTTTTCAAGCAAGTGTCTGCCATTTTGTGGGTCTAGGAAGAGTAAACTGAAGGATACCTGAAGGATATTTAGTCAGTGTTTTCCCCACAGTCTTACAGTGTCGTCTAATTTCCCATAAACTCATGTTTTACTAATTAGCAGGAGTAGTCATGAAAGGAATCATGAACTTTTCTATATAACGGTGTTTCTATTCTTGACAGCATGTCAGATCGTTAGAGACAAGCTGCACGTTCATCACCCAGCAGGAGCAGAACAATCAGAATCCTATTATTTCGTGAAAATAAATACAATCATGGGCATTTTCCACAGTCCCAAATGGTTCCCTCAAATCAAAGCACTTCCAGAATGCATTTTGTTGGTGCTGTTTAGTCACTAAGTCATGTCCAACTCTTTTCCAACCCCATGGACTGTAGCCTGCCAAGCTCCTCTGTCCATGGGATTTCCCAGGCAAGAATGCTGGAGTGGGTTGCCATTTCTTTCTCCCGGGGATCTTCCCAACTCAGGAATTGAACTCATCTCTCCTGCATTGCAGGTGGATTCTTTACTGCTGAGCCACTGGAGAAGCCCATAAATATGCATAGGTTTGCTAATTATACCCAAGTCTTGTCCCTAAACCTATTTTTGAATGAAAGTGACTTAATGTTGCCAAATCAAAGACATTTTCCAACATTCAAGATACATTGTTCATCATTTATGTCAGTCCTTTTTATCTCTCACTCACTCACCTTCCCTTACCAAAAAAAAAAAAAAAAAAAAAGTACACATAAAGCCCTATGGGGAACAATGGAGGTGAGATTTCATGAGGACAACATTTCATACACAACAGGGTTGACTCTGAGTCAGATATCCAGGGGCCTAAGTGCCTACCTACAATTTTGTGTTATGTGAGATGGTAGAGGGACCACACATGGGTCTAAGAGCTTTATACCAGTGACTGGCACCAATGTTCCAGTCTGTTTGGTAGTCAGTGTTAAATCTTGCTTAGAGGGGCTAATACAATAGCTTTAATGAGGGTAGACCTGGTGGGTTGGACCATGCGGGAGTGAGAGTTGAGTAGGTTCAGTTCAGTTCAATCATCAGTCGTGTCTGACTCTTTGCGACCCCATGAACTGCAGCACGCCAGGCCTCCCTGTCCATCACCATCTCCCAGAGTTCACTCAAACTCACATCCATCGAGTTGGTGATGCCATCCAGCCATCTCATCCTCAGTCGTCCCATTCTCCTCCTGCCCCCAATCCCTCCCAACATCAGAGTCTTTTCCAATGAGTCAACTCTTCGTATGAGATGGCCAAAGTACTGGAGTTTCAGCTTTAGCATCACTCCTTCTAAAGAACACCCAGGACTGATCTCCTTTAGAATGGACTGGTTGGATCTCTTTGCAGTCCAAGGGACTCTCAAGAGTCTTCTCCAACACCACAGTTCAAAAGCATCAATTCTTCGGTGCTCAGCTTTCTTCACAGTCCAACTCTCACATCCATACATGACCACAGGAAAAACCATAGCCTTGACTGGACAGACCTTTGTTGGCAAAGTAATGTCTCTGCTTTTCAATATGCTATCTAGGTTGGTCATGACTTTTCTTCCAAGAAGTAAACGTCTTTTAATTTCATGGCTGCAATCACCATCTGCAGTGATTTTGGAGCCCCAAAAAATAAAGTCTGACACTGTTTCCACTGTTTCCCCACCTATTTCCCATGAAGTGATGGGACCAGATGCCATGATCTTCCTTTTCTGAATGTTAAGCTTTAAGCCAACTTTTTCACTCTCCTCTTTCACCTTCATCAAGAGGCTTTTGAGTACCTCTTCACTTCCTGCCATAAGGGTGGTGTCATCTGCATATCTGAGGTGATTGATATTTCTCCCGGCAATCTTGATTCCAGCTTGTGCTTCCTCCAGCCCAGCGTTTCTCATGATGTACTCTGCATAGAAGTTAAATAAGCAGGGTGACAATATACAGCCTTGACGTACTCCTTTTCCTATTTGGAACCAGTCTGTTGTTCCATGTCCAGTTCTAACTGTTGCTTCCTGCCCTGCATACGGGTTTCTCAAGAGGCAGGTCAGGTGGTCTGGTATTCCCATCTCTTGAAGAATTTTCCACAGTTTACTGTGATCCACACAGTCAAAGGCTTTGGCATAGTCAATAAAGCAGAAATAGATGTTTTTCTGGAACTCTCTTCCTTTTTCCATGATCCAGCGGATGTTGGCAATTTGATCTTTGGTTCCTCTGCCTTTTCTAAAATCAGCTTGAACATCTGGATGTTCACAGTTCACGTATTGCTGAAGCCTGGCTTGGAGAATTTTGAGCATTACTCTACTAGGGTATGAGATGAGTGCAATTGTGCGGTAGTTTGAGCATTCTTTGGCATTGCCTTTCTTTGGGATTGGAATGAAAACTGACCTTTTCCAGTCCTGTAGCCACTGCTGAGTTTTCCAAATTGGTTGACATATTGAGCACAGCACTTTCACAGCATCATCTTTCAGGATTTGAAATAGCTCAACTGGAATTCCATCACCTCCACTAGTTTTGTTCGTAGTGATGCTCTCTAAGGCCCACTTGACTTCACATTCCAGGATGTCTGGCTCTAGGTCAGTGATCACACCATCGTGATTATCTGGGTCGTGAAGATCTTTTTTGTACAGTTCTTCTGTGTATTCTTGACACCTCTTCTTAATATCTTCTGCTTGTTTCTGTTAGGTCCATACCATTTCTGTCCTTCATCGAGCCCATCTTTGCATGAAATGTTCCCTTGGTATCTCTAATTTTCTTGAAGAGATCTCTAGTCTTTCCCATTCTGTTGTTTTCCTCTATTTCTTTGCCTTGATCGCTGAGGAAGGCTTTCTTACCTCTCCTTGCTATTCTTTGGAACTCTGCATTCAGATGCTTATATCTTTCCTTTTGTCCTTTGCTTTTTGCTTCTCTTCTTTTCACAGCTATTTGTAAGGCCTCTCCAGACAGCCATTTAGCTTTTTTGCATTTCCTTTCCATGGGGATGGTCTTGATCCCTGTCTCCTGTACAATGTCACGAACCTCTGTCCATAGTTCATCAGGCACTCTATCTATCAGATATAGGTCCTTAAATCTATTTCTCACTTCCACTGTATAATCATAAGGGATTTGATTTAGGTCATACCTGAGTGGTCTAATGGTTTTCCCTAAGAGTTACCAATATGAAGAGAAAGTGGTTAAGTTGTATCGTGTTTCTCTGTGCTAGAAAATGTATAGCCCTCATCTCATTTAAGCCTCACTTCAGCTCTAAGATGAATGTAATATTACTACCCCAAGCCTCACATCTAGGAATCTCTGTCACATCTCTGCCAAGAGCTGCGATATGAACTCAGCTCTGTTCTCTCCATGGCCCACTGCACCATATACATTCATGAGAGTAACAGGGAACTCGGTTTGTGACATCGAAACCCAAGAATTTATCTCTTTGTTCCTCCTTGGAAGAGTCCAGTTACCTTTATTTATTTTCATTTATTTATTTCTTGAAGAAATAGTACAAGATTCAAAAGACAGAAAGAGGTATAGGGTGAAAAGAAAATCTCCCTTCCTCCTTGGTTCCCAGATACCCAGTTCCCCTTCCTGAAGACTACCACTCATACTTGTTGCTTGTGTATCCTTCCAGAATGTTCATCTCTTTACTTGTTTATACCTAAGGACAAATGTGAGCAACCTGCCTTGGCTGGGAAGCCTTGGTGACAGCATTTGGGATGAGATCAAGAAGGCCACCCATTGTGCTTAGCCACAGAGAGCAAGATAGGCAAAATTCATCCTCAGGGTCACTCCATTTCAGTGAGTCTTCTCACCTCTATTCCCCTACTGTCCTGCTTACCCTGACCTATCCTTCCCTCCCAAGGGAGAACCACTGGCTTCAGACAGCTCCTGTTCTGTTCCCTTGTTCAGAACCCAGCCTGCTGTGCCTCAGGAGCTGTCTTGGTTGAGTTCATCCCCCCTAAGGAACCGATGGGTGTCTGGATTGATGAGCCACCGTTTTCACAAAACATGTTGACATTTTAACAAGGGGCTCCAATCAAAAGAGTAACTTGAATAATGGGGATTTCAGATGCTTTGTCATGACAAGCCAACAGGATAGCATTTTTTTTTTCCTCAAAAGGTGTGACCTTGTGACTTTTCTTCTCTCCTTCCTGCATGCGTGTCAGACCAACTGGGTACCTGGAAACTTGGGCCACCTGAAATTGCTCGACTCTCGGTGCAGTGAGGACTCTGACCATGATCTTTTTTTCCTTTCAGGATGTGGACACACGAGTTTTTGAAACAAAATCTCTAACCCTGTAGACAGTTCTCCCCTAATATAGGCTCATGTCTTCTCTACCAAAAGAGAGGAAACAACTATTACAATGAATAGGAGAATTATTCTAGCTTTAATATTCACTAAATGCTATCTCATTCTGCCCCTTCCAAAATAATATTTAGAATACGAAGTTGGAGCAGATGGTTTTACAAATTCAACATTTTCCACAATCTGGGGGTGGGGGAAAGTGGGATTTCTGCCGGGATTTATTTATGAAATCTTTGTTTGTGAATGGAATTCATTTTGATTTCCTCAGGTAATATTCTTCTCACACTATTAGACACAGCTTCACAACTCAAGGAAGAGAAACAGTTGGGATCTTCATCAAAGTAGTCTGCATTGGGAAAAAAAGAGCATTTTCAGCTGTGGCATTACAGGCTTTGCACATAGTAGCATCAAAAGATATGTTTATCAATTGAAGCAATGAATAGAAGAATTAGACAGGAAGTAAAAGTTGTGGTGCTTTCCTCAGATAGTTTAATCTAAATCTGGGGTGAATTAATTCATCCTGACAGCATTGTTAGGCAATTACAAGTGCATCCGCTCAACCTGCATTATGACTTACGAGCTGTGTTATTCACAGTAACCTTAACCAAGGGGAGGCTAGTCATGGGCAAAGACTGGAGGCCTTCAGGAAGAGACAACACAAAATAATAGCACACCTATCTGTATCTCCTATGAAATTGATATTCTTGCTCTGAATGTTCAGCTGTTTCTCAAGTTTGAGAGTGCCTAGTGGTACAGAGCAGAGAAGGCAATGGCACCCCACTCCAGTCCTCTTGCCTGGAAAATCCCATGGGCGGAGGAGCCTGGTAGGCTGCAGTCCATGGGGTCGCTAAGAGTCGGGCACGACTGAGCGACTTCACTTTCACTTTGCACTTTCATGCGTTGGAGAAGGAAATGGCAACCCGCTCCAGCGTTCTTGCCTGGAGAATCCCAGGGACGGGGGAGCCTGGTGGGCTGCCGCCTATGGGGTCGCACAGAGTCGGACACGACTGAAGCGACCTAGCAGCAGCAGCAGCAGCAGCCGTGGTACAGAGGGCGCAAGATTTCACTCAGTGCTAATGGAATCAAGTTTCTGGCTGCCATACGTCTGATGGCAGCATCCAGATTGCAGTTTTAGAACCTGTGGCCCAAGAGGCTGGACATCCTGCCCCATTGGCTGAGTTACTGTCACAAATAACGAGCATCTCGGTGCTGGCTGCAGGCACCTGGGCTCTCCAGGTCTATAGCTTGGTCTAGCAACATTACAATCCAGGATGTGGTATTTACTACTGCTCTTTCAAAGAAAAACATGTCCATTTGTGTTGTATATTTGCTAATGAAACAATATCCCTCAGAGGCAGCAGGGGAGCCAGCAGTAACTCACCTTCTTAGAAAAATATTCCCCAATCAGTCACAGCTATTGTTATCCAAGGAACTCCCACAATTTGGCCCCCCATATGCCATGCTTCATCAGTGCCTCCATATGAGCACCAACATATCTTCAGGTTAGCTGGCCAGAGTTTGATGGATGCTTGTGGCCAAGGAAAGATTTTCTTCATATGCACCACCAGGCAGAAATGGAGACAGACTCCAACATTAGTCAATGAGCTTAAACTGGAAAATGATGTTTCTTCACATGGTCCTGAAGCTGATAGACACTTTGCAGATGGTCCATCTTGGCCCCCACTCCACCCTCCACCATGTTGAAGGTAAGGAAATGTCACTCTGAGTAGGGAAGTGATGTGCCCAAGGTCACAGAGTTAGTGGCTTAAGCCAAAGCCTTCTGACTCCAAATTTGGTGCTTTTATTTTTTTTTTTTTAACCTATCATACTGCTTCCAGATTGGCTGCAGCTCTTGGAAACAGAACTGCTGAAGGAGCCAATAGAATGAAAACTACAATGGATGAGGCTGTTCCACCACCAGCACTGAGATGGTGGGAGAATGACTACAGCCAGGCCACCAGAGGCATTCTGTGTGTTGACTGGAATCTACTTTGGTCTTTAAGAAAGGAAAACAACCTGCAGTACGATACAGCCGGAAGCACAGAACACGAAGTCATTACATCACCACCTCAAGGTTCTTAAGTTCTTGCTCTAGTTTGCCTTTCTCTTTACCTTAGGCTTTCAGACCAATCCTTTCACTACCCTTTCCCTCCTAACACCCAACTTCAACTCAACATCCGTCACTGTACCTAGAAACTTGGCTTCCTATGGAAGAAGGTGAGCATCTAAGAGTGACGTGCAGCGCAGCCTGTATTCTCAAGGGTGTGCGATGAGCAACTAGCCTGGAAGCCAGAAGACCTGAGTTCTGGCCCCAGTTCTGCTGCTGGTGGGCTGAGTGGCTGTCCATAAAGCATTCTCCTTTTCCTGCTTAAGGGCCCTCATCTGTAAAATAGGGGCTTGCACTGAACAGCATATAAGGTGCCCTTGGATTTTAACAGTGTGTGATGATCATTTGTAATTACCCATGAATGATTTTTTTACCTCCAGTCTTTTCTCTCCTCCATTAACCTAACCACCCACTGCATTGTACACACTCAGTTCAGTATGTGCATCTATGCACAGTTTCTCGGCCCAGAGTGAGCCTGGGTGTACACATGGATCTGTGCATGTCGTCTTGAGGAAGAATCATTTCCCAAGACGGCATCTGTGGCCTCATAGTAATTCAGTGTCTCTGGAATATGAGTGTAGGTAGCATAGCCTTTTCTCTCACCATTTGGGGAGCTTGTTTCTCAGGAGTGCCTTGGGCAGAGCCTAAAGATTTCAAAACGGAACTAGCTGCAGTTGACTTGACAGATGATGTCAACAAGTTGTGCACAAAGATTTTCCTCAGTCTTTCCTGTTTCTGCCTGACATTGAGCCCACACCAGGTGCTGCCATCTGAAACGACACCCCAGACAGTTAAAAATGGAAAACTCATCAAATTGTAGACTTCAAATGGGTAGATTATACCTCAAGAATCCTCTTAAAAATATAAAGCTCAATGTACAGACTGTTCACTCTGGGTACCTCAAAGAGTGAAAGTAAGTCTGAACCATAATGTGCAGTACAGGCAGAGCCAATTCACTTATCAAGGATGCCTCCTTCCCCTAGAGCCCAGTACAGGGACCAGCAGGTTACTGACATGCCCAGCAAAAAGGAACAGGATCTCTGTGCTGCTTATAGAATCTTCCAGTTCAAGCTCCACCTTCCCTAAAGGCAATAAACTGAGCTTTGCATGGAGACTGAGAGAAGCTACCTAAATGGGATGGAAGAGCCTTTGGATGTATAAAAAACTGGTTTGCCTGGACTGGAGCTCTTTTCAGTGGCAACACCAGAGTCCACTACATCTCTCACTGTGCAGGAAGGACCTTTGGTGCATCTGGGCAGCCCACCAGCCATCTTAGGGAAGCTGACAAGTTCTCTCCTCCTCTACTGTCACTCCTTGTTTCCCACATCTGGCTATGGGCCAGAAAGCCCCTGGAGCCCAGTGCCTGGAACACAGTAGGCACTCAATCAATGTTCTTTTAATTGAATTGAGACTCAAGTGACAGCAAGGACAAGCAGTCCAAGGAATTTAGGCCCAAAGTGAAGCCTTACTAAGTTAAAATATGGCCCAAATCACATCCTTCACCTGACTTCATTCATCTCCACACAAAAGTACAGATCATTTTCCTGGCAAGGAAACAGCCTCCGTTTGATGCTAACGCTGTATGAACTCAAGTCAGGAGGCCAGTTAACCTCATCAGTCTGGAAAAGCTGCAAAAGTCAAAACTACCCCAAACGGCATCTTACCAGAAGTGTTATCCAGTCGCAACCACCCATAACAGAAAAGCAGCCACTGCTTCCGCACATGCTCCTTCATTGCACAGTGGGACACAAAGACGAGGAACCCTGAGTCAGGAGGAGAAGGTCAGTCTCTTTCAGCTTCTTTCACTCAGGGTCACCAGTGCCTAGACTCAAGCCTACTCTTGTCACCATCAATACTCCTCCTAAGGAAACCCAAGGCTATTACTAGTTTTCTGAGGTCACCTTTCTAGCTCCCTCTCAACGGCAGTGAGAATAAGAGAGTGTATCAAGATTTCACATCAACCATAGTTTTCCTCCTGGGCTACTGTCCGTCCTAGAGCTTGAGAGGTCAGATGTGCAGTGAGAAGCAGCCTTTGAGATGGCTTTCAATGTAGCCCAGACCTTGGCATTCACATCCTTATGTAGTCTCCTCCCATATTGTACCAACAGAATAAAATATGGCAGAAGTGATGGCACATCATTTGCAAGATTAGGTTATAAAAGACATTGTACAATCTCTCTCTCTCTGGCTCCTTGTCTTTCTCTCCCTACCCACCCTGCCCCCACCCTCAGAGCTGATTAGAAGCTACAATGGTAATCATATTACAATATATAATGGGTAAAATGGAGTATAAGCTTTAAAAACCTTGTGAATCACTATATTGTACACCCGTAACTTAAATAATATTGTACAGCAACATTACTTCAATTTTAAAAAAAGAAAGAAGGGACTTCCCTGGTGGTCCAGCGGTTAAGACTCTGTGCTTCCAATGCAGGGGCCATGGGTTCAATCCCTGGTTGGGGAACTAAGTCCCCACATGCCACATGGCCAAAAATTAAGTAAATAAATAAATATATGCAACTTAAAATTTTTTTAATAAATAAAAATAAAACCATAAAGGCTTCCCTGGTGGTCCGGTGGTTAAGAATCCACCTTGCAATGCCAGGGACACTGGTTCAGCCCCTGATCTGGAAACATTCCACATGCCAAGGAGCAACTAAGCTTGTCATGCGCCACAACTAAATGAAGCCCGTGCACCTAAAGCCCATGCTCTGCAACAAGAGTTGTTGTTTAGTTGCTAAGTCATGTCCTACTCATTCATGACCCCATGGACTGTATCCCGCCAGGCTCCTCTGCCCATGGGATTCTCCAGGCAAGAATACTGGAGGAGGGGTGCCATTCTTTTCTCCAGGGCATCTTTCTGACCCGGGGATCAAACCTGATCAATCCCTGTTCCCCCTCATTGCACGCAGATTCTTGACTGCTGAGCCACCAGGGAAGCAACAAGAGAAGTCACCTCAATGAGAAGCCTGCACACCACAACTAAAGAGAGGAGCTCCCGCTCACCACAACTACAGAAAGCTTGCACAGCAATGAAGACCCAGTGCAGCCATAAATAAATAAAAATAAAAAAGAAAGAAAGAAAAAAGGGACATTAAATGCTCTGCCTCATGGAGTGGGGAGCTTTCTGTCTCTAGGGAGCTTCAGGTGGAGGCTTACTGTTACTTGATGGGAAGATCTGGCTTCCCAAGCCCCAGCCCTGAGACTCTCTGATTTCATGTGGGAGGCAGCAATCTGGAGGCTAAACAGAATGACACATCTCACTACCTCCCCTGAGGGGTTTATCTCCATTTGTAACCGAGCCACTGTGCTGAGGAAGCCAGCAGCACTCACTCTTGGGCTAAGCAGTGACCACCTGGAAGGTAGTCCAGCAACTTGATGAGAGCACACCCCAGTCTCGGTCTCAGAGCAGG
This sequence comes from Bubalus kerabau, assembly GCF_029407905.1. Classification (NCBI taxonomy): domain Eukaryota; kingdom Metazoa; phylum Chordata; class Mammalia; order Artiodactyla; family Bovidae; genus Bubalus; species Bubalus kerabau. The sequence goes on along the minus strand of NC_073647.1, from coordinate 23,926,975 downwards.
TAAAACTCCTTCAACTTCAGCAGGAATAAGGGGGCCACAGTGACAAACAGCCCCTCTTACTGCTCTGATTTCCTGCACGGAGTTTAGCTGGTTCTCAGACTTAAAGGTTATTCTGTGAATTGCAATGAGCTGCGTGCCAGCTCTCCCTCTCTGCCTGACAGCCTCCCTTTTTCTTTCCAATAACAGATTGATCTGCTTACTCACTAGCACATAGCCATGAGGAAAGATGGCAGGTTTTTGCCACCTGTATTTTTATTTGTGCATCCCTCCTTCAGAAATAGCTCATCAAGAGCATCATTTTTTTCACACCTGACCACAGGGCAACCCCCTTCAGCCAAACTTGCAAACTTGCCATCTGTCTTTTAAATGGCTAATTTGTTCATTTGTTTCATTGCATTCTTGTTTTGAATATCTGGGACGTGTACGTGTGTGTGTATGTCTATGGAACTTGAGTTTTAAACTCCGAGATCCGAAAACCCCCTCTCTGCAAGATGGCACATTCTATCTTGTGGGCGGGACTAGGTACTAGTAAGGCTTGGTGATTGACATAAAGCTTATCTGACAGATCGAGACAGCCTGGCTCTGTCCATGCTGGATCTGTGGGGCTTTGGTTTTCGTCCTCAGGAGATATCTCATTGGATTCTGCATCTACCCATCCAGACTTCCCATTTAGAGACGACTCTCTCCTTCCAGTGTGAGAATGGAGCATGTGCTGTTTTACAAACACCCTTCCCCTGCTTGTAGCTCTAAACTTCTTTGCTTTTGGTTCTTTCGTCAGCTTTTGCTTTAATCCCTGTTTCCATAAGGTTGAGTGTGTTTCTCCTCAGAGCTCGTGGGCCTGAGAGAAGCCTGGAGTTAACTGCTTAGGAAGAAATCCACACAGGCATTTGGTTCTGAATCCACCTTCGTACACAGTCTAGAGCAAGGCACTTTCGTTTTCAAAGCATCATGCTGCTGAGACCGGGGTATCTCAGTGGAGGCCAGGTGAAGTCAGGAAGTAAAATGTAGAACCATCGCCAGGGCCTCGGTCAGTGATCTGGGATACGACCAAGTGCTGGCAGCCTCAAAGGAAGCCTGTGACACCGGTGTGCAGTGCTTCTAAAACCTCTGTCCCCACTGCCGGAAGGAATAAAGACGGCATGCGGACAAAAACAACTCACTTTGTGTCTCTTTATATTCCAATCAGAATTGGCTATATAAGGGACATCCCTGGTAGTCCAGTGGTTAAGACTCCACACTTCAGTGCAGGGAGCATGGGTTCGATTCCTGGTCAGATAACTAAGATCCTGCATGCCACTCGATGTGGCCAGAAAGTACAAGTTTTTGTGTGTTTTTTTTTTTTTTTTAATTGGCTGGTTGGTGGAATCCAGTGGAACAGAAAGTTTCTTTTTTTCTTAAATATTTTTTTGATGTAGACCATTTTTAAAGTCTTTATTGAATTTGTTGCAGTATTGCTTCAGCATTGCTTCAGTATTGCTTTTTGGGTTTTTTTGGCCATGAGGTATGTGGGATCTTAGCTCCCTGATCAAGGATGGAAGCAGCAGGCCCTGCATTAAAGGTGAAATCTTAACCACTGGGCTGCCAGGGAAGTCCCCAAAAGTTTCAGTTGATACACCTCATTGCTCTAAAATGAGATGGTTTCTTGAATCACAGGACTTGCAGTCAAAGCGTATACCTTATTCTGAATTGTTCCCCGACCCCCTGCAGCACCTTGTAAATGACTGGCCTAAAGTAACTGCAGAGCAATTCACATTTCCCAAGTTTCCTCAGGGGTTAACAACCACAATGATAAAGGATTCTGAGGTTTTTAAAACACCAAATTTGAAACAAAGTGTTAACATTTTTCCCCCAGCAGCATTTCTCAGAGCTTGTAGATGCCAAGGTACATTGTGCCATTTCAAGAGTGAGGGAGGTACTTTTCTGCATCCCCCAAAGTTCTTTGACCATAGTACTCTTTCTTGCTGAGCATCCTATGGGATCACCAGCTCCCTTTACTGTAATAAAAGGGTTAAGAGCAATAAAGTGAAAGTGAAGTTGCTCAGTCGTGTCCAACTCTTTGCAACCCCATGGACTGTAGCCTATCAGGCTCCTCCGTCCATGGGATTTCCCAGGCAAGAGTGCTGGAGTGGATTGCCATTTCCTTCTCCAGGGGATCTTCCCGACCCAGGTGTTGAACCCAGGTCTCCCGCATTGCTGGCAGAAGCTTTACTGTCTGAGCCACCAGGGAAGCCCCTAAGAGCAATAAAGGAGACCCTAACTCAATGGACTTCCCAGCCTGCCCCAGAAGCCCAAATGAACTGAGCCAATCTTGAGGATAATAGTGTGGGGTGGAGTTTGAGATACCCAGGATTATTCTGTATGCCTCTTCTTGCCAAAAATTTTAACTAGGCAACATCAGATTAAAACAAACAGCAGCAATTACTCAGAGAGATGTTAACCAGAGCCCTAGCTTTTACTTTTCATGGCATCCTTGGTCTTCCATTTAATAACTTCAGTAATCATTTGCTCCTTTCACCAGAAAGTAGAGTGAAGGGCTATAAAGTCATTACTTTAGGATCAGCTAATTCAACCAGCTGTGGTAACTTTTTCAAGATTGGTTTGTAGCAAAACCAAGATCAGAACCTTGGCTTCTTGCCAGGACCCACTGCTCTTTGCTTTCCACCTTCAATCCTCTAAACTGCTATTTTTTTATGAGACTCTGAAGATCACTGAGTCAGTTTCATTTCACGGGAGAACACCTAGGCCTGGGGAGTAAAGCAACCCGACAGACTTCACTCATGCTCACTGGGGCCAGAGCTGAGACCAGAACTCCAATCTCCTGAGCCTCAGTCCAGGGTTCTTCCCAGCCTCAATTTAGAAATCCTAGAGGACAGTTCTGCCTTACTCATGCAGAAACTTCTCAGTCCAGTTCCCTAGGACGCTATTTTCTTCCTCAACAGCAGAAATTGAAATTATATATTTCCCCCCTATGTGGCTTACACCTGAGTTTTTATTTGCAGGATAGATTCTGCTTTGCGTGATAAATATAACAGTGAAAGGACATAGGTATTGACTGGCTTTTCAGAATGTTATCAAACAGTAATGAGCTCACCAGAAGTAATGAAAATGCAACAAAAACAAGACAGCTCTAACTGTATTGCTTTCAAATATGATGTTTATTTTTGACCTCCCACCACAGCTAGAGGTTTAAACGTCAAAAGGCAACTCTGGCCACTGGATTGATTAATGGCTCTACAGTTTCTATTAAAGAATAAATATGTAGTAATTTATATGAACAGATACTTCATCTCATAATATGCCAGTTACTACAGACATTATCTCTGATTTTTGAACATAGACAAGCTTTACTAGTATAACCGTGTGTCAACTTAGCTGAGACTTCTTTTCCAGAACCAGGAAAATCCCCTGTGGTCATATTGTTCATGTTGGTATGGATACTTTCATATACAAGTGCCTTTTGTGTGTTTGTGTGAGTGGGATGGGATTCGGGGTGAGGGATGCATTTAACTCTCCCAGTAGAATCTAATACTTAGGGTTCCCCAGGCTTGTGGTTGCCGATGGGGATGGGGATGGGAAAGGGATGGATTGGGAATAGCAAATGCAAACTGTTACATATATGTGTAACTGAATCACTTTTCTGTATACCAGAAACTAACACAACACTATAAATCAACTAGACTTGGATAAAATAGATTTTTAAAATAGATTTAGATTTAATAAATATTGTTACTGCATTCCTGTATGTGCTTATTTGCCAATCTGAAGTGCAATGAATTGGGCATTTATTGCAAAATGTCTGTAGCTTATAATAATAAAGATGTTCAACCTTGTGGTAAAAAAAAAAACAACCCAGAACTTAAGGTTCCCCAAATATCACCTTCAACCTTAAAAAAGGCTGTAAAGTGAAGTGAAGTGGCTCAGTCGTGTCTGACTCTTTGCGACCCCAAGGACTGTAGCCTACCAGGTTCTTCTGTTCATGGGATTTTCCAGGCAAGAGTACTGGAGTGGGGTGCCATTGCCTTCTCCAGATCTTCCTGACCCAGGGATTGAACCCAGGTCTCCCACATTGTAGGCAGACACTTTACCATCTGAGCCACGAGGGAAGGCTATAGAAAACTCTTTAAAAAAGGTAGCACTATATGTTTGCATAGAGAATCATCTCCATGACATGTTAAGTACAAAGCAGTGTATATCTACTATTTGGGTGACAAAGTGTGCAGGAGAATATCTACACAAATTTGATTGTTGGTAATAAGAGTTGCATAGAGGGATGAAAACTGGGGAGCTGGGCTTTGGGAGTGGACTTTACTTTTCATCCTCTACCCTTTTGTACATTTGAATTTTATACCGTCGTGCATGTACTATTTCTTCAAAATACAATTATTTTTTAAAAAGCTTTTAGAGTACTCTGCCTTTTCCTCACCAATTCACATATGAAAGGATTCTTTTCAAGGAGAGTGGAGTGGATTTTGTTCTGGTTTTGCTTTTGCTTTTGATCTTTGAAGAAGAATCACCATTGGACATCAGGGACCCTTTAAGTCACAAAACAAGCAAGGAGCGAGGATGGAGGAGATGAGAAGAAAGGGAAGAGAGAAAGAAAGGATAACAAGGAATTATAATTAGGAGGCATCTGCTGGCAGTGGTAATACAATATTGACCCTCTGGAAACTGTCATCTCAATATGAAAGACGGAGAGGTCTGGGGGGCAAGACCTCGTGCATTGGATTGCAGTCCAGCGGGAGAGGAAATCTATAGTGAAAAAGAACTTGAGAGGCTACGATAAAGAGAATGAAGATAATGAAGAATGGATAAGTAAAAAGCGATTTGAAGTATAAAGTGAGGTTGTACAGCCTGAAGGACTGCATGGTAACTATCTATAGGCCTGTGAAAGAAGGTTCTGGAAAGGTAGAGTGATTTGAATGGCTATTCTCTGGTACCTGTGGGTGAGAGAACCAAAGAGCTGGGCTTGTATATCAAAAAGAGAAAAGAGAAAGTACAACAACAGGACAATAAGACCAAGCCAATTTACAAAGGAAAGTGCTGGAGTCTTCTTTAGGAGACCTTTGTGGCTGAAATACAGAAAAGGTTTTCAACCCACTTCAGTATTTCTTTATAGTGGCTCCTCCAACTCCTAAGTTCTGTGAGCTTTCTAATCAGGACAGCTGCCAATGTCTATTATGTCGATTTCTTTTACTGTTTCCTTGAATTATATCTATATCATTATCATACTCCCATTTCATCAATTTGAGAGCTCTTTACCAGCTAAAAAATTTTAAAAATAGATAAACTAATTAATTAATAATCACTGCCAGATGCATATTACCATGGAACAGGCCACATGCTGAGCACTTTATATACATGGCATCATTTTAATCTGCACCCAGCACTGAGCATAAACATTATTATGCCCATTTTCCAGAGGAGGAAATGCAAAGAAGAGGTAAAGTAAGTTGACCAAGGTCGTATGGAGTCCAGATGCCTCAGACACCTAACCATTATATCAGTGCGCCCATTACTTTGTTAGAGTAAAAAGGCTGAGGCTAATGTCCTCCCTGAAGCCAGTGTTTCAAGACCAAGGCCCAGGCCAGGAACACCTCACCATACCCTGATGGTCGAGACCACCACCATTGGAGAAGCAGAGATGCTGGTACTTACAATGGAGTTGTTGAGCTCAGAGTCCCATACAGATCCTTTTTCACACTGAGTATGATTGCCACCATGATGGCTGGGATTCCCAGAGTGGGGAAGCAAGCCAAAGGCATCCCATTAGGAAGCAGGGGAGAGTTCCTGATCAATGATTGTGAGTGCTGGTACACTAAGGCACTGTTTAAATGAGCCACAGATGTGCGGGCATCAAAATACCATTGTTTGCAAAATGTTTGTAAATTCACCAAGTTAAACATTTCTAGGAGTTCTCCAATCTGCTAAGCTTAACAGCATGCCAATGGCTCCAATACAACACCCACTGGTTATTAAAAATAGCACAAGTGCCAAAAATCAACTTGGCAATGAAAGTATCTCGTTCATGGGAATGCAAGTTCACATCAAGCATTTCTGCTCAGATGATCAGCTGCCAATTTGTCTCCCTTACAATACTGCCCATTCGTTTTGGTCTCTTTTTGTCTAGATCACCTTGAAGGAAGGGCATAAGCAATCAGCTGCAGCCTTCAGTGCTTTTCTGACAGGGGAGCTGCTTGCACACTCGTTACTAGTTTGACATTTTGACTAGATCGACCAGTTAACAACCAGTCAATTTAGCCTGACTATAATAAAGCAATCAGTTCAGTCAAAGTGGTCAAACGTGATGTGAGTATAGACATGGGGTTTGAAAAATCCAAGTACATTTACATTTGCAAAACTTAAATGATTTCTCTCTTTCTCACAATGTATTTCTCCTAAAGAAGGAGCATTATACTGGCACACGTTTTAGGGGTCTTGTAAGATACTTTCCAAAGCTGTTTCAAAGCCCAGAGTGTCAAGCATCTTGAGAAATCCTCCACTTCCATCACTGTCCTGTGATGAACAGGACAGTCCCTTCTGGTCTGTATGTGGCTCACCTAGCACAGGGCCCAGCGTTATGTCGATGGAAAAAATCCCACCCTGAAAAAAATCCCACCCTGAAGGGAGGGATGGAGGGAGGCCTCTCATTTAAGAAGAAACTTGTGGAGCAGTCTCCAATCTGTGATTATACTTTGCTAATTGAGACCAAAAAAAAGGTGTCTACTGGTTATTATAGGGCTTCCCCTGTGGCCCAGTTGGCAATGCGGGAGACCCGGGTTTGATCCCTGGGTTGGGAAGATCCCCTGAAGAAGGGAAAGGCTACCCACTCCAGTATTCTGGCCTGGAGAATTCCATGGACTGCATAGTCCATGAGGTCGCAAAGAGTTGGACACGACTGAGCGACTTTCACTTCACTTCACTGGTTATTAAAAAATGTGGACAACTAAATCTACTGCCTTAGACAGGGATTTAAATAAAGGAATAAAACCTTTGAAACAGGCTGCTTTCACATTAGGAAGATAGAACTTCAAACATAAACAGAGGCTAACATTTGTTTTCCTTACAGTTGACAGCATTTGTCTAATATTTAAATGCTCTGAGACTCCCTGTAGCGGGCCAGCTCTGCAGTGGTTCCCTGGCCAACCCTGCAGGGAACCAGAGGCCAAACAGACAAAGGCCTGAACCATGGCTGATCTGAATTTTGGTGGAATGCCATGTGACCCCCGACGAATTCGAGAAGACAATGCAGTCCTGTGAGGAGGCACTCTGAGGCCATCTGCTACTTGCCACCTCACACCCTCTGGAAGGCTGTCATGATGCAGTTTCTCATCACCTCCCGCGGTGTGGGGCTTTGCACCCTGCCCCCTCAGAACAGAGTTGCACAATAAAAGTACCGAGCCTTAGCCTTGCCTGTCTCCCCCTGCATCCCAGCAAGTGTGTGTGGGATGTGCAGATCAAACAGATGGGAAGCCAGCCCTAGGGAATACCAACATGGAAGGAACAGGCGAAGGAAGAAGGGTCAGGAGAGGAAGCCGAGAACGAGTGACGCCCAGGGATTGGGTGCTATTTCCAGCCCCTGCACACTTAGCTACATGTGTGTTATCCACCTTCTGGATTATTCATGAAACCTCTTCCATGACATTTTTCAGTCTTTCAGTTGACTCGAGGTGAGGGTTGCCAGGCATAAAGGGGAGTATTGACTATTTTTGTCTTTGTACATCTGACGGTTCCAATGTATACTAGAACCATGTTTTAGATTGTGCTTTGTTTAAAACTAGCCTGTCTCCATTCACCACATTAACATGGGTAATAGCACCAACTGTGTATCTAAAGAAAGCACATATTACACTAAGGAACTCACTAAAAAAATGAGTAGCTAATTGGGAAGCTATTGTCTTCACAAGGCAAGCAGAAGGTAAAATCTATCTTTTCAGGTATCCTATGCATCCCACTTCACACACAGCTCCTATTTTGTTGCTGCTCAGTCATGTCCGACTCTTTGCGACCCCATGGACTGCAGCACGCCAGGCTTCCCTGTCCTTCACCATCTCCCAGAGCTTGCTCGAACTCATGTCCATTGAGTCAGTGATGTCATTCAACCACCGCATCCTCTGTCGTCCCCTGCTCCTCCTGCCTTCAATCTTTCCCAGCATCAGGGTCTTTTTCAAGGAGTCAGTTATTCACATCAGGTGGCCAAAGTATTGGAGCTTCAGCTTCAGCATCAGTCCTTCCAATGAATATTCAGGAACTGATTCCTTTAGGATGGATTGGTTGGATCACCTTGCAGTCAACGGGACTCTCAAGAGTCTTCTCCAACACCACAGTTCAAAAGCATCAATTCTTCAGTGTTCAGCTTTCTTTATGACCCAACTCTCACATCCATACATGACTACTGGAAAAACAATTGCTTTGACTCTACAGACCTTTGTCGGCAAAGTAATGACTCTGCTTTTCAATATGCTGTTGAGGTTGGTCATAACTTTTCTTCGAAGGAGCAAGCAACTTTTAATTTTCTGGCTGCAATCACCATCTGCAGTGATTTTGGAGCACAAGAAAATAAAGTCTGTCACTGTTTCCGTTGTCTCCCCATCTATTTGCCATGAAGTGATGGGACCAGATACCATGATCTTAATTTTCTGAATGTTCAGTTTTAAGCCAGCTTTTCACTCGCCTCTTTCACCTTCATCAAGAGGTTCTTTAATACTGTTTGCTTTCTGCCATAAGGGTGGTGTCATCTGCATATCTAAGGTTATGGCTATTCTCCCCAGCAATCTTTTATTTTTAAATCATCAAGCCACTGTAGTTTATTTATTGTACTGCTTTTTAACAGTCTATCCCACTATATTCAGTCATGCTTCTGCTATAGAAGCATACAATTTGCAAATCTATGGAAGCATATAAGAGGCAATAGTAAACAAAGAAAATCTCACTTGCTGAAAAAGAATGGAGTCTCTAGATTAAAGTGATCAGCAATGAAAAGATAAAAATGAGAAAATCATAACATTAGCTACATTCTTGCCGAATTACTGAAGTCCAAATGTTACCAAAAAAGCAAAGAACCTCATAAATTCCCAGCAGAACAGATAAAACAGGAGGAAAAGTTAAAAAAAATTAACCACCCAGGAAAATAATAATATTCATGTTAATAGCAGAGAAGGCAATGGCACCCCACTCCAGTACTCTCACCTGGAAAATCCCATGGACGGAGGAGCCTAGTAGGCTGCAGTCCATGGGGTCATGAAGAGTTGGACACGACTGAGCGACTTCACTTTCACTTTTCACTTTCATGCATTGGAGAAGGACATGGCAACCCACTCCAGTGTTCTTGCCTGGAGAATCCCAGGGTCGGGGGAGCCTGGTGGGCTGCCGTCTATGGGGTCGCACAGAGTCGGGCATGACTGAAGCGACTTAGCAGCAGCAGCAGCATGTTAATAGATGCGGTCCTCCCATAAACTTTGTAAAAAAGAAATAAGCAAAAGTAACCTTATTATAATATGACAAATATTATTTACTGTAATCAAAAAAAGTATCACTTTAAATAACAAAACTTAAAAATCACTTCAATTAAATCAGGAAGCTTATAGTGATAACTATCAAAAGTATTATTTAACATTGTAGTTTTCAGCAATAAGAAAAGAAAATTATTAGACAACATTTTTATACTAACATGATTTTCAGCCTAGGTAATCTAAGATATTCCCATCAACTACTAGAATTAATAAAAAAAATTATGAAATTCACATACATAAGAAAGAGGTACCAAAAATACACAGTTCTCTCTTGTAGAAAAAATAATCTAGAAATTAAAATATATACATCTGTGTTTTCCTCCTTTTCCAATACAATGTTGAAAAACTCTAATGTATTAAATCTACTTACTAAACAATTCAATGCTACAATTGGTATCTTTGGAACTAATTATGTCTCTTTACAAAAATCTTAGTACAAAAAAGATCTTCACAACCCAGATAATCATGATGGTGTGATCACTCACCTAGAGCCAGACATCCTGGAATGTGAAGTCAAGTGGGCCTTAGGAAGCATCACTAAGAACAAAGCTAGTGGAGGTGATGGAATTCCAGTTGAGCTCTTTCAAATCCTGAAAGATGATGCTGTGAAAGTGCTGCACTCAATATGCCAGCAAATTTGGAAAACTCAGTAGTGGCCACAGGACTGGAAAAGGTCAGTTTTCATTCCACTCCCAAAGAAAGGCAATGCCAAAGAATGCTCAAACTACCGCACAATTGCACTCATCTCACACGCTAGTAAAGTGATGCTTAAAATTCTCTAAGCCAGGCTTCAGCAATACATGAACTGTGAACTTCCAGATGTTCAAGCTGGTTTTAGAAAAGGCAGAGGAATCAGAGATCAAATTGCCAACATCCACTAGATCATCGAAAGAGCAAGAGAATTCCAGAAAAACATCTATTTCTGCTTTATTGACTATGCCAAAGCCTTTGACTGTGTGGATCACAATAAACTGGAAAATTCTTCAAGAGATGGGCATACCAGACCACCTGACCTGCCTCTTGAGAAACCTGTATGCAGATCAGGAAGCAACAGTTAGAACTGGACATGGAACAAGAGACTGGTTCCAAATAGGAAAAGGAGTACGTCAAGGCTGTATATTGTCACCCTGCTTATTTAACTTCTATGCAGAGTACATCATGAGAAACACTGGACTGGAAGAAGCACAAGCTGGAATCAAGATTGCCAGGAGAAATATCAATAACCTCAGATATGCAGATGATACCACCCTTATGGCAGAAAGTGAAGAAGAAGTAAAGAGCCTCTTGATGAAAGCAAAAGAGGAGAGTGAAAAAGTTGGCTTAATGATACTGGATGCTTGGGGCTGGTGCACTGGGATGACCCAGAGGGATGGTATGGGGAGGGAGGAGGGAGAGGAGTTCAGGATAGGGAACACATGTATACCTGCAGTGGATTCATGTTGATGTATGGCAAAACCAATACAATATTGTAAAGTAATTAGCCTCCAATTAAAATAAATAAATTTATATTAAAAAAATAAAAATAATAAAAATAAACTCCAAAAAAAAGTTGGCTTAAAGCTCAACATTCAGAAAACGAAGATCATGGCAACCGGTCCCAAAACCTCATGGCAAATAGATGGGGAAACAGTGGAAACAGTGGCTGATTTTATTTTTATGGGCTCCAAAATCACTGCAGATGGTGATTGCAGCCATGAAATTAAAAGACACTTACTCCTTGGAAGGAAAGTTATGACCAACCTAGATAGCATATTCAAAAGCAGAGACATTACTTTGCCAACAAAAGTCCATCTAGTCAAGGCTATGGTTTTTCCAGTGGTCATGTATGGATGTCTGAGTTGGACTATAAGGAAAGCTGAGTGCTGAAGAATTGATACTTTTGAACTACGGTGTTGGAGAAGACTCTTGAGAGTCCCTTGGACTGCAAGGCGATCCAACCAGTCCATCCTAAAGGAGATCAGTCCTGGGTGTTCATTGGAAGGACTGAGGTTGAAGCTGAAACTCCAATACTTTGGCCACCTGATGCGAAGACCTGACTCATTTGAAAAGACCCTGATACTGGGAAAGATTGAGGGCAGGAGGAGAAGGGGATGACAGAGGATGAGCTGGTTGGATGGCATCACCAACTCAGTGGACATGGGTTTGGGTGGACTCCGGGAGTTGGTGATGGACAAGGAGGCCTAGCATGCTGCGGTTCATGGGGTTACAAAGAGTCAGACACAACTGAGCGACTGAACTGAACTGAAACAATATTCCTTGAATAATCACTTATATCCCAAACAGAGTCCATTTAATCCCGTCAGAAGCTTTTTAACCAAGATTCATGGGAATTAAAGATCTTTTCAAACCCTAAGTCTAGCAACTAATTAGAATGGGCTAGCAAACCTGTTCAATTGATGCAGAAAAATCTTTTGACAAAATCCCACATCCATTCATGAAAAAAAATATCTTGGCAAGTTCGGAATGGAGGGTGTTTCTATTAACTTGATAAAGATCACCAAGAAACCTACAGCTAACGTCAACCATAATGGTGAAAGGCTGAATGTCTTCCCACTAACACTGCGAAATAGGCAAGGATGTCAACTCTCACCACTCTTATTCAACATAAATAGTATGGAAAGTTAGAGGCACTCCAATAAAAAAGGAAAAGAAATAGTAGGCATTGCAGATTAAGTGATTGTCTTGTCCATGCAGAAAATCACAAGGAAGCTAAAAAAAAAACACACACACACACAAAAAACCCTCCTGAAACTTAAAAGTGAGTTCAGTAAGGTTGGAGGACACAAAATTAACACAAAGTAAAGCATTCTTAGACTTGACACCAAAAGCATGATCCACAAAAAGAATAATAATAAATTATACTTCATCAAAACTAAAAGCTTTTGCTCTGTGGAAGCCCATGTGAAAAGGATAAAAGAATAATCTACAGATTAGTAGAAAAGATTTGCAAAACATATGTCCAACAAAGGACTAAAATATATAAAGAATTCTCAAAACTCAACAGTAAATACATTCAATTTAAAAACGGCAAATAAATTAGTACTCTGGGATTAACATATATACACTGCTGCTGCTGCTGCTAAGTCGCTTCAGTCGTGTCCGACTCTGTGCGACCCCAGAGACGGCAGCCCACCAGGCTCCCCCGTCCCTGGGAGTCTCCAGGCGAGAACACTGGAGTGGGCTGCCATTTCCTTCTCCAATGCATGAAAGTGAAAAGTGAAAGTGAAGTCGCTCAGTCGTGTCCAACTCTTAGCGACCCCATGGACTGCAGCCCACCAGGCTCCTTCATCCATGGGGTTTTCCACTACTACATATAAAATAGCTAAACAATAAGGACTTGTATAGCACAGGAAACGATACTCAATATCTTGTAGTAACCTATATGGAAAAGAATCTGTAGAAAAATATATATGTGTATAACTGAATCACTTTGCTGTACACTTAGAAGTAACACAACATTGTAAATTAACTATACTTCAATTTTTAAAAAAAGAGAAAATAGGCAAAAGACATGAATAGTTCATTGAAGAGGTTATATAGATAGCAAATAATCACAGTAAAAGAGGTTCAACATTCTTAGGCATCAGGGAAATGCAAATTAAAACCACAATATGACATCACTACACACTTACCAGAATGGCTAAATTGAAAAACAGTGACAATACTCGATGCTGACAAGAATGCAGAGAAACTGGACCACTCATACACTGCTGGCAGAATAGAATATGGTACAACCACTTTGGCAAACAATCGGACAGTTTTATATAAAATGAAATGTTCAACTATTACACTTTGGGGCATTCATCCCAGAGAAACCAAAACCTATTCTCACACAGAAACCTGCACACAAATACTCATAGCAGAGGTTTTTTTGGTAATCGCAAAAAATTAGAATCATCCCAGATGCCTTTTAACAGGTGAATGGCTAAACAGTGCTATATCCACACCATGGAATCTTTGCAGTGGAAAGAAATGAACTATGGGTAAACACAACAACCTGGATGACTCTCCAGGGAATGATGCTAAGTCAATAAAAGCCAATCCTGGGCTTCCCAGGTGGTTCAGTGGTAAAGAATCTGCCTGTCAGTGCAGGAGACGCAGGTTCAATCCCTGATCCGGGAAGATCCAACATGCCGTGGAGCAATTAAGCCCATGTCCCACTACTATTGAGCCTATTCTTTAAAGCCCACAAACCACAACTCCTGAGCCTGTGTACTGCAACTACTGAAGTCCACGCACTCTAGAGCCCGTGCTCTGCAACAAGAGAAGCCACCACAATGAGAAGCCCAGGTACTGTGGCTAGAGAGTAGCCCCCACTTGCCACAACTAAGAAAAATCTGCACAGCGATGAAGACCCAGTACAGCCAAGAATACAAATAAATAAATAGATAAACTTTTAAAAAGCAAATCCTTAAAGGTTACATATTGTATGATTCGATTTGTTAATGTGGTTGAAATGACAAAATTTTAGAAACAGAGGACAGATTATTTGTAGTCGTCAAAGGTTAGGGATGCGAGAAGCAGAGATGTGGGGAAAGGGAGGAAGGTGGGCATGTTTATAAAAGGGCAACATGATGGATCATTGCAGTGTTGAAACCATTAGCCATTCTGTATCTTGACTGTGTTGATGGACACACAAGCCAACACAGGTGATAGAACTGTATAGAACTTAATACACACACACACACACACACACACACACACACACACACACGAATGAGTACAAGTAAAACTAGAGAAATCTGAATAATATCAGTGGATTGTGTCTAGGTCAATATTCTGGTTGTTATGTCATAGCTTTACAAAAACGTTACAATTGGGGGAAACTGGGCAAAGGGTACCAGGGCTCTCCAGCTGCATGTGAACCTACAGTTATCTCAATGAAAATTCATTAAAAGAAGCAAATCCAAAAGTCTACACCCTGCAGGCAGTTGAACAATAACTGAATGTCCGTTTGTACTGGAGAGACCACAGAAGCCATGGAGAGTGGCCTCCATCTTTGAAGGGCTTACGAACGTGTTTCATCTCATTCACCTTTTGTGAACAAGAGATCACTTGTGCAAATGACCTGCATGAGTTTTGCTGCCTGTGTATTTTAAAGTGGTGATAATCCATACTAATTCATAGGGGCCTGTGGACTTAATTGCCATTTGCTCCTTCACTTTGGACCAAATTGTATGATTGTAACCATTGGGAGCTAGAGGACAGAGGTATGGAGTAGCTGAATATTCATGAGGCATTTTGTTGCGGATGTACCTGCCCACAGAATATTAAGTAGAACATTTGATAAGGTACCAAATTCTGCTTGTGATTTGGGTATATCACCTCATATTAAATCTTTGCATTTTTCTAGACCACATTTCACATCTGATTTTTCTTTCAATCACGACCTCTGGAAATATAATTCAGAGTGTGTTTATTAGATTTGTGAGAGATAATGGTGACCAGAAACTGTCACAGACACATCTGCCTATGGGGTAGAAAAAATACAAAATGAGCATCTTTAAGATGATGAGGAAAAAAAAAATTGTTTTCAAAATGGTGTCTGTATTCAGTTTCCAGGCAAGGACACAAAAAATGAATGCTGCAATAGAGAGAGAGAGAGAGGCTAGAAGTTTCCATCTCTGAATCCATAGACGAATGTCACCCTGTACAGGAGAATACAAATAAGGAGGTTTGAACGAACTTCAAACAGCCCTTGCTTATCATTCATGATGAAAAATGAGTATCACACAGAGAATTGATGTACAGGGGCAAAACCAAATCGCATTTTACCTAGAAGAGCCCATCAGAGCGTCCTATCAGAACTGGTAATTGGACAGAAAGCTTAATAGTGGGCCAGACGAATGTCTTAGAGAGTATGTAAACTATAAAATCAATCAGTGCATATTTTAAGAATGGTTAGTTCATAAAGTAATTCAAAACAGCTGGAGCATTAGATTAATTAATGGGCTTCCCTGGTGGCCCAAACAGTAAAGAATCTCCCTGCAATGCAGGAGATTCGGGTTCGATCTCCAGGTCGGGAAGATCCTCTGGAGAAGGAAATGGCTACACGCTCCAGTATTCTTGCTGGAGAATTCCATGGATTAATTTCATAAATCTCAGCAAATCAACAGCTTCATGCACACAACGACCTTATGCTTTGATACAGGGTAGATTTTGCAGAACTGACTCAGTTCATGTTACTTTATTCTTTTCCAAGAAGGGATTTTTCAAATGCATTAACTGAGTGATTTAATCTACATACCTTTAGGAAGACTCCTCACCTTCATACATTCCCAAGTCAGAGCAAATCTTTGTTGGATCATGTGTCTGAGCTGAGATTAGGCAATTATGCTCAACATACCTAGAGAGGAATTTTAGTTTGTGATCAGTCCCTAATTGTCACTTCAAGAAATTTTGGTCACCATCCATTCCTTTTAAAAATACATTAGACTTTTGTCATATCTAAAGCCTGGAAACAACTTAAAAGTCCTTCAAAGGGAGCTCATTGAATAAATTATACCATAGCTCTATTCTATATAATCAGAAAGCCCTATATTTTCTGATATTGAAATATCTCCAAAATATACTATAAAATGTAAAAAAAAATACAGAGGACTATGCTTATGGTCATGATCTCAAATGTGAAAGAGAAAAATGAAGAATATTTACACTGAAACACAGTTTTAAATTGTTTCTGCAAGGATATGTAAAAAAATTAATCATTACTTTTAGGGAGAAGCACTTGGGCTAAGGGATTGAAGTGGAAGGAGACTTTCACTTTATATCTTTATGCATTGTTTGAATTTTAGCCATGCATGTCATTACTTTTAATTTAAAAACTGAATCAATTTTAATGAATAGTTAAATTAATAAGATAACTAGCAAAAATGGTAAATCAATTTAAACTATAAAAGCTTATATCCTTTTGTCTTGAAATTGTACTTTTAATCATGTGTCCTATGAAATTACAAGCCCATGTATACCAAGATGTGTGTACAAGAAAATTCACTATAGCATTATTTGTAACTGCAGAGTTGGAAGCAATTTAAATGCCCACTGATGGTGAGTTAGTCAAATAAATTGTAGTACAATGGATATATTAATATGAAACCCCAAAACGAATGAGGTGGGTATATTACTAAACATGTGTCCATCATATTAAGCTAAAACAAATCAAACTGTAAAACTATGTGTACATATGCGAATATTATTTTTGTTTTTTAAACTATACACACATAACACCCGTGCAAACATACACACATTATAAATCCACAGGGAAAAAATTCTAAAAGAAAAATGACACCTCTGTGGAGAGGATGCAGGGTAGGTTTTACTATATACTTCATGTACTTCTGTATTATTTGAGTTTATTTTATTCACAACAATATGGATTGCATTTACAATATTTTTAAATAAAGAGATGCTTTAAAACTACTCTAAAACGGAATTACTAATGATTAGCACCTTTGCCTTGATGCTTATTAAATAATAAGCACCTTTATTAAAATAAACCCCTTGTTTATTTCTGAGATATCCACAACTACAATGAATACTTGTTTATTAAACTCAGGTAGTGTTCATGGTTTTCAGCAAACGTTCCCCCAAAGCCTTGTTCTCATGAATATATAAATATATACATATATAATTTATGAGTAAATAGATTTATTGAGAATTACAACCTAGTAATGTGCTCATTACAATTTATTTTTGAAAGGTCATAATCTTTCTATGGAACATAAATAACAATTTATTAGGCAAAAGCTGAAGCTAGACATGTAGTAACCACTCCTATTTATTCAGATAATTGCCCTCTTTTTCCCAGATGTCAGACGGCAGCATGGAGGTAGAAGAAATTCTGTGGTGTTCTAGTTCCTTCAGTGGGGAGCAGGCAGTGATCGTAGCTGATAACCAGGTGGGTTAGCAGCAGCAGCAATTCACTTCAAAGGAAGCTTCTAAGACAGCGTCTCATAACATTTTGGGGGGCCACAGACTCCTTTGAGGTAGTCCTGCAAGCCATGGAGGGTGAAAAGAATGGCTTTGCAACAGGACAGATCTTTGTTCAAATCCCTGCTCCGCTACTTATTTGATGGGTGGCCTTCAGCAATTTATTTAAACTCTCAGAGCCTCTCTTTCCTCATCCATAAAGTGCCTGGCACACAGCAAGGACTCAGTAAAAGGCAGCAATTATGTTATTTTAGAATATGATGAAAACTACAGACTGTCCTCGGGGGAAAAAAATTCACCTTACATTTTTAGCATGGTGCATACCATCTCAAGGGTTTTGCTCACCCGTCAAAGCTGTTCTGCACCTCAGGTTAGAAACCCCTGGTCTAAGGTTTGAAAAGAACATTTGAAGACACCAGAATACTAAAAATAACATTTTCTTTTTTTTTTCTACTCCTTGTACTGTTATTTTAGGTTGTGTTTTCTTTTGCTTGTTCATTGTATTGGATTATTTGTATATTATGTCCACCAGGACTTAATGAGAACAAGAGGATAGATTGTACATTAAAAAGTGTACAAAAGAGCAAAATGAATAAGGGCCATTTAACACTTCTGTTAGATTTAGTCCTTTACCAGCAAAGTGTAGGAAAGACCATTGCCATTCACTGGCCAGATTAGGCTTTCAAAGACCACCACGAAGTATATGGATTTAATAGAGCCATACTTCTGGTTCCTTCCATCAAAGATAAAGTTACTTGAAACTGCTTTGAGTGAGCTGTTCAGGCTTAACCTACTAGTTCCTAGCTCAGTTTTTGTAAGCAGAGCCAGCCTGGACTTTTGGCTTTCATTTTCTAGCCTTCACAACAGAGAAAAACCAAATGCCTTCAGGTAGTGGCTCAAAGGAATAGCTCTCCTGTTCCTTTACATTAGTCTGAGCTCAAAGAAATACAGAAAGCTTCCGGAATGTGCCTCTGCCATTAACTCAAACAGCATCCAGACCATTGGTGAGAACCTATCTCCAGAGTCAGTAAGAGCCCTATTAGGCATGGATATAGCCCCTAATCCCTCTCTGCTGCCGCTGCTGCTGCTGCTGCTGCTAAGTCACTTCAGTCGTGTCCGACTCTGTGCGACCCCATAGATGGCAGCCCAGCAGGCTCCCCCGTCCCTGGGATTCTCCAGGCAAGAACACTGGAGTGAGTTGCCATTTCCTTCTCCAATGCATGAAAGTGAAAAGCGAAAGGGAAGTCGCTCAGTCGTGTCCGACTCTTTGCGACCCCATGGACTGCAGCCTACCAGGCTCCTCCGTCCATGGGGTTTTCCAGGCAAGAGTACTGGAGTGGGGTGCCATCGCCTTCTCTGAATCCCTCTCTACCCCCTCCCAAATCCATAAGAACAGTAAATAATATTCCTCTAAGAACAAATGAACATTTCAGGAAATGAGAAAAAATTCTATCTGGATGCTGTTATCAATCCCTTCGCCCACGCTTTGGCTGCTGCTGACAATGATGGAGAAGATTGGATTTGAGAAGTGGGGACATCCAGAGAAAAACGATCTTAAATTTCCTCCTTAAAAATGGAAAGAAATACGTGTGTAATTCCAAAAACCCAATTTCCTTACAAGAGTTTAGTTTTAAATGGTTCTCCCACATCACTATTGCTTTCAAAAGAAGAAGTAATTGGTATACCAATACTGTTTCCCACTAAAAGGGACTGGGGTTCTTTGGTAAAATGGCTGAGTCTTGGGCTGAGTGGGAAAAGTACAAGATGAGCCTGTAACACTAGTATTGTGCTAGAAACTAAGGAAGTGCTCAAAAAATAATGGGAATATGTCAAAAGGACACAAGAGCCAGATTGAAGGACTCCCACTGGCCAAATCTGGGCCAATCTGAGCATGAAAATAAATGATAGCAACAGATTGTGACCCATTGAATACACTAAGAGTCCATGAGTTCATGCTGATATATGAACAATCAGAGGAATAAATAAGTAAATGTGAAAGAAGAAGACTCTTCCTCACAATAGAATACTAACTAATAAATATGGGAAAATGATGGAGTTCTAAAACTCATCATTTTGTAGTCATTATAATAATAAGTGAGTGAGGCATGAATCATCAATAGATATAAAACTACTGGGTGAAAGTTTAATAAGAACAGGATATTGACATAGTTTCCAAATATCTCCCAGGAAATTACTTAATTACAAAGGAAAAAAATAGTAACTTTGCAGTGGAGAAATCTAACAGTCATTATCAGCATCAATTGATCAAAGTTACCATCAGCAGTAATGAGACCAACTGGCATCATGAAAGGCAGGGAAAGACAAAGGATCTGTTCCAGATAGAATCTATAAAGACTCATAACTAAATCAAATGCATGATCTGAATTGGATCCTGGACCAAGTAAAACACGAGAAATTATTAGGACAATTGGATAAATTTGAATATGGACTATGAATTAGATATTAGTATTGTATCAATGTAAAACTTCCTGATTTTGACCACTGTACTGTGGTTCTGTAAGAGAATTTCCTTATTCTCAGGGAATTACACACTGAGATATTAAGGGATTGAAATGAAGTCTTATATCTGCAACTTAATCTCAAATTATTAAGAAATAATTTGTGTGTATGTGCGTGTGTGGGGGGGGTGTGTGTGTGGGTGTGGTTGTGGGTGTGAGAGAGAATGTGTGCACGGAGTGGGGGAAAATAAGGAGAGTGAGAGGGAGAAAGATAAAACATAGGAGGAAATTGGAACAGTCAGTGAAGCTGGGTAGAGAATATATAGAAATTTTTTGTCCTATTCTTGAGATTTTTCTGTAAGTTTGAAATCATATCAAAATACAAGACAGAAAATAATATTTGCTCTAAGTTAAAAGAAAAATGACAAAATTGTGGCAACCTTAGGCCCCCCTGAGGAAGACAGAACCTGAGCCGAGGAGTGGGTTGCTTAGAGTAGCGAACAGAAGAGTTCTGTACCGTCACTATCCTTGCTAAGAAAGACAATTCATCAGTTACTCACAGCAGCGCAGTTTCACATCAACAGTTGGAATGATCTTGTTGACGAGCCAAACATCTTTTTCCCAATTAAACACATTTCTTCTCAGATACTTCATAAACTCATTTCCCAGGATGTGGTCCCAGAGTTGAAAGTAGTACAAGCTGCTGGTGAACCTAAGAACCAGGCCTTGAACCTGGTCATTGCCTTTCTTGAGAAAATGTCCTAGAACCAGAGTCCCATTAGGCGCTAGGTTTTGTGGTTGATCCATAATTACCAGTATCCTTTTCTTATTCAGGAATAGCTCTAATCTGCCTTTCACACAATTCCATACTAACCATACTGTGTGCCACTGAAATGGAATCAGGTGGTAACGGATGTGAAAGGTCTCGCCAAAGTTGTACACAATTACATGCTGATGATCTCCTGAGAGTTCAAGTTCTATGTCTTCTCTGCCCAGGAAAGTATTATTAGTAATGTAATATTACTAATAATATATAATATTAGTAATGTAATATTACTAATAATAAATAATATTAGTAATGTAGGAGAAAGCCATCCAATCACTTGATTTGACACTCACAAATCGCAGGTCAAGGCCTACTGTGAATTGACTTAGTCCAGGAATATTGTTGGTCAGGCTTTGCCATATGTATCAGCTTTGCCATAAAAATCCAGCCTTTTTCCTTTCAGTGAGAGTGCATCTGTCCACATTTGGGGGAAGGGAAAAGAGAAAACAAATGAAATTTCAGTAACAAAAAAAATCAATTTTAACATCTTCCTTAGCCATAGAGTCCAGAGAAGGCGATGGCACCCCACTCCAGTACTCTTGCCTGGAAAATCCCATGGACGGAGGAGCCTGGTAGGCTGCAGTCCATGGGGTCGCGAAGAGTCGGACACGACTGAGCGACTTCCCTTTCGCTTTTCACTTTCATGCATTGGAGAAGGAAATGGCAACTCACTCCAGTGTTCTTGCCTGGAGAATCCCAGGGACGGGGGAGCCTGGTGGGCTGCCATCTATGGGGTTGCACAGAGTCGGACACGACTGAAGTGACTTAGCAGCAGCAGCAGCAGCCATAGAGTCAAATCCAGATTGTACAAGACTATTATGAGTCAATACTGGTGCGCGTCAGCCAAAAGAGTAGATATTAAAAAAAATCACCTCTATTTGACATTGACTTTATTTTGGCAGAAGAGCTTCTTCCTAATTATATTTAGCCTGGGATAGTATGAAAAGTTAGATTAGTGTTCCCAGAGGCCACAGCATACACCAACTGAACAATTTGGGGCAGGGGGCAGTTAGAAGTGTGTGGCTAGTGGTGGGGAGAGGCCAAGAAAAGGCAGCTTGGACTTAAAATTTGCTGCACGTAATACTCACTCATACAATCAAAAGATGACCATTTCCATCTGCCTAACTGCCTTATTATATTCACATTGCAACAGCAATTTATTTCTCCAATGCCTTTTGCTGATCCAAATTACCTGATTTATTCTGCCTCTGGAGATGTCTTCTTACTGAGGCACTAACAGGGGCCTGAAGTATGGACAACACCGGAGCTGCAGGGCTTCTGTTTGCCTTCAGGAGGGGTGCAGTGGCACTGCCCGGAGTGCAACCTGATTCCCTCCTACCGTTTCCTCTCTAAGAGGGCTGCAGCAGCTTTAAGAGGCTCAAGATGGCCATGGACCTGGTTACCATTGACTCTGGAGTCAGACGACCTGGGTTGGAATCCCAGCTCTGACGCTCTCCAGGTAGGTCACTTTGAGCAAGTAACCTAACCTCCCGATGCGTCAATGTTTGCTTCAGTAAAATGAGAATTTAGGAGCACAAAGTTGCATGAATGCACAACCCAAGGTCACCACCAAATAAGTCTCCCACCTATCAGCCTTACAAGATTGATTGAGGATTAAGTGAGATAATGTGTGTTCCCAAACATTACTGAAGGACATGTGCATTGGTCCAGTCTTTTGACAGGCAATTTGGCAGAATCTATGAAGGACAGAATAAAGGACAGAAATGGTATGGACCTAACAGAAGCAGAAGCTATTAAGAAAAAGTGGCAGGAATATCCAGAACTATACAAAAAAGGTCTTCATGACCCAGATAATCACGATGGTGTGATCACTCACCTAGAGCCAGACATCCTGGAATGAGAGTCAAGTGGGCCTTAAGAAGCATCACTATGAACAAAGCTAGTGGAAGTGATGGAATTCCAGTTGAGCTATTTCAAATCCTAAAAGATGATGCTGTGAAAGTGCTGCACTCAATATGCTAGCAAATCTGGAAAACTCAGCAATGGTCACAGGGCTGAAAAAGGTCAGTTTTCATTCCAATCCCAAAGAGAAGCAATGCCAAAGAATGCCCAAACTACCGCTTGATTGCACTCACCTCACATGCTAGCAAAATAATTCTCAAAATTCTCGAAGCCAGACTTCAACAGTACATAAACTGTGAACTTCCAGATGTTCAAGCTGGACTTAGAAAACGCAGAGGAACCAGAGATCAACTTGCCAACATCCTCTGGATCATCAAAAAAGCAAGAGAGCTCCAGAAAAACTTCTGCTTTATTGACTATGCCAAAGCCTTTGACTATGTGGATCACAACAAACTGTGAAAAGTTCTTCAAGAGATGGGAATATCAGACCACCTGACCTGCCTCTTGAGAAATCTGTATACAGGTCAAGAAGGAACGTTAGAACTGGACATGGAACAACAGACTGGTTCCGAATAGGAAAAGGAGTACATCAAGGCTGTATATTGTCACCCTGCTTATTTAACTTATATACAGAGTACATCATGAGAAATGCTGAGCTAGATGAAGCACAAGCTGGAATCAAGATTGCCAGGAGAAATATCAATAACCTCAGATATGCAGATGACACCACCCTTATGGCAGAAAGTGAAGAAGAACTAAAGAGCCTCTTGATGAAAGCGAAAGAGGAGAGTGAAAGAGTTGGTTTAAAACTCAACATGATCTGAGAAAACTAAGATCATGGCGTCCGGTCCCATCACTTCATGGCAAAGAGATGGGGAAACAATGGAAACAGTGACAGATTTTATTTTGGGTGGCTCCAAAATCATTGCACATGGTTACTGCAGCCATTAAATTAAAAGACACTTGCTCCTTGGAAGAAAAGCTATGACCAGTCTAGACAGCATATTAAAAAGCAGAAACATTACTTTGCCAACAAAGGTCTGTCTAGCTAAAGCTATGGTTTTTCCAGCGGTCATGTATGGATGTGAGAGTCGGACCATAAAGAAAGCTGAATGCCAAAGAATTGATGCTTTTGAACTGTGGTGTTGGAGAAGACTCTTAAGAGTCCCTTGGACTGTAAGGAGATCCAACCAGCCCATCCTAAAGGAAATCAGTCCTGAATATTCATTGGAAAGACTGATGCTAAAGCTGAAACTCCAATACTTTGGCCACCTAATGGGAAGAACTGACTCATTTGAAAAGACCCTGATGCTGGGAAAGATTGAAGGCAGAAGGAGAAGGAGACGACAGAGGATGAGATGGTTGGATGGATCACCGAGTCAATGGACATGAGTTTGAGTAGGCTCCGGGAGTTGTTGATGGACAGGGAGACCTGGCATGCTGCAGTCCATGGGGTCACAAAGAGTCGGACACGCCTGAGAGACTGAACTGAACTGAACAAGGATATTTACTGCAGCATTGTTTGTAACTGAGAAAAAAATAGGAAAATCTCTATGTCTATCAAGAAGTAACTACTGCTGCTGCTAAGTCGCTTCAGTCGTGTCCGACTCTGTGCGACCCCAGAGACGGCAGCCCACCAGGCTCCCCCGTCCCTGGGATTCTCCAGGCGAGAACACTGGAGTGGGTTGCCATTTCCTTCTCCAATGCATGAAAGTGAAAGTGAAGTTGCTCAGTCGTGTCCGATTCTTCGTGACCCCATGGACTGCAGCCTACCAGGCTCCTCCATCCATGGGATTTTCCAGGCAAGAGTACTGGAGTGGGGTGCCATTGCCTTCTCCAAGAAGTGACTAGTTAATTGTTATCTGTATACAATGGAGTCATAAATCAAAGTAGATGTATAGAGTCGTGGAGAGATTTCCAAAGTTTACTATTAATGTGAAATGGGAGTTACATAAATGGCAGAAAGTATTATCTATGTGCCAGATCCTATTTCAAAAATAAGAGAAAAATGTGTGTGCTGGCAAACACTAGAAAAAATCTGGAAGAATATATACCAAACAGGTAAGAATTGAGTATCTTTAGGTTTGAGGGTTTAGGGGGATTTTTACTTTCTATGTTATTTATTTCAGTAATGTTTACAATCTTTATAAATAAGGCATTATATTTCTAATCAGAAAAAAGGTGGATGTATGGATAAATGATAGATAGATAGAAACCACCTGTGGCCATACTTGGGGTCCTGCAGATAGAGGTAACTTCTGCTTGTGTGTGTGTTAGTCCCTCAGTCATGTCCAACTGTTTGCGTCCCCATGGACTGTAGCCCGCCAGGCTCCTCTGTCCATGGAATTCTCCCGTCAACAATACTGGAGTGGGTTGCCATTCCCTTCTCCAGGGAATCTTCCCAACCCAGGGATCGAAGCCGGGTCTCCTGCATTGCAGGCAGAATCTTTACTATCTGAGCTACTTTGAGCAGAAGTGTGGTGTGGTGAAATCCATAAAAGCCAGATTCAGGCCCCAGTTTTAGCCCTTCCCTAGCTGCATGAACATGGGAAATGAATGCAGGTAAAAGCATTTAAATATTTTAAAATTTTTTATTCAAGTATAGTTGATTTACAATGTTGTTTAGTCTCAGGTGCTCAGCAAAGGGATTCAGATATATATATACCAGTGAACCAGTGAAGTTGATCAGTCGTATCCAACTCTTTGTGATCCCATGGACTGTAGCCTACCAGGCTCCTCCATCCATGGAATTTTCCAGGCAAGAATACTGGAGTGGATTGCCATGTCTTTCTCCAGGGGGTCTTCCCGACCCAGGGATCGAACCCAGGTCTCCCACATTGCAGGCAGATGCTTTACTGTCTGAGCTACCAGGGAAGCCCATATATACACACACACATTCTTTTCCAGATTTTTTTTCCATTATAGCTTATTATAAGATATTAAATATAATTTCCTGTGATATATGGTTATCTATGCTGTATATAACCCACTCCAGTGTTCTTGCCTGGAGAATCCCAGGGACGGGGGAGCCTGGTGGGCTGCTGTCTATGGGGTCATACAGAGTTGGACACGACTGAAGCGACTTAGCAGCAGCAGCAGCATGCTGTATATAATAGTGTGTATATAGTAGTGTGTACATGTTAATCCTAAACTCCTAATTTATCCCTCTCCCATGTGCAAGCTTTTAAGACAGTATCTGGCACATAGTGAGCACTATATGAATGTTAGATAAACTAACATCACTTCTCTATGCCTCGTTCCTCCAAGGTAAAACAGGAGGAATAATGACCTACCTCGCAGGGATGTCATGAAAGTAGATGCAATAAGTAACAAATTCAGGCAATAACTAATGCTTCGGTCACATATGTGAGAAAGTTGGTAAACTGTAAAGCCCCATATAAATGTCAGCTGCCCTGTTCGCCATTGTCATTATCAGAGGTCTCTTCTCCCACCAGCTCTTTCGCGCCGTCACACATGCAAGCGCATCCACACTGAGCCCTTTCTGCAGCCTCCAGGCCCCAAGCAGGGCTCCAAGGAGGCCAGGCTGTGATGAGGTGGGACAGGGGCTTTGTCCTTCTGTTTGGCCAGCCAACCAGCGTTCTCTGCTGGGCCTCTCCAGGGCCTGCTTCACAGCCACTTGTGTTCTTGCATATGATTAAACTATGCACTGCAGATGTCTGCTTGGATGCTGCCATCTGTTCCCTGGCAATTTTCAAGTTCAAATTGCATGATTGCTCCCCTGAAGTGTGTTCTCTCTTGATTTGGCTCCTCTGTGTCTCTTTGCCTCTACCCTCTGTTTCCTTTTGTTTTAAATTACATTTATTGTTTCTCCCATTTTAGAAAAAGAAGTGTTTTTTTTTCCCATTATAAAAGTAATACTGTACATGTTTTTTAAAAGAAAAAAATGGAAAGTATTAGAAAGTAAAAAGATAACAAAGTCAGCCAGAGTCCCACCACCCAGAGACAACCATTGTAAACATTTTACAATATTTGCTTTGTTCCATACATGGTTTTTGCTTGTTTCTATGTTACTGAGAACATATTGTGTGAAAAATGTGGTGCCCTGCTTTCCTCACTTAACATTATGATATATGTGTTCTCCGTGTTAGGAAAACCCTATCGTAAACCTCATTTCAATGACAAAGTTACAGCCACCAGGAGTGCCAGGCACCATTGTATCTGTATTGATAAAACACATATAACATAAAATTCACCATTTTACTCATTTTAAAGTATACAATTCAGTGACATTTAATACATTCACAATGGTGTACAAACATCTCCATTATCTATTTCCAGAACATTTTCATCACTCCCAAAGGAAACCCTGTACCAATTAAGCAGTCACTCTCCTCAGCTTGGCCCCTGGCAACCACTAATCTGCCTTTTGTCTCGGTGGATTTGCTTATTCTCGACATTTCATACAAATGAAATCATACAATGTGCCTTTTTGTGTCTGGCTTATTTCACTCAGCATAATGTCTTAAAGGTTCATCCATGTCATAGCATGTGTCAGTACTTCATTCTTTTATATGGCTGAATAATATTCCATTGCATGGGTATACCACATTTCAAACATTCATTAATCCATTAATGGATATTTGGGTTGTTTCTACCTTTTGGCTATTATGAATAGTGCTGCTATGAACATTCATGCTATTTGTTGTGCTTGAACATGTTTTCATTGCTTTTGTGTGTATACCTAGGAGTGGGTCATAGAGTAATTTTATGTTTAACTTACTGAGTAACAGCCAAACTGTTTTCCAGCAGCAATCTATGAGGGTCCCAACTTCTTTACCTCCTTGCCAACCATTGTTTTCTGGGGTTTAAGAAATATTATAGCCATCCTACAGGGTGTCCGTGGCATCTCACTGTGAGTTCGATTTGCATTTCCCTAAAGAATTGGGAATACCAGACCACCTGACCTGCCTCTTGAGAAATCTGTATACAAGTCAGGAAGCAACAGTTAGAATTGGACAGGGAACAACGGACTGGTTCCAAATAGGAAAAGGAGTACGTCAAGGCTGTACATTGTCACCCTGCTTATTTAACTTCTATGCAGACCAAATAGGAAAAGGAGTACGTCAAGGCTGTACATTGTCACCCTGCTTATTTAACTTCTATGCAGAGTACATCATGAGAAACGCTGGACTGGAAGAAACACAAGCTGGAATCAAGATTGCTGGGAGAAATATCAATAACCTTAGATATGCAGACGACACCACCCTTATGGCAGAAAGTGAAGAGGAACTCAAAAGCCTCTTGATGAAAGTGAAAGTGGAGAGTGAAAAAGTTGGCTTAAAGCTCAACATTCAGAAAAAGAAGATCATGGCATCTGGTCCCATCACCTCATGGCAAATAGATGGGGAAACAGTGGAAACAGTGTCAGACTTTATTTTTTGGGGCTCCAAAATCACTGCAGATGGTGACTGCAGCCATGAAATTACAAGACGCTTACTCCTTGGAAGGAAAGTTATGTCCAACCTAGATAGCATATTCAAAAGCAGAGACATTACTTTGCCAACAAAGGTCCGTCTAGTCAAGGCTATGGTTTTTCCTGTGGTCATGTATGGATGTGAGAGTTGGACTGTGAAGAAGGCTGAGCGCTGAAGAATTGATGCTTTTGAAGTGTGGTGTTGGAGAAGACTCTTGAGAGTCCCTTGGACTGCAAGGAGATCCAACCAGTCCATTCTGAAGGAGATCAGCCCTGGGATTTCTTTGGAAGGGCTGATGCTAAAGCTGAAACTCCAATACTTTGGCCACCTCATGTGAAGAGTTGACTCATTGGAAAAGACTCTGATGCTGGGAGGGATTGGGGCAGGAGGAGAAGGGGACGACAGAGGATGAGATGGCTGGATGGCATCACCGACTCGATGGACATGAGTCTGAGTGAACT
This sequence comes from Bubalus kerabau, assembly GCF_029407905.1. Classification (NCBI taxonomy): domain Eukaryota; kingdom Metazoa; phylum Chordata; class Mammalia; order Artiodactyla; family Bovidae; genus Bubalus; species Bubalus kerabau. The sequence continues at coordinate 23,898,493 of NC_073647.1, read as the reverse complement.
CTGGGAGTTGGTGATGGACAGGAAGGCTTGGCATGCTGCGATTCATGTGGTCGCAAAGAGTCAGACAGGACTGAGCGACTGAACTGAGCTGAACGACTAATGGTATCGACCATCTTTTCATGCGTTTGTTGGCTATTTACATATCTTCTTTGGTGAAAAGTCTATTGAAGTCCTTTGCCCATTTTTTAAACTGGATTGTCTTTTTGTTGAGTTATAAGCACTCTTAATGTATTCTGTGTACTAGGACCTTATGAAATATGTTGAAATATATGACCTGCATATATTTCCCCTTCTGTAGGCTGTTTTTTTCTTTTTCTTTTCTTTTTTGGCCATGCCATGTGGCATGCAGGATCTTAGTTCCCCAACCAGGGATAGAACTCACGTCCCCTGCAACAAAATTGCAGAGTCCTAACCACAGAACTACCAGGGGCTTCCCAGATGGTGCTAGAGGTAAAGAATCTGCCTGCCAATGCAGGAGATGCAAGAGATGCAGGTTTGATTCCTGGGTTAGGAAGAGCCCCTGGAGGAGGACATGGCAACCCACTCCAGTATTCTTGCCTGGAGAATTCCATGGATAGAGGAGCCTGAAGGGCTACAGTCCATGGGATTGCCAAGAGTCAAACACAACTGGGCAAATGAACCAGCACAGCAGCCACTGAACTGCGAGGGAAGTCTCTGTAGGCTGTCTTTTAACTTTCTTGCTAATGTCTTTTGATGCACTAAAGATTTTAATTTTGATGAGGTATAATTTACCTATTTTTCTTTTGTTCTTGTTCTTTTGGTGTCATTTCTAAAAATCTACTGTCAAATCTACTTCAGGGTCATGATGATTTACCTCTATGCTTTCTAATAAAAATTTTATAGTTGTAGTTCTTGTATTTAGCTCTTTCATCCATGTTAATTTTTTTATATGGTGTGAACTTCATTCTTTTACCTGTGTTTACATGTATTTTTATGTATACAATGGATATATGTTTATAGATCCAGTTTTCCCATCACTTTTTGTTGAAGATTACTTTTCCTCATTGAATGGTCTTGGTACCCTTGAGACCATTCAATGAGGAAAAAGTAATTAATTGACCAGACGTATATGGGTTTCTTTCTGGACTCTAATTCTGTTCCATTAATCCATGTCTATCCTTATGCCAATAATGTATTGTTTTGATCACTGTAGCTTTGTAGTAAGTTTTTAAATCAGGAGGTATGAGTCTTCTAATTTTGTTCTTTTTCAAGGGTTTGTTGCCTATTCAGTGTTCCTTGCAATTCCATATGAATTGTGGGATCAGTTATTCCATATTTGTAAAAAAGAGCATTGGAATTTTGATAGGGTTTGCATCGAATCTAGAGATCTCTTTGTGGTATATTGCTATCTTAATATTAAATATATAAACATGGGAGCTTTTCCATTTATTTAGGTCTTCTTTATTTTAGCAATGCTTGTGGTTTAAGTGTAGAAATCTTTCACCTACTTGGTTAAATTTATTCCTAGGCATTTTATTCTTTTAGATAGTATTGTAAACAAAATTGTTTTCCTAATTTCATTTCAGATGCTCATTGCTGGTGCATAGAAATACCACTAATTTGTATATGTTGATATTGTATCCTGCAACTTTGCTGAATTTATTTGCTAACTTAAATATTCTTTTTTTTTTATTCCTGAGGATGTTCTTTATGTAAGATTATATTATCTGTGAATATAGTTTTACTTTTTCTTTCCAGTTTGGATGTCTTATTTCTTTTTCTTGCCCAATTGCTTTGACAAGAACTTCCAGTATAATATTGCATAGAAGTGGTGAAAATGGATATTCTAGTCTTGTTCCTCATCTAGAGGAAAAGCTTTCAGTTTTTCACCATTAACTATGATGTTCACTATGGGGTTTTCATAGATGCCCTCTACAAATTGAGGAAGTTATGTCCTATTTCTAGTGTGTTGAATGCTTTTATCATGAAAGGGTGTTGGATTTTGTCAAATACTTTTTCTACATCAATTAATATGATCATGTGTCTTTCCCCTTCAATCTATTCATGCAGTGTATTGTATTGACACATTAATTTTTATATGTTGTACCACCTTTGCATTCCTGACATAAATTCTACTTGGTCAGGGTAGATAATCCTCTTAATATGCTACTGGATTTTGTCTGTTAGTATTTTGTTAAGAATTTTTGCATCTGAGACAGGGCGCTCAGGGCCGGAGCACTGGGATGACCCTGAGGGATGGGATGGGGAGGGAGGTGGGAGCGGGGTTCAGGATAGGGAACACAGGTACACCCATGGCGGATTCAAGTCAATGTACGGCAAAAACCACTACAATATTGTAAAGTAATTAGCCTCCCATTAAAATAAATAAATTAATTAATTAAAAAAAAGAATTTTTGCATTAAATTCATATGGGATATTGATTTGTATTTTTCTTTTCTCAGGATGTCTTCATCTATCAGCTACCATTTTTAAACTCTAGCAGATTGATACAGCAAGATCATGCCCCAGGTCTGTTACTCAGTATGTAATTTTGTTTTTTGCTAAATTCCAAAGCCGTTTGCCTGATGATGCCAAGTTTAAGCAATTTTTAAGCAGAATTGAATTCACTGAGCATTAAACAATGCCACTTTCCCCCAGAAGGCTCCTGCTTTTTATTATCTGATTTTCAGGGCAGGAGGATAACTGGAGCCTTGGCCCCTACTGCCAGTTTCCAGTGCCCAGCATAACAGCTGGCACATAGTAGGTCATTTATTGCTACATACTGAATATATAATGGTTGTGCACTGTATTAGGGCACTGACTTGGAGACGAACAAGTGGGTAGATGGAGGGCTGTCCATTGTGCAAAAGTTATCAGCGATGTGGGTGAAGCATCCGGCATAGGATGACAAATTCTGAACTACAAACTGAACTTGTGTGCCCGGCCCTCTGTTTTAGAAAATCTTTGGCAAAATATCAGGAGAGAGTTCACTCTCCCTATCAGACCCCAAAAGTAACAAATACCTTCATTGCAAAAGTCAGTGAGGGGATTCCTTGGCAGACCAGTGGTTAGGACTTGGCCCTGTCACTGCTGTGACCCAGGTTTAATCCCTGGTCGAGTAACTAAGATCTTGCAAGTAGCACAGCCAAAAATAAATAGATGATAGATAGATAGACAAATTTTAAAAAATAAAATAAGTAAAAGTCAGTAAATAAAAAGTTTAGAATTCTAGGGACTTTCCTGGTGGTCCAGTGGCTGAGAATCCACACTTCCACTGCAGGGAGCACGGGTTAGATCCTGGGTTGGGGAACAAGATCCTACATGCCATGTGGCCACACACACAAAAAATTAGAACCCTGAGAGGTAGATAATCAGAATGATTTTTTTTTCAACCAAATCCCTTTGTTTTCTGAAGACAGGATTAGTAATCATCAGATATATTCTATACTAGCTTTCCTGTCCTCTCTTGGTAAAGATTCTCCTTGAAATGTTAAAGTGTTTCAAAGGTTAGGGGACTGAGATTTCAGGAGCGCTGCTCTGCACCATCTTAGGAGGAGTCAACAAATGGGGTTCCTTCCTGGCCAGGCACTGTGGGCATGACCTGGTCTCTGTTTCTCCCCTATAAAGTAACCTGCTTTCCTCTACTTGATGCAAGAGTTCTGATCCAGAGACCCTGACCGAGTGTCTGAGTGGAATAAGTTGCCAGGGAGCCAGGTACTTAAGCAAAGTACCACAAACAACGGAAATGTATTGTCTCACAGTTCCGGAGGCTAGAAGTCTGAGGTCAAAGTGTAGGCAGGGTCATTTCCTTGTGGGGACCCTGAGGGAAAAATCTGTTTCTGGCCTCCTAGTTTCTGGTGGTTTATGGACAATATGGGGTGTTCTGTGGCTTCTGCTACATCACCCTAATTTCTGCCTTTATCCTCACATGGCCTTCTTCTTGTGTGCCTATCTGTGTCCAAATGTCCCCTTTGTATAAGGACCACCAGTCATATTGAATTAGGGGCCCATACTACTACAGTGTAACTTCATCTTTTTAATAATGTACTAATTACGTTTGTAATGACCCTATGTCCAAACATGGTCACATTCTCAGGTGCTGAGGGTTAAGACTTCAACATATGAATTGTGGGAGGGATACAATTCAACTCATAATACTGCATAAGGCTCAAAGCCCAGCTAACCACCTGGCAATACCTCCTGTCCAAGGAAGGAGAGAAATCAGAGCTGATTTGAGGGAAGGGGCTCCCTAGAGTCGTGGGCTGTACCAATCCTGTAAAGAATCTGCCAATTCTGAAGGTGAACATTCTGCCAAGGGTATACCATGCCTGCCTCAACGAAGGAAAAGTCATTACTCATAAAAGGGCTCTTCTGGCTCTTAGTCCACAAATCTTTGCAAAAGAATATCCAAGAGCATTGAGAAATTTAGTAGACCAGCCTTGGCTGTCTAAGTAGATATAGTAGATACGTGCTTGATATTGGGGAGCTCCATGACCCACATCACTGTGGCCATCATATAGACAACCGTCCACATGATGATGGCTACTGCCATCCACTGCCTATACTTCTCTCTGGTCTTGTGAGGAACCAACTATCTTTAGATAAACCCTTGTACACTGTTTGTGAGATTGCAAATTGGTGCAGTCACTATGGAAAACAGTGTGGAGCTCCTCAAAAAACTAAAAATAGAGTTACCATATGACCCAGCAATTCCACCATCTAGTATATATTTGGAAAAAATGAAAACACTGATTAGAAAAGATACATGCACCAGTGATCAAAGTAGCACTAGTCACAAAGCCAAAATATGGAAGGAACCGAAGTGTCCGCTGACAGATGAACAGATAAAGAAGATGTGCTACCTATTGTACTATTTCCAAACTGAACCTTAATACTGATACAGCTTAATAAGGCAAAGGTATCCTGACAATGTCGGTATTACTAATATTTTTATATTATCGACAATAATATTTTACATAAGTATTAACATTTTTAAAAGATTTATATACACACAGACACATACACACAATGGAATATTATGCATCCATAAAAAGTATGAAATTCAGCCACTTGCAGCAACTCAGATGGACCTAGAGAATATTATGTTTAGTGAAATAAGTCAGACAGAGAGAGATACAGTATGATATCATTTCTACATGGACTCTAAAAAGTAACACAAATGAATGTATATGCAAAACAGACTCACAGATATAGGAAATAAACAAGCAGTGGAGGAAGGGATAATATAGGAGTAGGGGATTAAGAATTACACGTTATTATGTACAAAATAAGCTACAAGGCTATATTATATAGCACAGGCAGTTCTAGTCATTATCTTGTAATAACTTTTAGTGGATTATAATCTGTAAAAATATTGTCACTATGCTGTACAGCTGAAACTAGTATAATATTGTAAATCAATTATACTTCAATAAATTTTAACTAATTAAAACAGATGGTATACTAACCTGGAACTTTACATATAGAAAAAAAATTCCTACCATCAATGAATAAATTTGCCCCCTACAAATGTAAAAACAAAAATGAAAAAACAGATCTTCTGTATATAGAAGCACCCAACTTTGAGCCTCATTTCTCTCACCAGTCCAGTCACAGAGTTATCCAACATGGCCTCTCCTCCAGATCATGTATGTGGCTTGCCAAGAGTTCTTGGAATAGGAGGCAGAGGAATCACCTTCACAAAGATAATGAGATTGTCCCTTCAAATCTTGCATCCAAGGCCATGTCTCACTCAACAAATAGATGTTCTTATTCATAAAGCCAAAAGCATCCTGGAACATTCATTTACTGAACAATGATGGTCATTGAGCCCTGATCATGTGGCAGTGTTGGAATACAGTGGTAGAGTGAACACATGTCCACACCAGGTCCCTGGCCTTAACATTCCAGAGAGAGAGAGAGGCAATCACTCAACAAGAGAAGAATTACGAACTCTGAACTGTGCTCTGAAGGAAATTAAAAGGCTGATGAGCTAGAAAATGGGGGGCGGGGGGTCAGGAATGTCTACATTCAATCAGATAGTTAAGGACAACCTCTGTGAAGAAGAGTCACTTTAGTCCTAGGGGATAAAAAAGAGCTAGGGTCACAAAGATGTGAAGTAAGAGCGACCCAGACATGGGTAATAGTATATGCAAAGGCCTTGAGATGGGACTGTGCTTGCCACACTCGAGGACTAGGAAGGTGTGTCTGGAGTGAGAGAGGGGAAGTGTGGTAGGAAATGAGGCCCAAGAGGCACTGGGAAACCAGACTATGCAGCGCTTTTTAGGGCTAATTATAGAGTATCCTAATTGTGATGGAGATGTACTGACAAGTTTTGAGTAAAAGAGTGACTGACTTAGTACCTTAAAGGATTTCTCTGATTGCTCTGTTGAGAATAGGCTATCAAAGACCAAAAGTAAAAGCTGGGATCCACGAGTCCATTCCCTGTGTCTGCGTCTCTATTCCTGCCCTGCAAATAGATAGCCACTGGGAAACAGCTGGACAGCACAGGGAGCTCAGCTGTGTTGACCTAGAAGGGTGGGATGGGGGATGGCGGGAGGGAGGTTCAGGAGGGAGGGGATAGATGTATACTTATGGCTGATTCACTTCATGGTACAGCACAAACTAATACAACATTGTAAAGCAATTATACTCCAATTAAAAAAAAATAAAAAATTGTTTTTAAAAAGCAGGGAGCCCAGCAGCTATTTCTGCTTTATTCTTTCCCTTCTCTTTCCCCTTCCCCTCCATTCTGCAGCCATTCAGGTCCTGACCTCAGTCTTCACCCGCTCCTTGCTGGTGCTGCTCTCACCCTTTAGGCCTTATGACAGGTTTGGTTTCTTCTTCTTGACCCTTGATATTCTTTCCATGGACATGGTTTTCCTCCATACTCTGGCCTCATCCAACGATGGCATCTGAATCACCTTCTGCCCGATCTAGGCTTGACCTCACTCTGTCTCCCACACAGACCCTCATAGTTGGGAAGCTGGAGACTCATCTGAAGTCCGATGGGGACTGTTTCAAGAACCGATTTTTTTTTTCCAGGAAAAATGATGAATTTCTCACCAATTGAAGGACAATGAAAACTAATTGTTGGATAACCAAAAAGAAACACCTGGAGTAACAGGCAAATTTGGCCTTGGAGTACAGAATGAAGCAGGAGAAAAGCTAATAGAGTTCTGCCAAGAGAATGCACTGGTCATAGCAAACACCCTCTTCCAACAACACAGGAGAAGACTCTACACATGGACAGCACCAGATGGTCAACACCGAAATCAAATTGATTATATCCATTGCAGCCAAAGATGGAGAAGCTCTATACAGTCAGCAAAAACAAGACCGGGAGCTGACTGTGGCTCAGATCGTGAACTCCTTATTGCCAAATTCAGACTGAAATTGAAGAAAGTGGGGAAAACCACTAGACCATTCAGTTATGACCTAAATCAAATCCCTTATGACTATACAGTAGAAGTGAGAAATAGATTTAAGGGACTAGATCTGATACACAGAGTGCCTGATGAACTATGGACAGAGATTTGTGACATTGTACAGGAGACAGGGAGCAAGAGCATCCCCAAGAAAAAGCAATGCAAAACAGCAAAATAGCTGTCTGAGGAGGCCTTACAAATAGCTGCAAAAAGAAGAGAAGCGAAAAGCAAAGGAGAAAAGGAAAGATATAAGCATCTGAATGCAGAGTTCCAAAGAATAGCAAGGAGAGATAAGAAAGCCTTCCTCAGTGATCAATACAAAGAAATAGAGGAAAACATAGGATGGGAAAGACTAGAGATCTCGTCAAGAAAGTTAGAGATACCAAGGGAACATTTCATGCAAAGATGGGCTCGATAAAGGACAGAAATGGTATGGACCTAACAGAAGCAGAAGATATTAAGAAGAGGTGGCAAGAATACACAGAAGAACTATACAAAAAAGATCTTCACAACCCAGATAATCACTAAGGTGTGATCACTCACACTCACCTAGAATCAGACATGCTGGAATGTGAAGTCAGGTGGGCCTTAGAAAGCATCACTACGAACAAAGCTAGTGGAAGTGATGGAATTCCAGCTGAGCTATTTCAAATCCTGAAAGATGATGCTGTGAAAGTGCTGCACTCAATATGCCAGCGAATTTGGAGAACTCAGCAGTGGCCACAGGACTGGAAAAGGTCAGTTTTCATTCTAATCCCAAAGAAAGGTAATGCCAAAGAATGCTCAAACTACCGCACAATTGCACTCATCTCACATGCTAGTAAAGTAATGCTCAAAATTCTCCAAGCCAGGCTTCAGCAATACGTGAACCGTGAACTTCCAGATGTTCAAGCTGGTTTTAGAAAAGGCAGAGGAACCAGACATCAAATTGCCAACATCCGCTGGATCAGTGAAAAAGCACAAACGTTCCAGAAAACATCTATTTCTGCTTTATTGACTATGCCAAAGCCTTTGACTGTGTGGATCACAATAAACTGTGGAAAATTCTGAAAGAGATGGGAATACCAGACCACCTGATCTACCTCTTGAGAAACCTGTATACAGGTCAGGAAGCAACAGTTAGAACTGGACATGGAACAACAGACTGGTTCCAAATAGGAAAAGGAGTACGTCAAGGCTGTATATTGTCACCCTGCTTATTTAACTTATATGCAGAGTACATCATGAGAAACCCTGGGCTGGAGGAAGCACAAGCTGGAATCAAGATTGCCGGGAGAAATATCAATAACCTCAAATATGCAGATGACACCACCATTATGGCAGAAAGTGAAGAAGAACTAAAGAGCCTCTTGATGAAAGTGAAAGAGGAGAGTGAAAAAGTTGGCTTAAAGCTCAACATTCAGAAAACGAAGATCATGGCATCCGGTCCCATCACCTCACGGCAAATAGATGGGGAAACAGTGGCTGACTTTATTTTTCTGGGCTCCAAAATCACTGCAGATGGTGATTGCAGCCATGAAATTAAAAAGACGCTTGCTCCTTGGAAGGAAAGTTATGACCAACCTAGACAGCATATTCAAAAGCAGAGACATTACTTTGCCAACAAAGGTCCATCTAGTCAGGGCTATGGTTTTTTCAGTAGTCATGTATGGATGTGAGAGTTGAACTATAAAGAAAGCTATGCGCAGAAGAATTGATGCTTTGAACTGTGGTGTTGGAGAAGACTCTTGAGAGTCCCTTGGACTGCAAGGAGATCCAAGCAGTCCATCCTAAAGGAGATTAGTCCTGGGTGTTCATTGGAGGGACTGATGTTGAAGCTGAAACTCCAATACTTTGGCCACCTGGTGCGGAGAGCTAAGTCATTTGAAAAGACCCCGATGCTGGGAAAGATTGAGGGCAGGAGGAGAAGGGGACGACAGAGGATGAGATGGTTCGACGGCATCACCGACACAACGGACATGGGTTTGGGTGGGCTCCGGGAGTTGGTGATGGACAGGGAGGCCTAGCGTGCTGTGGTTCATGGGGTGCAAAGAGTCAGACACGACTGAGCAACTGAACTGAACCTAAAAGAAACATTGTCTTGATTCATTAATTTTAAGGCTTAAAATCAATACATCTATTGTAATTTTTATTGATCAATGACAATCCTCACAAAACGCATTTTACTCTTCAACTTTTTCTTCCATGACTTCACTAAAGACTTCTAGGTCCCTCTATTCCCAGATCCCTCTTTACTCACCACACACACAAAATCCACTTAGAGTTTGTGTCACACACACCACCACCATACAGGTGTTCAAAGTTTTATAATTTCAAACCGCATGAATTTATTAAATCAACAAATATGTACTGACAGCCTCAGCTGTGTGTCAAGACCTATGCTGGATGCTTTGGATAAAGAAACAGGACAAACATCCTGCCTTTGAGGAAACTGGGAAAAGATAAGTCAACATCTTAGCAAGTAGTCAAGGCCAGGCGACAGAGTTGCCACTGTGACCCCTAGATCCAATTTCAAGCTTCATGATAAGAAACAGAGTTTCCCATCAGGCCCTGCACACAGTCAGTGTTTGTTGCCGATGGTGATGATGATTTGGTATTTTTCCAGAAGATCAGCTCTCAAATCTGAGGGCCATTCCAATTAAACCCGAAGTATATTTCATCAAGGAATTGTCACTCATTGGCATGTATGGCCTTTTAGCTAAAGACTGATGTGCTAAATGAGCAATGTTATCTTACTGAATTCACTTAACATGGATGACACTGCAGTCTTCCAAAACGATCTCATTCTCAAGTTTCCAAATTACCAGCTACTGCAGTTCAACTTTCTCAATCATCTATTTGCTGCAGAATAGAAACAAAGACAGAATCTGTCTCTGTTTTGATCACAGTCCAGTCAAGGGTTGGGCCTCCCAGATCAGATACGCGTTCCTTACCATGAATCAGTGACCAGCTTTTGGCACACCTCAGCTTTCCCATGTGTATTCTATGATTGTTGCTATATATATAATAGAGATAGGAAGATGATATCATAGTACTCCAGGGAGCTTTAAATACAGCATTATGCATAAAAGAAAACAGTCTAAAAGTAAAACCAAAGCTTCAGTTAAGTGCAGATTGGCCCCCAAATGGCATTTCAGAGTTTCATTAAGAAATGTCAAAGACAGCAGTAGTCCAAGCTATTGTCTACTTGAGGCCAGTTCTCCATCCATCACAGGTAATCCTGAGTGAGTGGATTCACTTGCTGAAGCTCCAACTTGTCCTCTAGCCATATGAACTAACAGGAGGCCATTAAGAGGCAACCCAACAATTTGTCAAATACTTTATTTCGATAACCTACTGTCCATGAGATATTAAAAGGGTTAATAAGAATACATTTTCTTACCTGAGAGAAAGATAAAACTCGACATGAGAATGGTTCCATAAAGCTTCTGATATATGTGTTCTTTCATTGTTTAAACCTGCAATGAAAAACCAGAAATAAGCTGAGCTCAGTCAGAACAAACGATTTCCAAGTGCATGTTACTATACTTGTCCTTCGGATCCCACACAAGACTTTTCCTGTTGCTCAAAGCCAACATTTATTGTTGCTGTTTAGCCCTCAATCATGTCTAACTCTTGTGACCCCATGGACTGTAGCCCTCCAAGCTCCTCTGTCTATGGGATTTCCTAGGCAAGAATACTGGAGTGGGTTGCCATTTCCTTCTCAAGGATCCTGCCCCAGGAATCGAACCTGTGTCTCCTGCATTGGCAAGGGAGTTCTTTACCACTGAGCCACTAGAGAAGACCCAAAGCTGACATAGTCAGCCACAATATAGATGCTTGTGAGTTATGCAGCTTGGCTGCCACCTCATCGACTGATTTATTTGCATATCCACTTAACACATTTTATTGAGTGCCTACTATGTGTCAAACACTGTGTTACACACTGGGAATACAGTGCTGGAAAGACAAGACAGAGATACCTGCTTTCATGGGGCAGTTAGCCCAGAGGGGAACTCAGTCATTAAATGTATAATTACAAAAGGTGATGTATTCAACCTTTTTCCTTTAAATCTCAGAAACCATTTTTTTTTTTTAATTAGAGTATAGTTGCTGTACAATGTTATTTTCTGCTGTATAACAAAGTGAATCAACTATATGTATACATATATCCCCTCCCTTTTGAGCCGCCCCCACCCTCCCCAAAGGTGATATATTCAACCTTAATGCGCACAACTTCAACCCAACTTGCCGTTTTAATGATGCTAAACTTTTTGGAGGAAGCATTATGCAAGATCTGATAGACAAAAGTAACTCATCAAATCATTGCTATTTCTAAAAGCACATCTGTTTAGAGAAACCTGACTATTTTCTTATGTTGACCCACCTTCTCTCCTTAAATAATCATAACCAAAGCTGCTTATTTGGGAAACATACTGGAAGTCCCCCTTGCTCCAACCAAAAGTGGTATTAAAACTACAAATCCTATGGAAACTATTACAAAAGCTTGGCAGTAAGGCACGGGTGGGTATTTTCTGATTTTAAATAAAATACACTTCTGAATGATTTACCACTGATTTTCACCTTTTTTTTCTATAGAATAAGGCAACATATTATATTTCTTTCCACTTCTAAGCAGGGTTTGGAGTGAATTGACTCACTTTATATTTAAAGTAACAGAAGCCAATTAGGAAACCAAATGAGTCTTGGGCGTGCTATGAGCACCAGCCGTTAATAAAGCTCTTCATATTTACCAAGTGTGCTGCTGCTATTCTCATTAGAATAATAAGGAAATTTGTATGACTTGGATGGATTTTCTAAACTACAAGCCTAGAAGTAAGGGGCTGTCTAAATCTTTTATGACTTGCGAGATGAAATGCAGGTTAAATTTCCAGTGCTGGAAGAGGATCCGACTGAGAATCCGTAACTAGCTTTGAGACTGTATTGCTTATTGCCGTTCCTTCATTTTCCTGGGCCTCAGTTTCCTTATCTGTAAAAATGGAGATAATAATCTGCCTATTTCCCAGAGCTGCTACAAAAGAGGATCAAATGAGGTGATATTTCAAAGGCAATTTTCAAAGTATAAAGTGCTATAGAAATGGATATGATTGCTATCTATAAAATGGAATGTTCAGCAGCAAACAATCCAATTTATACCTTCCTTGCATTTCCTCTAAACTTTTCTAACAATTTCAAGGTATATTTCAGAAACTTACCTCGCACCCCATAAATAAACGCTGGAACATTCATACTACAGAATACTATGCAGTCATTAAAAGGAATAAGGTAAGTCTCTATGTTTATTAGGCATGAAAGCTGGGTTGTAGGAGGGGGGCTGACGACTGACATATACAAAGAATACCATACAATTCTGTACTGCGTAATTCTTTCATAATTAGCATACATTACCTACATAATTTTGAAACGTGAAGGAAAGGAGAAAGAAAAGGAGGGAGGGAGAGAGGAAGGGAGGGGAAACAGGAAGGAAGGGGACAACAGAGATAGGAAGGAAGAATGGGAATGAAAGGGGTTTCCTGTATGCCTCATACCATTTTGTACTGTTTACAGTGATCCTGCATTACTTTCATAATTTAAAAAAAAAAATGAAGGAAAGAAGGAAAGGAAGAAAAGGGCAAGAGAGAAGAGAGGGTAGAAATTAAAGACTTTTATGTCTCATACAATTACATGCAATTTGGTTTTTATGATGAATATCTGTTACTTTTGTAGTTTAAAGAAATTTAAAGGAAGGTGAAAGAGAAAGAAGGAAGGAAGACACTTACCTGAGGACTAGACTCCCTTAGCCTCCCACCCCTGTGTCACTGTGGAGTCCAGAAGATGAGTTTGCTTTTCCAATGACTAGATCTGGTTTCTGAATCCCTACATTTGATGTGAAAGGAGACAAGCAAAAAAATAAAAAAAATAAAAAAGCAGGAGGTTCATTATCTGCTGGCCATGCCTCAGTCACCTTCTTCTGTGGATCAGATCAGCCTCTCTGCTCTTAGCTTTATGGGGCTTGTTGATTGGGCACATCCCCTTTTTGTGGCTGGTAGCACGTCACGGGGCTGCTCTCCCAAGCAGGAAATCAGCAGGAGTAAAGTTCTCAGGTATATCACACACACCTGCAATAACCCATTAATTTGAGGGCTCTTTCCCAGTTTTCAGTAACGATTATCTTCAGTTGCCAGTTGATTATAGCTTTGGTAAACTGGATCTATTAAATAGACACTTGTTCACTTAAGCTCGTTTCATTTTATTAAGACAATGGGGAGGAAGGGGTAGTGATGTTCAGAACTAGAAGCAGAAAGCAGAGGCCAAGGAAGTATTAACTTGTTCACATCTCACACTGTCAGTAAAGGGAAGCCAGCTGTTTACCCTCGCTGCAGATCCAGCCTTCAAATTGCCTTGAAAAGAAGTAAACTTCCAGAACTGGTTTGTTGGTGTCATTCTCAAGATGGAGGAGGTAGCTTTTGCCCCAGAAGGTGTCAGTAAAGACCTTTGGGGATGATGGAAATACTAAATCCCATCAACCATCCAGACATGATTCCTGCCACCCTCTGCATTTCCAAGATCGGAACCCTGAGGTCCACAGGGTAGAATGAATTGCTTAAGGTCATGGAGCTTATGAGAGGCAGAGCAGGAACGAGAACTGAGGCTCCTGACTCCCAGACCAGTGCATTTTCCTTTCCACCTCACACCGTAAATGGGAAAAGACCATCTAAAAAGAGGCTGAGTCAACCTATCATCTGTAGGTTTTCCATGGGGGAAGGGGGAAGAAGGGGTGTATAGAATCACCCCTTTTGTACTATTAGAATTTTAATCATCTGCATGTATTGCTTTTTCAAAGAAAAACACTGAGGCTTAGTTTATTTGGTTGTAGTGCAAATGAAATAATTGACTAGAAAATGAAATGTGGAAAAAAAAAATAAAGAAGTTGGAACCTTTTGGTCAAGGAAAAAAAAGGCCACCTGAGGAGGAAGAGCTTTCATGGCTACCTTCCATTCTCAGGAAGGTTATTAGGAGAATGTTCTCCATATCTATATAGTAATAGGAAATGGATTGAAACTGCAGTGGGAGATATGAGTTAAATATAAATAAGTTATTATTGACAATAGGGGTTGATCAACACCAGAAAAAGCTATCACAGGATGTTGTGAGCCATCCATTCCTGGAAACTCGAAGGTCTAGAGAGCCATATGGCTCTGCTGATTGAAGTGTCCTCCCACACAAAGTGCTGAGCTTGGTGACACTCTGTCCCTGTTTTGGACAATACAATAGACCCTTAATCTGGTGAAGGTCCAGGCTGTCATCATTCCCTCTTCCCTTTCCTGCAATGAGCATCCCACCAGGCCAGTTAGGAGTCTGATGGTTTCCATACAACATGGCCCCCCAAACACAAGCACACTACTGAATTCAGGGCTGAACCGTAGAAACAGTGGAAGAGTCCAATGCTGGAGGAAAAACCATCTGAATGGGTGACTTCCTAAGGGATTTCCAACGACAATCTTGATTATATTTGATTGCTACCAAAAACACTGGGGTCTTCCTGGGTACCTCAAATGGTAAAGAATCTGCCTGCAATGCAGGAGACCCAGGCTCAATCTCTGGGCCAGGAGGATCCCCTGGAGAAGGGCATGGCAGCCCACTCCAGTATTCTTGCCTGGAGAATTCCATGGACAGAGGAGTCTGGCAGTCCATGGGGTCACAAAGAGTCAGACATGACTGAGTGATTAACACAGACACACCTCAAACACTACCTACCATCCCACCAACTCCCTGCTGGCAGTGGTTTCTGTGCGTACCTTCCTACTTTTGCTTTATACGTAGGCATCCCTCGACAGCGTGTAATACTATTTCTAACAAAAGGCCAGCTTAGCTATTTGGGGTAAAATGTTCCTACATAATCACAGTACACTTATCGAAATTAGGAAACTTACCTTGATGTACTATTATCTCCTATAGAGTTCATATTCATATTTAACCAACTGTTTCACTAATGTCCTTTATTGAAGTTTTGCCCTCTGATCCAGGGTCCAGTCTAGGATGACACACTGCTTTTAGCTGTTATTAGTTTTCAGTATCCTTTAATCTGGAAATATTCCTTCAACCTGTACTGGACTTTAATCACATTGACATTTTTGAAGTGTACAGGCAGCTATTGTGCAGAATGTCCCTCAATTTGGTTTTGCATAATTTTTGCTCATAGTTCAGGTTACATATTTTGGGCAGGAATAGCACAGAAGTGATGTGTCCTTCTCAGTGCATCACACAGGACACACATGGTGTTATTTTGTCCCATTATTGAGGATGTTAACTGTGATCACTTGGTCAAGATGATGTCTGACAGATTTCTCCATGTGAAAGTTATTCCATTTGTAATCTGTAAGTGATCTGTAAGAAAATACTTCAGTTCAGTTCAGTTCAGTCGCTCAGTCGTGTCTGACTCTTTGTGACCCCATGAATCGCAGCACGCCAGGCCTCCCTGTCCATCACCAACTCCCGGAGTTCACCCAAACCCATGTCCATTGAGTTGGTGATGCCATCTAACCATCTCTTCCTCTGTCGTCCCCTTCGCCTCCTGCCCTCAATCTTGCCCAGCATCAGGGTCTTTTCCAATGCGTCAGCTCTTTGCATCAGGTGGCCATATTATTGCAGTTTCAGTTTCAACATCAGTCTTCCCAATGAACACCCAGGACTGATCTCCTTTAGGATGGACTGGTTGGATCTCCTTGCAGTCCAGGGGACTCTCAAGAGTCTTCTCCAACACCACAGTTCAAAAGCATCAATTCTTCGGTGCTCAGCTTTCTTCACAGTCCAACCCTCACATCCATACATGACCACAGGAAAAACCATAGCCTTGACTAGATGGACCTTTGTTGGCAAAGTAATGTCTCTGCTTTTGAATATGCTATCTAGGTTGCTCACAACTTCTCCTTATACTTAGTCTGTGTAAATATCCTATTCCTCATTGTCTTAGTTCACTCAAGATGCTATAAAAAATTACCAGAGACTGGGTGACTTATAGACAAGAGACATTTATTTCTCACAGTTCTGGAGACTGGGAAGTCCAAGATCAAGGCACCAGAAGATCTGGTGTCTGGTGATGGCCCACCTCCAGGTTCATAGACAGCTGTATTCTTGCTGTGTCCTCACAAGGCAGAAGGAATGAGGGAGCTCTCTGGGGCCTCTTAAAAGGGCACTAATCCAATTCATTAGGAATCCATCCTCCTGACCCAATCACCTCCCAAAGCCTCACCTCCTAGTACTATCACATTGTAGACTAGGCTTCAACATATGAATTTGAGACACAAACATTCAGTGTATAGCACTCCTTAAACCTTCGATCAATAGTTTTAGCAGTCATTGCTAATTTTTGCCTAATGTTTGCCAAATGCCAATTTTCTATTTCCATCATTTGTCCTTCACTTATTAGCAAGTTTTCTACAGAAAGGAAGAGCTTTCCCTTCTCCCATATTCATTCATTCATTCATTCATTTTTATCAGTATGAACTCATGGATTCTTACTTTATTGAGTGGTTTACAATCTATTATTATTTTGTTGTTCACATAGTCCTAAATGGGACAAATTGCCAACAGGAACTCTTTCAAGCTGGGCTCTGTGTCCTTTTGACACATCCCTGTGATTCTTTTTTTTGATATTTATTTATTTGGCTATTCTGGGTCTTAGTTGTGGCATGTGGGATCTAGTTCCCTGACCAGATATGGAACCTGGGCCCCCTGCATTGGAAGCATGGAGTCTTAGCCACTGGACCACCAGAGAAGTTCCAACACATGCCTGTGATTCTCTGAGAACTTCTTACCTTCTTGCACAAGGTACTCCAGGTTTATCTTGTATTTCCCCTGCCTCAGACTTACAGTCTGCCATTCTTTTAGGACCCCTGGTTCCATTTAATGGATAATAATGTCTAGAAGCCAAGATATGGGTCATGACATAGTTTGGAGTTGAAGAATAACATGATTTGACATGTTTTAAAAGGATCACTCAGCATGCCGTGCTAACAATTGACTCTAAGTGGATGAGGGAGAAAGCAGGAAGATGCATTGGTACTGACAGAGTAGACTTCTTTCTCTGCAGTGCCAGTCTGAGTATGTGACTCTTCTGCCAAAATTTTTCAACACATAATATCATTATCATTTAATTATCTAACGATTTTCCCACTCATCCTTCAAGACTCAACACACCAATTAAAATATATATATATTTATTTTTGGCCGCGCTGGGTCTTGATTGCTGAGGGCTTTTCTCTAGTCGCTGAGAGCGGGGGGCTACTCTCTAGTTGTGGGGCTTATTTGCTCCAACGCACATGGGATCTTCCCAGACGCGGAATCAAACCCAAGTTCCCTGCATTGGCAGGCAGATTCTTAACCACTGGACCACCAGGGAAGCCCCAGTACAGCTATCTTTTTCCTCTGTGTAGCCTTCCCTGAGCAATTCCCTCTACTTGCATCCCATCCTAGGTATAAATGATCATTCAGGCCATCATGAGATAGTGCCTTTCCTTCAGTCAAATTTCTAGACTCCGGAAGGGAGAAAAGTCACCTTTTCAGGTTCCTTTTGTCCTAATTTATCAACTATAATGATTGGCCCTCAGGTGTGAGGCCTTCGGAAGCTCAGATTCACTAGACCCTGGCCCCATAGTACAAGTGAAGCCCCAAGGCTGGAATCCTTGACATTAAACAGAGGTAATAGGACTTTCAGGAGAGCACAGGCCTGCAGAGACAACCATAGGAAGATGGGTAGGCCAGAATTCAAAGGAGCCTGGGGCACAGGGAAGAGGGAAGTAATTGACTAATTAGGAGAAATAATTCAGTTGAGTTTTTCCCTGTTTATTCCCTCTGTTCATACTCTGTTTTCATTTTCTTTAATTAATGTATTGTTTTACTTATTTTTGGTTGTACTGGGTCTTTGTTGCTGCACAGGCCTTTCTCTAGTTGCAGTGAGCAGGGGCTGCTCTGGCGGTGCTGCACGGGCTTCTCCTGGCAGTGGCTTCTCTTGTTGCAGAGCATGGGCTCTAGGCTCCCAGGCTTCAGTGGTTGTGGCTCCCAGGCTCTAGAACTCAGGCTCAATAGTTGTGGTATGGGCTTAGTTGCTCCGTGGCATGTGGAATCCTCCTGGACCAGGGATCGAACCCGTGTCCCCTGCATTGGCAGGTGGATTCTTAACCACTGGACCACTAGGGAAGTCCCTTCAGATGGAAGCCCTTCTCTTAGTGCCCTCCAAATCTTATTGAAGCCCAGCAATAACGTTATTCCTCTTGTTATCTGACAATGAGTTACGGTCATCCAAGTAGGTCAGATCACAGCCTTTAAACCAGCTGGAACACTGTAAAATGCTTCAAGTTAGTCCTCTTGCAAAGATCTAGCTTTCTGGAATACTTCCTTCGGGGTCTTAGAGATGAGTCTCATGAGCAGGTCTTGGGTCCCTATCAAAGTGCTCTAATGTCAATGCCCTCCAGCCACAGGCCACCGGGAACACAGTCACAGTTGAGCTTTTATTACTTGTTGCCACGAAGGAGAATGCACACCATGAGGAACCATAAGGTGTCTCAGTCAGAGGGAGTTAGAAAAGACTAATTACAGGGTTTGGGTTTGGGTTGGGTAATTTGGGGAGAGTTTAAGAAAGCAAGGAAGGCTTCCCTGGTGGCTCAGTGGTAAAGAATGCACTTGTCCCTGCAGGAAAAATGGGCTCCATCCCTAATCTGGGAAGATCCCACAGGCAGTGGAGCAACTAAGCCTGTGCGCCACAGCTACTGAGCCCACGCCCTCGAGTCCACGCTCTGCAACAGAAGTCACCGCAATGAGAAGTCCCCGCACCACAACTAGAAAGTAGCCCGCTCAGCACGGAAGACCCAGCACAGCCAAAAATAAATAAAATCATGAAAGAAAGGGTTTGCTGTAGATAAGGTGCTGTCAGAAAGCGGGGACCAGTGTATCGTTGGGTATCTCAGTAAATCTGACCAGAGTGAGGCTAAAGCTAGAATTGGGAAAGGCTGAAGCTAGCATTGGTAGGTAACCAGCAGTCACTGAGATTAGCCAGGAGAAGGCGATGTTTGGCAGTGTGTCGGTTGCACCGTGACCTTGTTTTTGTTTGTGCTTAGACAAAATTATGAAGTGACCTTGTTTTGTCTGACTTGACCGTAGTCTTGGAGTAGTCTTATCTGACACTGCATGCCAAGTCACTTCAGTCATGTCCGACTCTGCGACCCTATGGACCGTAGCCAGCCAGGCTTCTCTGTCCATGGGATTCTCCAGGCAAGAATACTGGAGTGGGTTGCCATGCCCTCCTCCAGGGGATCTTCCCAACCCAGGGATCGCACCCTTGTCTCTTACATCTCCTGCATTGGCAGGTGGGTTCTTTACTCCTCACGCTACCTGGAAAGCCCTATCTGACAGTGGTGTTCTGTAAAATTATGTCTCACAGGAGAAGTCCATGGTCTAGCTGTGAGTACCAGTCCAACCTATACCAACACTGAGGCTCAGATGTGAGCATCAGACAATTTCCTGGTTGTCAGGGACTGCTTCTTTTCCTTCTCCTTTGGCCCAAGGCAGGTTAAGTCAGGCTGCAGGGCATTACTCTTGGGTAGCCAGATTTCCCCGCTGCAGACTGGGAGGTTGTTTTGAAATCACAGTCTGTACTGGAACTGGGGTTTTTCTCTCCTGCTTTCTGCAGAGTGAGTTGCTGCATGCTCTGATATGAAAATGACTGCACAATAAGAAGTCAATATAAAAGGACTTTGGGTATTTTGCATCAGCCAAGTGTAACACAAGCAATCATCAGAATCCATGACCAGTAATAGGTCTTGAAGTCAGAAGTCTAGAATATAAAACCCAGATAATGAAAACATGTTTCAGAATTCAGTCAGGTTGGTTTTAGACAAGCAGGTGGCTTTTTCTTTTAGCCTAGTCACAAACTCTTCTGCTTGCCCTGTAGTGCTTACATAAGTATAACAAGTAACATTGCTCTAGCACAGACTTCCCCTTGGCTGGCTAAGAGGAAATCAAGGGCAATGTGACTGCCCAGGACAACTCTGGCTAATAGGTTTAGATGAGTTTGTTGAGTCTCCAGAGCAGAAGCATACCTTTTACAACTTCCATTAGTGGCAGAGACAAATTTCAGACTCCTATTCTAGTTGAATTATCCTCATTATGGGAATCTCAGCTCATAGTGCAGATGTAGAAAGGAAATCAATTCTCCTTCTTGGAAGTACTCCCGAATCACTTGTGTTTGCCTCACTTTCGAGGCTTCTGGGCATCCTTCTCAAGGTGGAAGGCTGATGTCCACATGAGAAGTGGTGCCTCGTGGGGCACAGATTATGTTATGCAATGTTAGGGCTGCAACTATCACTTACTACAACAGAGCTGAGCCGATTTGTGTCTCTCAAGGTGGACATATCTCTTTAGTGGAGTTAAATAGTTCCCACAAAGCAGGTGGAAGAGAACAAACAGACCACTGCAATCAAAATATGCTCAATATTAGCATCTACTCCTGATTGACCAGGCCTTGCTGATAGGATTATAACAACTTCAGCAGAAACATTAGGTTGAGGTGAGATCAAGGTCCAATTTTCATAAGACTAAAGGTTGAGGTTAATGCTGTGAGGAAAACAGGTACCAGAAGGGACTTGTAAAAGGGAATCTACCTCCTGAAGTGTTTCAAGGAATAGCTATTAAATTGTTGCCAGCAGAGGTAGGGAGCGGGTAACAGAGTCCACAGTCAGTTAAATTCAGAGCACTGGTTACAGGAAAACACATAAGAAAGTCTTGCTTTTTCTTAAGTGATAGAAGGAGACATAGGGTGACAAAAATCATGGGATGGAAATAAGGGATGTCCCATTAGTGTTCTAAAAGGCATCAAGTAGAATAATAGGGAGGTTTAGTGAAAGAGGAAAGGAATAGAAAAGAAGGTAGAAGACTCAGAAAATTCATCCTGTTCTGTCATCTGGGGCAAATGCTGTTCACCTTAGAGGTCAGCAACTTGTCCTGTCATCTTGGATAGAAGCTGTCCACCTCTGAAGTCAACGGACTTGGGAGGATTCCTAAGAATCCAAAGTTTCAGGTCTCCAAGTAGAGTGGATGTCTTGCAATCAGGATGAACTGACATGTATCTTTTGAGTTGAGAACCATGAACCCAAGGATCAATATATTGGAGCCATACAGCTGTGACATGTGTTAACAGTACCTGATAAGGTCTTCTCTTTTGAGGCTCAAGAGCAGTTTTTCTCCACTATCTTTTCCAGAAGATGAATCTCCTGGTTGCCAGAGCACGTCAAGGCTGTTCAGGTTAGATATTTTGGCAATGTGACTGTACACATAGGTGATAAAGCCAGAGGCATTGTCTGAATCCCTTGCATTAACAGAGTAGAATTGAAGGCTGAGGGTGAAATTCCCAAACACAGAGAGCTTATTATTTCATTAACCTTCAGTAATTCATAAGCTAGTTTGTAGGTCCCAGAGGCAAGTGACCTTACAGACATTAAAGTTAATGCAATACTTTAGGTCATACAAGATTTAGGGTTTCTGACAGCATTACTAGTTTATACTAATTAGTTCTCTCTATTTTTTATGAGGATGCTGGTTGATAAGGACAATGGAAGTTTCTGGGTGAAAGAGGAAAAGTTTACCGAGCTTCTTAATAACAGCGTTGGTAAAAGGAGTTCCACTATGACTTACAGGCATAAGTTGGAATGCCTCACGATGGAAAAAAATGAGATTAAGATTTTATTTTTTCCAGTTAGAACCTACTGCATGTTTAATTGTGTGCCACCCAAATTCATATGTTGAAGTCCTAACCCTCAGAACTTCAGAAAGTGATTTTTTGGAAGTAGAATCTTTGCAGATGTAGTTAGTTAACTTGAAAGGTCATCAGTGTTAGCCCTAGTCCGGTATGACTAGTATTCTTATAAAAAGAGAAATTTGGACACAGAAACAGGCACATAAACAGGGAAACTGATAGCCATCCACGAGCGAAGGAGAAAGGCCTCACAGCCCCAGAAGAAGCCAGCCCTGCCCACACCTTGACCTTGGACTTCTAGCCTCCAGAACTGGGAGACTGTCGATTCCTGTTGTTGGCGCCACCTAGTTTGCGGTGCTTTATTACGGCAGCCCAAGCAAACTAATCCAGGGCTGTAACCCTCTGCCAGAAAACGTTTTAACCACCCTGAAAATGAACAGTAACCAGATACTCACAGCCTTGTTACTGTTGTTTAGTCACTCAGTTGTGTCAAACTCTTTTGTGACCCCATGGACTATAGCCCCACCGGGCTCCTCCGTCCATGTGATTTCCCAGGCAAGACTACCAGAATGGGTTGCCATTTCCTCCTCCAGGGGATCTTCCCAACCCAGGGATCAAACCTATGTCTCCCGTGCCTTCTGCATTGCAGGCAGATTCTTTACCAATGAGCCACCCGGGAAGCCTACTTATAGCCTCGTGAGGAGATATTTGTAGAAATTAACTTGGAGGTATTCAAATGGCCCTTTAAGCTTCTATTCCTGTCCACAACCCAACTGTACAGTTTAACCAGGTTTATGTTGTTAGAAGGTAGAGCATGTTTTGGGAACATGCCTCTAAAATTACCCCAACCCAACAATATTAAGTATAACATCATGGCAAATTTATCTCTGCTATTATGGTTAATATCATGAAGAATTCTGGCTAACATCCATTTTAAAGAATTTGACATAACCAGTTAGCCATACCAAGAGTACCAAATATTGTCTTTATGAAATGAGCCTTCAAACTTTTCCAGATTTTTTTTTCCAAATTAGAAGCTTCTATCTGACAATAAACAACAGCAAACAACAAACTTAGAGGAGTTGATTAATATTAAGGCCTCTCCTTTCTGAGTCATTACAGGAGCAATTATCTTAGTAAAAGCTGCTTATTTAGTGGCGAAAATGATCAGCTAAGGTTTTATCATGAGATGCTGGGTCCTTGCACTTTGAATGATGCTCCACTTTTATTGTAACTATTTCTGTAAGCTAATAGCCTCTAAAAGTTCTTTAATTTGTCCATTTTTACAAGTGTTTCTGTTGAGGTCAGAAAACCTCTGTGTTTCAAAGCATTTTGAAGTCATATGAACCTAAAGCCATATACTTACAACCAATGTAAATATTTTCTTTTATCCTTTGTCAATTGGTAAATCTAAGTGAGGGCAACCAATTAAGCTACCTGAATAGATGTAATTTATATGAGAGGTTTATATTCTAAAAGTAAATATAAGTCTGTGATTGTATATTCTGTTTGTCAACTTTTGTTTTACTTTTTATATATGAACAATTAACTATTATATTAACATTACTCAAAGAGGGTTCTAGAAGTTCTCTACAGTATATGGTGTTGGGGAGGGGGAAATTTCCCCCTCTCTCCATCTTACATTCTTGTGGCTGGACTAATAATAAAATTGATACAAGACAGATTAAAAGGAGGAAAAGAAATAAATTTTAATTTGTGTGTACAAAAGTGTCATAGAAATAGGATCTAAGAAGTAGCCAAAGCAGGCAGCTTTTATACTTTTTAGACAAAGAAGAAATACATTTGTAAGGAATTGACAGGACAAAGAAATATAGATTTTGGGTGCTCAGTTAAAGAGGAATCTAAACCGAGTATAAGCTTGGGGTAATCAATGGAAGAAGCTACAAAGTTTGTTTATACAAACCAGAGATAGCCTAAATTCCCCACCTCTGGTGTTAAGAGCATCCTACCTCCAGATGCAGATGTATACCTTTCACAGGAGATTTATTTCCTTCTTTCGGGGAGACAGAAAGGAGGTCAGGGTGTCCCTCTTATACTGACCATGTCTGAGTAACTTTTATTAAAAATATTTAATATGTCATTAAAGCATATTTTGAGGTAGCCTGCTCTGGGCCCCAATGGATACTTTTTTGCTGTTGGATTTTTTGTTTCAACAGAGGGTATGGGGTTTCTTTTTTTAAGCAAAGCAAAGAGGCTGGGCTTATAGCATTGCAGCAATGGACAGGGATATTTGAAGACGAAAGCAACAGCACTTTATAGGAAGTAGATAACAAGCTAAAAAATGGTGAGCACTACTTTTTTTAATACAAGAGGTTTTACAGCATGGAGAACCACGAAGTTTACTTAGAACTAAACTCATAAGGTTTTCACATGTGTTGCTACTGCTGTTCCAGTTCTTAAGGAAGTGGGATACGTCTTGGCTCCAGGGTCTAATCAAAGGCTGAAATAAGCCCCAGGGCTCTGATTAGTGCCTAGGAGCTAAGGCAGTACTCCTAGTGCCTGTTCACACTCTTTATGAACCATAGAGGAAGTAGGCTTGTGAAGCTATAGAATTCTTGAAAACATTTTGTGGCTAATAGTTATTGTATCAGTCTTTGTGCTTATCTAATAATATGTTTCTTCTACCTTGAAAAGTACTCAGTCATTAAAACACATTCACATATAACCTGGTCCTGGTCTGAGTTACATCACAGTTAAGGCCGGGTCATAATAGTGGATGAGCACACAATCAATCTGGGCAGGGCCAGGGTATAAATAGAGGGTCACTCCTTGTGAGAGCTCAGTCTCTGAAGAAGGGCCTAGATGAAGACATCAGAAGCCCACCTGCGTGGCTAGGCTCACATCCAGAGAATCACTAACATCTATCCACTCACCTGGGGCTGCAGTTGACATCTATCAAGTCCCATCAGAAGCAGACCTGCCTGAAAAAGAACAAGGTAGGAGAGAAAGTGAATGGGGTACGTGGAGGAAGCAGCAGGGCTAAGGTTTCGAGGTGAAACTCTCCAAGACTCTATTTACTATTAATTTATTCTATTTGCGGCCAAAAGAGTTGGAGACAGCTTATAAAGATTCATTCAATAGAGTCATCCAAACAAATTTTAAATTGAGTAAGATAGAGCACAAAAGACTAAAGGGACAAAGCAGGTAATCTAGTCCAGGAGCAAGGTAAAGATGCAGTTATGCTGCTGGGTCTCAATTCAAACCAGCAGCAAAGACAGAATTTGAACTAGAGTAGAAGGCAATGGCAAACCACTCCAGTCCTCTTGCCTGGAAAATCCCATGGACGGAGGAGCCTGGTGGGCTGCAGTCCATGGGGTCGCTAAGAGTCGGGCACGACTGAGCGACTTCACTTTCACGTGTTGGAGAAGGGAATGGCAACCCACTCCAGTGTTCTTGCCTGGAGAATCCCAGGGACGGGGGAGCCTGGTGGGCTGCCGTCTATGGGGTCGCACAGAGTCGGACACGACTGAAGCGACTTAGCAGCAGCAGCAGCAGCAGCAGTAGGCTTCAAAGGAAAGAATGGACTTGGACTTTGAAAGATAAGTGGCCTTTGTGTGGGTGGAGATGAAGTTAAAAGCCATTTCAGGCCGAGGTTGAGCTCTAACACCTACACTAGGTCTGGGTAAAGCACCTAGAGCAAAGATGATGGGGAGGAGCCTTGGGAGATGGATGAGGCTAGAGGGAGAACAAACTGACAAATTACACAGCGAGTTTAATGAATGCCTGCTTTTCCATCACTCAAAAGTTGTCAAGGTTCTGAAGTAGGGGAAACTTAGATGGGCCTTAGAAAATACATTGGATAATGAGGTACATGTAGTGTCTCAATGTGAGTGCACCTAGGTATGGGAATGGGTAGAGTTGTCTTTACCAAGGGTTGCCTGGTTACTGTAACTCAGGGAGACTGTGACATCACAGAATAGCAGCGGGCAGGATGGGTGGGGATGTGAAAGGATGGAGGGTGAGAAAATGGGACCATGAGAGATTTCAGAGACCCCCTAGTAAATAACTACTTTTTGTACCTGTGCCCCAAGGGAGGTTGTTCAGAAAAGAGATACATTCCCTGACAAATCTATTCATGTGCCTGAGTGGCTGAGGGGCCCATGGTGAGGTGGAGTGGAGAGGGAGCGGGGAGGAGCCAGGATGCCACACAATGGAGGCATGATTCATCTTCCCCACATGGGGCCTTTTAGTCAATCAGGGAGCACCTTCTGCTGATATGTGAATAGTGATGTTAGGGATGACTAATACAACCCTCTATTCCTTCCCCTGGGGTAGGGAGCATTGTGTTAAGATGGAAGTGTTATGGGGGCGTACTAACTTCTAGGTACAGCTAGTTTCTGTGGTATGGGCGCCGAGGTGGGAAGCAAGAACACTGATTTCTACTATGAACACGTGATTAAGTAGGAGATAGGCATTGGCCAGCTTCCACTAATGGGAGATTTTGGTTTGTGAGACAATTAAAGCCTCACAATGGGAGCATCATGGCTCCTCTGTCCTCCTCCTCGCTCCCTCTCTGTGGGTTCCTTAGCCAATCAGAGGGCACCTTGTGCTGACATATGAATAGTGATGTCAAGGATGGCTTCTGCTACCCTGTCAAGTCCTTTTCCTAGGGCTAGGTCTGGAGAATGAAAGTGCGTGTCCAGGTGGACTACTACTTTCCAAGGCCAACTCTATTACTACTAATGGCCTGTCACATGGGGTGCTGCCATCAAATCGAGCAGCTTGGCTGTTGATACAGAGTTTGCTATTAAGTAAGAGTCATCCATTGGTCAGCTTCCACCATTGACAGACCTTAGTTTGAGAGGCCATCAATGCCTCACAATGGAGGTGTCAAGGCTCCTCCCCACACCCCTTGAGTCCCTCAGCCAATCAGAGAGCACCTTGTGTTCACATGTGAATAGTGATATCAGGAATATTTTCTGCTACCCTTTCAAGTTCTTTTCCTAGCACTAGGTCTGGAGAATGAAAGTGGGTGTGTCTTGGGGGACAACCATCTTCCAAGGCCAATTTTCCAAGACGTCTCAAACTAAGGTCTCCTATTGGTGGAAGCTTGCCCAATGGCTACTCTCCTTGTCTTCACAGTCTTTTTACCAGCAGCCATGTGCTGGCATCTTACCCTAGAATTTCAGATCCTAGTTTCTGATCTTTGAGAAGAAATAGGGTTGGCCTTAGAAGATAGTGCTACCTTCATGACATCTCCACTTCCATACTCTGCACCCTGCCCTATGGGAAGGAGTTGAGAGGTAGGAGAAATTATCCCCAAACGTCAAGTCTAGGGTACTCTCTGAGTGGTTGAAGGGAGCTATGGGAGGGGGAGGAGCCAGGTAGCCTCCAATGTGAAGCATTGCTGACCTCTCAAACTAAGATCTCCCATTGGTGGAAGCTGGCCCAAAAGCTGCCTCCTACTTAGTCACATACTCTGTATCAGCAGTCCCTGTGCTTATTTACCACTCTAGCAGCCCAAATCATAAGATCTGGCCTTTAAGACAAATAGGGATGATCTTGGAAGTAGTGCTCCTTCATTATACGTCCACCTCTAGCGCAGTCTACCTTGGGAAAGGAGTTCAGAGGGTTCCAGAAGCCATTGCTGACATTACTATGCACGTGTCTGACCAAGGTTCTCTCTAATTGGCTGAAGGGACCCAGAGAGGAGCGGGGGAAACCATGATGCCTCCATTGTCAGATGTCAACTGGCCTCTGAATCTACGTATTCCCATTGGTGGGAGCTGGACCAATAGCTGCCCTCCTACTTAATAAGAGTTACTCTTTGCCAACCACGTGGGGGTTTGTGTTAGATCTAAAGGTGAAAAGGTCTCTCTCCCATTACCACTCTCCTGAGTATAGGAAAAGCATAAGCGAGTTTTAATGAAGGGATTATTATGTCTTAAGATGTTAAGAGATAAATGTCAGTTGAGAGTTTATGGAACAGGATAGATACTATTACACAAAATGGGAAAGGAATTTTTAAATCTTTCTGTGTAGTTATATGTAAATGCATATCCTATATGGTCTATATAATTTATATACTCTATAAACATATAATGTAAAAGCATTTCCAGTCAGAAAAGGTATAGGCCTTTTCCTGACCCCATTTGAATCTTTTGAAATTGATTTTAATTTGCTTTGGGGATATATATGAATTGGGCCATGGTTGCTATGGAGATCTCAAAGCTCATCCTATCTTCTCTCTCGTTATGTCTAAAATGATGTCTTTGGGGAGAGTCAAATTATGAGAATGAGGACTGTGGATGTCTGCCTCTCAAGATGCCACTTGTTATCAGCTACCGTCTTCTCCTAAACTAGAAAGGTTCATAGATTCCCAATCTTAATAGATGATTACATTTCATAGTAGATCTTTTATCCTGTCAACCATTCTGAATAACACACCAAATTAATTTGGGGGCATAAGTGGATGTGCTTTTTAGGAGAGTTTGGCTCTATTTTCAGCTGTGAATTATGCATTAGTAAGAATTATTTGGACAGCATTCATCATAGTTTCCAAAGTTAATGAAATTCCATTACACTTCAGTACATTTTCATTTCACCCAGTGGTAAATTAATTCTCCGTCCCTCTTTCAGTCTCTCGCTCCCCTTTTGCATCATTTACAGTAGTTAGAGAGTGGGAACATGGAGAGGTTTCACAACTAGAATAAGTTAAATAAGGGCCAGGAAAGACAGATGTTACTGATTCCCTCTGTGATGATGATGTACTGTATAACTCAATGCCAAGATGAGCAAGGTTGCTTGTTTCCACAGCTGTCACTGCTGTTTCCATTGCTCAAGAATTCAGGGCAAGGACCGGGTTCAGAGGGCTACAACTTAGAAGTTGGGCTCATGTCTCATCTTAACACAGAGCTCCCACTTATGAGCTGCGCACAGTGGCAGCTCAGGCCACCCAGTTACCACACTGAATAGATTGCTTGACCTAGGGAAACTCTTTGAGCCAAGGAGAGAGCCAGTAGCCCTGCCATATCCAGCTTTACCCCACTGAGAACCAAACCGGGAGCTCTCCTAGGTTCTGGATATTTTCCTTTAATTGTCTTGGCCTAGTCCTTCCTTGGGAGAAGGGAATGGCAACCCACTCCAGTACTCTTGCCTGGAAAATCCCATGGATGCAGGAGCCTGGTAGGCTGCAGTCCATGGGGTCGCTAAGAGTCGGATACGACTGAGCAACTTCACTTTCACTTTTCACTTTCATGCATTGGAGAAGGAAATGGCAACCCACTCCAGTGTTCTTGCCTGGAGAATCCCAGGGACAGGGGGAGCCTGGTGGGCTGCCGTCTATGGGGTCGCACAGAGTCGGACACGACTGAAGTGACTTAGCAGTAGCAGTCCTTCCCTGGGAGAAGGGAATGGCAACCCACTCCAGTACTCTTGCCTGGAAAATCCCATGGATGCAGGAGCCTGGTAGGCTGCAGTCCATGGGGTCGCTAAGAGTCGGATACGACTGAGCGACTTCACTTTCACTTTTCACTTTCATGCATTGGAGAAGGAAATGGCAACCCACTCCAGTGTCCTTGCCTGGAGAATCCCAGGGACAGGGGGAGCCTGGTGGGCTGCCGTCTATGGGGTCGCACAGAGTCGGACACGACTGAAGCGACTTAGCAACAGCTGTCTTTCCCCAGTACCACCCTGCTTCCAGCCCTAGTTACGACTCAAACCAAACCCTGCTCCCACATGGCAAGAAACCTGTCTGTCTGGTTCTCCAGCAGCTAACCCAAGTGTACTCTGGCAGCTACTTTCACCCTCACTCACGGGAGGCTCTGTGTGTTTCTCGATTCCTCTTCCAGTGAATAGTGGTTCAAACAGAGTTCTGGCTCTGAACTCAGAAAGACCAGGCATAGAGGGACTTGGACTTGCTTGGGAATGCTGATGCATTCCAGACCAACTTGAGCCCTAGTTTCCACAGCATGAAATGTAGATGAGATCCCTCTTAGAGAGCAATGATGAGGAAGACATGAGATACTATCTGGGAAAATATTGAGCATTTGCCCGAAGCTTGGTAAATGGCAGTTCTTATGACTATTAGGCCATTCTAGTGATGCTCTCTGACTGCTTTCCGATTCCTTGTGCCTTTTCCCTTTTATTTGCTGTGAGAAACAGCCTCCTGCTCATCCCTGAT
This sequence comes from Bubalus kerabau, assembly GCF_029407905.1. Classification (NCBI taxonomy): domain Eukaryota; kingdom Metazoa; phylum Chordata; class Mammalia; order Artiodactyla; family Bovidae; genus Bubalus; species Bubalus kerabau. The sequence continues at coordinate 23,868,234 of NC_073647.1, read as the reverse complement.
GAGGCTTAGAGGGAGGCACTAGTGTGTGACAGGTACCGCCCCACTCACATAATACCCCTGGCTTCCTAGTCTAGGCCAGTCTAGTCCAACCTAAGCATGTGACTTGCTTCCTTCCTCATTCCCCCACTCAGAAATCTGCCCAGATCCCATTGATTACCTCAGCTATTTGGGGGTTGGCGTTCTGCCTACAGCAAGTTTGAGAAGGCTAGGGCTTCTTTCTGCTGTTTCATTCAGCCCTGCCTCAGGTCCCATGAGGCACTGTGCTGGACAAACAGATATTTAGTGAGAACTCCAGACACCACACTAAATACTAAAGATTTGATGGTCAGCAAAATTAGACATAGTCTCTGTTCTCTCAGAACTCAGTCTACTAGGAGAGATAGATATTAATTCATACCTTAATGATTTAATAACTCGAGGCTAAGATAGGTGCTCTGTAGAGTGATTTTTACCATAAAGCTAAAAGAAGCTAATAAAGCTTCCAGTAAATGTCAGGGCCCCTCATTTGAACAAGCCCCTATAAGATACTGTGAGTTATAGAATGTTCTAGATGGAGACAGGATATAGATATTAAAGTCAGCCCCAAAATATTACCCTTGTGGCTCAGCTGGTAAAGAATCCACCTGCAATGCGGGAGGCCTGGGTTCGATCCCTGGGTTGGGAAGATACCCTGGAGAAGGGAACAGCTACCCACTCCAGTATTCTGGCCTAGAGAATTCCATGGGCTGTATAGTCCATGGGGTCACAAAGAGTCGGACACAACTGAGTGACTTTCACTTCACTTCACTTCACAAGATGATACAAAATCTGAGGTGAAAAGGAAGATCATTTTCAGAGTGTTTACTGATTTCATTATATAAATAGGTAGCAAACTTTCAGCCTTTATGCAGATATATGTTTTATTTTTAGAAAAAGGATGGAACTTTTGAATCCTTTATAAAGGGAAGGGGTTCCAAATTCCTACATATCAAAACCATACAAAAACAAGTCTGTTTCCATGGCTGAAAAAGTCCTCAGTTCTGTCAGAACAATTAGAAATGACCACGGTCAGATGAATTGTTTTCTGACCAATGGTATTCAGCCAAAGTAACTGGAATACAATCAACCAGATGGCAACCCCATTGATTGTACAATCATCTGCCATTTTCCATTCCAAGGAAATGATCTCCACATGAACAATCCAGGCATGTCATAACACGGACTCCACTTCAGAGTACTCTTCAGCTTGATTTAGTGGCTCTGTATAACACAATGTGTATCTATTTAGATTATTTGATGCTCTCTACTTCAATTAGCTCCAGACAGGTTCCTTCCGGAGGTAAAAGGCAGAGAGCATATTTATTTGCTTGCTTTAACCATATTGGCAGGTAGTCAGGCAACCGTGACAACATCTGTCTAGTAAGCTACCCAGAGCTCCCAGGCCAGGAGGGTGATTTGAGTCAGGTGGAGATAAGTGGGTAACCTTGACAACCTTCTTAGTTGTCAGGGAAATTACAGAACCAGGGAAGTACGCTCAGTTCAGTTCAGTCCCTCAGCCATGTCCGACTCTTTGCGACCCCATGAATTGCAGCACGCCAGGCCTCCCTGTCCATCACCAATTCCTGGAGATCAACCAAACTCATGTCCATCGAGTCGGTGATGCCATCCAGCCATCTCATCCTCTGTCGTCCCCTTCTCCTCCTGCCCCCGATCCCTCCCAGCATCAGGGTCTTTTCCAATGAGTCAACTCTTCACATGAGGTGGCCAAAGTACTGGAGTTTCAGCTTTAACACCATTCCAGGACACCCAGGACCACTCTCCTTTAGAATGGACTGGTTGGATCTCCTTGCAGTCCAAGGGACTCTCAAGAGTCTTCTCCAACACCACAGTTCAAAAGCATCAATTCTTCAGCACTCAGCTTTCTTCACAGTCCAACTCTCAGAATCCATACATGACCACAGGAAAAACCATAGCCTTGACTAGACGGACCTTTGTTGGCAAAGTAATGTCTCTGCTTTTCAATATGCTATCTAGGTTGGTCATAACTTTTCTTCTAAGGAGTAAGCGTCTTTTAATTTCATGGCTGCAATCACCATCTACAGTGATTTTGGAGCCCCCAAAAATAAAGTCTGACACTGTTTCCCCATCTATTTCCCATAAAGTGATGGGACTGGATGCCATGATCTTCGTTTTCTGAATGTTGAGCTTTAAGCCAACTTTTTCACTCTCCTATTTCACTTTCATCAAGAGGCATTTTAGTTCCTCTTCACTTTCTGCCATAAGGGTGGCGTCATCTGCATATCTGAGGTGACTGATATTTCTCCCGGAAGTCTTGATTCCAGCTTGTGCTTCTTCCAGCCCAGGGTTTCTCATGATGTACTCTGCATATAAGTAAAATAAGCAGGGTGGCAATATACAGCCTTGACGTACTCTTTTCCTATTTGGAACCAGTCTGTTGTTCCATACCCAGTTCTAACTGTTGCTTCCTGGCCTGCATACGGGTTTCTCAAGAGGCAGGTCAGGTGGTCTGATATTCCCTTCTCTTTCAGAATTTTCCACAGTTTATTGTGATCCACACAGTCAAAGGCTTTGGCATAGCCAATAAAGCAGAAATAGATGTTTTTCTGGAACTCTCTTGCTTTTTCCATGATCTAGCGGATGTTGGCAATTTGATCTCTGGTTCCTCTGCCTTTTCTAAAACCAGCTTGAACATCTGGAAGTTCACGGTTCACGTATTGCTGAAGCCTGGCTTGGAGAATTTTGAGCATTACTTTACTAGCATGTGAGATGAGTGCAATTGTGTGGTAGTTTGAGCATTCTTTGGTATTGCCTTTCTTTGGGATTGGAATGAAAACTGATCTTTTCCAGTCCTGTGGCCACTGCAGAATTTTCCAAATTTGCTGGCATACTGAGCACAGCACTTTCATAGCAATCTCTTTCAGGATTTGAAAGAGTTCAACTGGAATTCCATCACCTCCACTAGCTTTGTTCGTAGTGATGCTTTTTAAGGCCCACTTGACTTCACATTCCAGGATGTCTGGCTCTAGGTGAGTGATCACACCACCGTGATTATCTGTGTCATGAAGATCTTTTTTGTACAGTTCTCCTTTGTATTCTTGCCACCTCTTCTTAATATCTTCTGCTTCTGTTAGGTCCATACCAGTTCTGTCCTTTATCGAGCCCATCTTTGCATGAAATGTTCCTTTGGTATCTCTGATTTTCTTGAAGAGATCCCTAGTCTTTCCCATTCTGTTGTTTTCCTCTATTTCTTTGCATTGATGACTGAGGAAAGCTTTATTATCTCTCCTTGCTATTCTTTGGAACTCTGCGTTCAGATGCTTATCTTTCCTTTTCTCCTTTGCTTTTCGCTTCTCTTCTTTTCACAGCTATTTGTAAGGCCTCCCCAGACAGCCATTTTGCTTTTTTACATTCCATGGGGATGGTCTTGATCCCTGTCTCCTGTACAATGTCACGAACCTCCATCTGTAGTTCATCAGGCACTCTGTCTATCAGATCTAGTCCCGTAACTCTATTTCTCACTTCCACTGTATAATCATAAAGGATTTGATTTGGGTCATACCTGAATGGTCTAGTGGTTTTCCCTACTTTCTTTAATTTAAGTCTGAATTTGCAATAAGGAGTTCATGATCTGAGCCACAGTCAGCTCCTAGTCTTGTTTTTGCTGACTGTATAGAGCTTCTCCATCTTTGGCTGCAAAGAATATAATCAATCTGATTTCGGTGTTGACCATCTGGTGATGTCCATGTGTAGAGTCTTCTCTTGTGTTGTTGGAAGAGGGTGTTTGCTATGACCATTGCATTCTCTTCACAAAACTCTATTGGTCTTTGCCCTGCTTCATTCCGTATTGTAAGGCCAAATTTCCCTGTTACTCCAGGTGTTTCTTGACTTCCTACCTTTGCATTCCAGTCCCCTATAATGAAAAGGACATCTTTTTTGGGTGTTATTTCTAAAAGGTCTTGTAGGTCTTCATAGAACAGTTCCACTTCAGCTTCTTCAGCGTTACTGGTTGGGGCATAGGCTTGGATTACTGTGATATTGAATGGTTTGCCTTGGAAACGAACAGAGATCATTCTGTCGTTTTTGAGATTGCATCCAAGTACTGCATTTTGAACTCTTTTGTTGACCATGATGGCTACTCCATGTCTTCTTACGGATTCCTGCGCACAGTGGTAGATACAATGGTCATCTGAGTTAAATCCACCCATTCCAGTCCATTTTAGTTTGCTGATTCCTAGAATGTTGACATTCACTCTTGCCATCTCCTGTTTGACCACTTCCAATTTGCCTTGATTCATGGACCTGACATTCCAGGTTCCTATGCAATATTGCTCTTTACAGCATCGGACCTTGCTTCTATCACCAGTCACGTCCACAGCTGGGTATTGTTTTTGCTTTGGCTCCATCCCTTCATTCTTTCTGGAGTTATTTCTCCACTCATCTCCAGTAGCATATTGGGCACCTGGGGAGTTCCCCTTTCAGTATCCTATCATTTTGCCTTTTCATACTGTTCATGGGGTTCTCAAGGGAAGAATACTGAAGTGGTTTGCCATGCCCTTCTCCAGTGGACCACATTCTGTGAGACCTCTCCAGCATGACCTGCCCGTCTTGGGTGTCCCCACAGGGCATGGCTTAGTTTCATTGAGTTAGACAAGGCTGTGGTCCGTGTGATTCGATTGGCTAGTTTTCTGTGATTATGGTTTCAGTGTGTCTGCCCTCTGATGCCCTCTTGCAACACCTACCATCTTACTTGAGTTTCTCTTACCTTGGACGTGGAAGTACCCTACTCTTGCTCAAATGAAAGCCAAAGCCATCAATGAGGGGAAGTCATTAGTCCTGATAGTGACAGGTACTGTAAATCCTGTGTTCACATGCATCCCCTTGTCAAGAGATTTTCTCCAACCTTCACCAGTCCTGGGAAGTTAGGGTGCTGGGACTAATTCAGGACACAGCAAATCTGTACATAAACCTGAGCATTAAAAGGCAGTGTGATGCATTCATTAGAGGCAGCACTGAATTAGGCTAACCTCTGGAGACCGTGTAATTTTAATAGGAAAAAAATGCCAAATAAATGCCCCCTCTTTGGACCAGGCTTCAGGCTAAGATCATGAGCTTACTCTTTCTCTAGGGTTCTTCATTTTCCTTAAGAATGATTTTTGTCACCACATAACACTTGGTCACTGCTGTTTAGAGCTGCTGCCTCTGCTTATAACAATACTTCATGGTAGCCCCCAACAACAACACACAAACCTCCATTCTAGACAAGAGACCAAATTATTCCACATTTTCCTCCTGCTTCCTCAAAGATATCTCACCAGCAATATACAAGCAGTACAGATACTCTGAATCCTTCTCAGCATTTGATAGTATCAGTTTTGCTTAGTTTTAAATATTTATTTCTTTTTGGATAGTTACAGAAGGCAAGGGATCCTGACTTTTTTTTGGCCACGTGGCATGTGGAGTCTTAACCACTGGACTGCCAGTGAATTCCCTGAGTGTATCAGTTTTTAGCTTTGCTTTTTGTTTTAGCCATCCTGATCCGTACATAGTAGTATCTCACTATGGCTTTCATCTGAATGTCCCTAATGACTAATGAGGCTTCCTTTTCATGTGCATATTTGCCAGCATTATGCCTGGCACATAATAATTGCTCCCTTCCAAGATGGTTTCTCCTCCCTTCTTCCCAAATACATGATTTTAACAGATGTCATCCAGAGACAAGACTTTACCTCCCCCGCTCAGGATTTTAAGTAGCAGTCACAAGCTTGAGGAGAAAAGCTTGGGAGACCTAGGAAGAGAAAGGGATGTCTTTGAGAATTTCTCACACATCACACCCTATGAGTGACCTCAGACTTCTGGTGGTAAGAACTGGCCAAATCCTAAAAATTATTTTCAATACTAGCTTCTTTGGATTAAACAACACACACACCATGGGTTTTTTTTTTTAATCAAATAATTATTTCAGTTAATTGTACAGTGAAAGTAGACAGCTAAATTTGAAGGCAGCTGTGACAAGTCCTGAAAAACTTTCCCTATGCCCTGCTGGCTGCATTTGTACAGTTATCATTCATATACAACGAGAGGAGTGCATTTACTACCATACAGTCTCCCCTTCATACTCTGAAAGGAAGTCTGTAGTTTCTCATTTCTTGTGCTGTTTCACCAATAAAAGCACCCTGATTCTTGAAGCCTGTATTCTGATTACAAAGTCCATTTTGACTCACTAAGTATTTACTGAGTATCTAAAACACACCAAAACTAGCACAGGCAATTTGGGGGAATTTACTGATTACAAAAGACACAATCTTTAGCCCTGGAGGCAACTTGTGGTCAGTCTAACTGGCAGCTTGGGCTTATTTCAGGAAACAGCTGAAAATTCTGCTGATAGTCTAGACTTGCTGTGTGGAGACCAGGCAAGAGGTGTGGCCTTTTTTTTTTTTAAAGCCTTTTCTTTTTTGATGACCCTCCTGACACAAAATTTCTATAGTCCCTAGCTCACTTCCTCTTTTTTAAGAGCCTTCTCAGCTTGTGTTCAACCGTTTCCTGTTGACCTTTTCTAAATGTGCTTGTTTATTATTATCTGCCTTAAAAGCAAAAAACTGTAGAGAGGCAGCATAAAATGTTATATAAGCTCTTGCGTGTATTCTTAGCATAAGAAACAAACAAAAAAAGATCAAAAGTAGGAAGAGGTGGGACAATAGATGATAGATTCTTCTTCATAGAAAGTCTTCACCTAATTGATAATTTAACGGGAGGAAGACGGGCTCATATTTGATAACAAACACTGGAAGGAAGTCCATCCCTTTTGGTGAAGAACTCTGTGCATGCTTGTTGATTACTGAAGGGACTTTTGTATGAGAGAGGAAGGAAGGTTTGAATCAGTTAACTATACAGTCAGTTCATAACAGTCTGTTTAAGCAATTGTTCTGATGAACTGAACAACAGACAATCAAAAGTTCTTCCCCTTAATTACCTATCTTCCTGCATAGATCTCCCCCTCCACTTCCAACCAGCAAGCAATTTGTTGGAAATTAGGAAATGTTTTCCCAAGGTAATCTCTCCCCCTACAGGCAAATAGCCTACCAAGCAGCTGGACCAATTCCCGAAAGAGAATTGCTGGATTACTCTGCTCACGTTTACAATGGGGTCTACGTGACGAGAAGGGACTCCTATCCAAGTTCTCAGGGAAGAGGTGGTATAGGGTTGTGATTAAGGGCTGAAGTAGTCAGGGGAGCCTTGGGACTCTGGGTAAACTGCTCTCTGAGTGTCAGCTTACTCTGTTGTGAAATGAGGATCGTAATTAGTACCGCATGGGGCTTTTGCCAGATCTAAATGATACAATAAAGGCAAAGGCCCTGACTCAATGGATACACTTGGTGATGTCAGCCATCATCGTTGTCATCATCATGATTAAAGGTGGTTGTGCAGAGGATAATTACAAGACTATGTGGGCCACTAGAATTAGGGGCTATGAGTTTGTTGCAAGTCGACTTTTTTAAAAAGACATTCTAGCAGAAGCAAGTTATCCAGCAACCACCTTTGCTTTCATGCTCACTTCTGATATTCTTTCCTGCAAGCAGCAGAAAAGGTAAGATTACACCCAGCGCACTGGGAGCTATGGTCACTCCCCCAAGGATGGGACTGCCTCTCTGGAAGATGAGATCCTTCATTGGGGGGTTCTAGGAACCCTAGGGAGAACGCAATGGCACCCCACTCCAGTACTCTTGCCTGGAAAATCCTATGGATGGAGGAGCCTGGTAGGCTGCAGTCCATGGGGTTGCGAAGAGGCAGACACGACTGAGCGACTTCACTTTCACTTTTCACTTTTCACTTTCATGCATTGGAGAAGGAAATGGCAACCCACCCCAGTGTTCTTGCCTGGAGAATCCCAGGGATGGTGGCTGCCGTCTATGGGGTCACATAGAGTCGAACACGACTGAAGTGACTTAGCAGCAGCAGCAGGAACCCTAGGGAGACAGCCTTCCCTCTCTCCCTGCAGTAAGAGCGCCTTCTAGTGCCTAAAGCTCCCCTCAGGGTCTGTGCCTTCTGGTTTTTGTCAGACACCCATTCCTTCCCACCAGAACGTCAGGCTTTCTTCAAATATGCAAATATCATTGATTCAGTTCAGTTCAGTTCAGTCACTCAGTTGTGTCCTACTCTTTGCGAACCCATGAATTGCAGCACACCAGGCCTCCCTGTCCATCACCAACTCCCGGAGTTCAATCAAACCCATGTCCATCGAGTCAGTGATGCCATCCAGCCATCTCATCCTCTGTCGTCCCCTTCTCCTCCTGCCCCCAATCCCTCCCAGCATCACAGTCTTTCGAATGAGTCAACTCTTCACATGAGGTGGCCAAAGTATTGGAGTTTCAGCTTTAGCATCAGTTCTTCGAAAGAACACCCAGGACTGATCTCCTTTAGAATGGACTGGTTGGATCTCCTTGCAGTCCAAGGGACTCTCAAGGGTCTTCTCCAACACCACAGTTCAAAAGCATCAATTCTTCAGCACTCAGCTTTCTTCACAGTCCAACTCTCACATCCATACATGACCACAGGAAAAACCATAGCCTTGACTAGAGGGACCTTTGTTGGAAAAGTAATGTCTCTGCTTTTCAATATGCTATCTAGGTTGGTCATAACTTTCCTTCCAAGGAATAAGCATCTTGTAATTTCACGGCGGCAATCACCATCTGCAGTGACTTTGGAGCCCAAAAAAATAAAGTCTGACACTGTTTCCACTGTTTCCCCCTCTATTCCCCATGAAGGGATGGGACCAGATGCCATGATCTTCGTTTTCTGAAAGTTGAGCTTTAAGCCAACTTTTTCACTCTCCTCTTTCACTCATCAAGAGGCTTTTGAGTTCTCTTCACTTTCTGCCATAAGGGTGGTGTCATCTGCATATCTGAGGTTATCAATATTTCTCCCGGCAATTTTGATTCCAGCTTGTGCTTCTTCCAGCCCAGCGTTGCTCATGATGTATTCTGCATAGAAGTTAAATAAGCAGGGTGACAAGATACAGCCTTGATGTACTATTTTCCTATTTGGAACCAGTCTGTTGTTCCATATCCAGTTCTAACTGTTGCTTCCTGACCTGCATACAGGTTTCTCAAGAGGCAGGTCAGGTGGTCTGGTATTCACATCTCTTTCAGAATTTTCCACAGTTTATTGTGATCCACACAGTCAAAGGCTTTGGCACAGTCAATAAAGCAGAAATAGATATTTTTCTGGAACTCTCTTCCTTTTTCCATGATCCAGTGGATGTTGGCAATTTGATCTCTGGTTCCTCTGCCTTTTCTAAAACCAGCTTGAAGTGCTGGGACCAGATGCCATGATCTTAGTTTTCTGAATGTTGAGCTTTAAACCAACTTTTTCGCTCTTCTCTTTCACTTTCATCAAGAGGCTCTTTAGTTCCTCTTCACTTTCTGCGATAAGGGTGGTGTCATCTGGCTAAAGCCTGGCTTGGAGAATTTTGAGCATTACTTTCCTAGCGTGTGAGATGAGCGCAATTGTGTGGTAGTTTGAGCATTCTTTGGCATTGCCTTTCTTTGGGATTCGAATGAAAACACCTTTTCTAGTCCTGTGGCCACTGCTGAGTTTTCCAACTTTGCTGGCATATTGAATGCAGCACTTTCACAGCATCATCTTTCAGGATTTGAAAGAGCTCAACTGGAATTCCATCACCTCCACTAGCTTTGTTCGTAGTGATGCTTTCTAAGGCCCACTTGACTTCACATTCCAGGATGTCTGGCTCTAGGTGAGTGATCACACCATCATGATTATCTGGGTCTTGAAGCTCTTTTTTGTACAGTTCTCCTGTGTATTCTTGCCACCTCTTCTCACCTCTCAACGTGATTTTACAAATATCTAATCTTGCCCATTTAGATTTTCAGTTCAGTCACTCAGTCATGTCCGACTCTTTGAGACCCCATGAATCGCAGCATGCCAGGCCTCCCTGTCCATCACCAACTCCCCGAGTTTACTCAAACTCTTGTCCATCGAGTCAGTGACGCCATCCAACCATCTCATCCTCTGTCGTCCCCTTCTCCTCCCACCTTCAATCTTTTCTAGCATCAGGGTCTTTTCAAATGAGCCAGCTCTTTGCATCAGGTGGCCAAAGTATTGGAATTTCAGCTTCAGCATCAGTCCTTCCAATGAATATTCAGGACTGATTTCCTTTAGGATTGGCTGGTTGGATCTCCTTTCAGTCCAAGGGACTCTCAAAAGTCTTCTCCAAAACCACAGTTCAAAAACATCAGTTCTTCGGAGCTCAGCTTTCCTTATAGTCCAACTCTCACATCAGTACATGACTACTGGAGAAACCATAGTTTGACTAGAGAGACCTTTGTTGGCAAAGTAATGTCTCTGCTTTTGAATATGCTGTCTAGGTTGGTCATAACTTTTCTTCCAAGGATCAAGCGTCTTTTAATTTCCTGAGAGTGGATTTTATCAGATCAATTTTTAGAGTTCTGGGACCAGTCTGATGTCACCCTGCTTATGTCAACTACCTGTGTGCCTTGATCAAAACATTTTTTCTGTACAATGAAATGGGTTACCCTAGAAATTCTCTGAGGATGCTTTCTTCCTTCTCAGACCTTCTAGGGTTCTGGGATTCCAACTGAGAGAGAGAGAGGACCATGGGAAAGGACCCAGTATACACCCAATATCACATCTATTTAATAATAATGCCCAGAAAAGCAATGTTTCCAATATCAATTTGGTCAAAAGAAAAGTAATTGACTTTTAGAAACCTTGTAAGATTTAACATATCTGTGAAATCCCGTGTATTGGTCAATTGGATGATTTCTGCTGGTTTTCCCCTATGGACGGAGGAGCCTGGAAGGCTGCAGTCCATGGGGTCGTGAAGAGTCGGACACGTCTGAGCGACTTCACTTTCACTTTTCACTTTCATGCATTGGAGAAGGAAATGGCAACCCACTCCAGTGTTCTTGCCTGGAGAATCCCAGGGACGGGGGAGCCTGGTGGGCTGCCGTCTCTGGGGTCGCACAGAGTCGGACACGACTGAAGCGACTTAGCAGCAGCAGCGGCAGCAGCAGCAGCAGCACAGGAGAGGGCCTTGCCTGGAAGCCATGCTCCTTTTCCCCACTAGATGGCATCAACACTCAACCTTGCCAAATAGTGTCTTTTCTGTTGTCATTTCTGCCATGCTCACTCTTATCTATATGTTGGATCTGGGACCTTGATACTTAGTATTTATAGTTCTACTTTCCTGAGCAACTAAACACGTTTCATTTCAATTGTAAGTAATCATCAATAATGGCACAGATTCTAAAAAACACAAAATGTAAAGCTAGGAAAGAAGCAAAGCCACAAGGGAGTAGGATCCTTTAATTTGTAGAGGATGGAACAGAAGTGGAGTGACTTGAGGTCACCAGGTAGGTAGTGGCACCTTAAGAACTAGAACTCAAGTCTCCTGAGTCACAGTTCCCAGGTCTTCTTTCCTTCTTTGGGGAGGTCAGTATGCTGTTAGTTTCATTGAGAAGCTGTGTATCCTGGGGCAGATTGAGTTCCTCATCTGTAATATGGGCATAATAATAGTATCTACTTCATAGAGTTTTACTAGAATCAGAGACCATGTATGTAAGAGACCAGGAGGCACAGCACACTCAGGGAGGCATGTCCCAGACAGGCAAGTGTGTCACACAGGTGTGCCACAAGCAGGTATGCCCAAAGGCATCTTGTTCCACAATTTCCCATACGAGTCTAATACAATATATGACTTACACAGTGTTCCTTCTCTTTTCCCCATAGGGACAGTGCATACCTTTCAAACAAAAACAGTAAAACTCAATTAGCCTCTTTCAGGGCTAACATCCTCTCAATGGCTGGTCTCTGGCTCAGGTATTAAGGTGAACTGTGCCTAACTCCTGGTTTCTCCCTCAGGGACACAGCCACTCCTTCACTTACTTGCCAGCTTCTTGATTCATCCACGCCAATAAAACCTGAACCAGGTGAGGACCACAACCCCATCTAGCTCACCGAACGACTTTTGAAACATGGATCACTCCATAATCGGGAGCAATGGCACCGGCAGCGGTAAGTCTTTCTCCTGATAGTTCTATTGAGGGGGAGCACTGTATTTGCAAATATCACAGTGTAACTGAAATCAGGGACCCCCTTCCCAGAAACTGTTCTTAAAATAGAAACGACTGAGTCTCTCCCAAAAGCCTAGAGCTGTGCCAGGTTAGAGTCCTAGAGCATCACCATGACCATGTGAAGTCGCTCAGTTGTGTCTGACTCTGCGACCCCATTGACTGTAGCCTACCAGGCTCCTCTGTCCGTGGGATTTTACAGGCAAGAGTAGTGGAGTCGGTTGCCATTTCCTTCTCCAGAGGATCTTCCCAACACAGGGATCAAACCGAAGTATCCCGCATTGCAGGCAGACGGTTTACTGTCTGTGCCACCAGGGAAGCCTAGAGCATCACAGTAGCCGAATTAAATCCAAGTGATGACCACGCCTCACATTTATAAAATGCCTACACATCTATACAATGTTTTGTTTACTCTTTGCAAAGCACTTTGGGGTTTTTCTCTCATTTGATCCTTGAAACAACACTGGAGTAAGTATGGCAGGTAAGTCCCCATCTCATAAATGAGAATATAAGAGGCAGGACGAGATCAAGCACAAAAAGACCTTAGAATCAGACCTGAGTTCTTATCACAGCTCTTGTACTTCCTAGGTGTGTGACTTTGGGAAAGGTAATCTTTCTAAGCCTCGGTTTCCTCATCCGTAAAAGGAGGATGAGCGTGGTAGTTATGACGATTAAATGAGATGATGCATGGAAGCCAAGGTCTTTAACACTCAAAATATGTAACCTGTTATTGTTAAATAATTGGTAATTTGTGACAGAAGTCAGAACAGATATCTCAAGTCCACTGGGCCAAATGGTCAAATCAAACACATGCAACATAGATCCACAGTGAGATTTTTCTCTCTGAAATGGCAGGTTTTTCTTACCAACTAATCTTTGAAACCAAAATCACCTTTTTGTCCGTGATGGAAATTTACAAGTGAATCACCTTTCATTTGGTGAAGCCCTTGAGGCAGTCAACTTCTGTATGTTGCTTTTCCTAGGTTTTGGCCACTTACTGATACAGAACTGTTCATCCTCTTCTGTATTAGCATGCTCACTTCTGCTCCAAGACTCTGTGCAGAAGCAGGAAGTTAGGAAAAGGCCAGAAAAGCACTAACACTGCCAAGGGCTGAAGGGTGGAGTGCGCAAGGCCAGGCTAGGGAGTTTCAGCCAAGAACTCGCAAGTTCCTTTTCTATGCCCAGACAGAAGAGTTAAACCACTTTTTTTCTGACTGCCATAGCGTGCCATCACTGATGACACACAAACACAGTAAACGTGCTATTTCTCTAGAGAGCAATCTTCTTTGAAAGCTCTTTATATGCCTCGTTCCGTTTTTGAGAACATTTTCCAAAGAAACCAGCTAAAAAGGACCGCAGTGGGTGGGAGGGTGGCAAGCTGTATAAGGTTGTTCCAAGCCTCGCTATATATAATGGTGAAACGCTAGAAACCACCCAAATGTTCAATAATGGTAGCGTGTTAAAAAAAAAAAAAAGTAGGGTATGGACCAGATGGAATGTTCTTTAAGCATTAAAATAGTAAGTATGGGGTCTGTGTTAAGTGAAAAAAAGAGATCAAGATGTGATATAGACACAAACATTACAACTCTGTAAACTCAAAATGTATGTGGACATAAATATCAAGGAAAGAAAATGTGTAATGCATAGAACCTTTTAATTTCATTTGCCTTAGCAACTGTGCATGCCACTTTGCAGATGTTATTTGAATCCTCCTGACAACTCATCAGCTAATTTCAACACACAAAAATGCCCCCTGCTGTGGTGATCATTTGGATTGTGTATAACAGCATTTTGAAAACTTTACCATATAGAGCTCTGCCGTTTACTAGCTGTGTGACCTTGGACAAGTCAGTCTCTCCAAGTGGCTTCCTTTGTAAGACGGGAGAGGACAGCGGACTAAATCTCTAAGCTCCGGAAATTGAGTGTCTTCGAGGTATCCAAAGAGTCCCAGTTTGAGTTTTTCCATCTTTGGCCTTTCCCCCAAGTGTCCCTTCACAACAGATTGTCTTGGAGTGTGATGTAAAATGTCAGTGGAGAAAAACAGGACTTTTTTATTTTAAAACTAGACATAATACAAAATGTTACATTACTCTCTGTCATGTTTCCATGAATTCTGGGGACCCGGCTGACTGTGCTCCTTTGCGACCACACACACCCAGAAATTTGGCAGAAGTGGCAGGGAGGGGGAGACGTAGTCAGAAAGAATTTGGGACCAGGCTCAGACAGTGTTAGGGAAAAAATGGTGAAATTCTCTGCTGTGGCTTCCTGGAAGCCAAAGGGAAAATAGATTCTGCTTTGTCTTCAGTTAGCATTGAAATAAGCCTCTCACGCCGGAGGCAGCACTTCCCGCGGGTGTCTGCCCGGCCAGCGGAGGTGGGCGGGGCGGTGTGTTTAGCCACGTGACTGGGTTACCCGCTTCTAGAGCTTAAAGGCCAATGTGCTTCCCTCTTTGCGGTAAACTGCTGAGGCTGAGGATGAGCTTCCGAGGCGGATTCTCATCTGAGGCTGCTTTAGCTTTCGATTACCCTCAGGGGAGATCCTCTCTTCTTGCAAGTGCTAGCTTCCAACCAGGCCGTTTCCATTTGTAAGAAGAGTGTCACAAGCATCCTAGTGACAGCCATCTATGTGTTTGGACTGTTATCTGCTCCCGCCTTGTGCGTTCCCCACCTGAAGAGGGGCCTGGGGGAGGGGACGGCTGGATTCTTGCCACCTGAAGGGAAAAGGCCCCACCTTGACCCAGCTTCCCCGCCCCCCACAACAGCTGAGGGAAGCAGAGACGGAAGGAGGGTGGTAGCAGGAACACAGAGTCCCGGCCTTCTGTGAAGCTCCAGTATTCTGCTTTAAAAGGAGATTTCTGAATGACCCTCATGTTTGTTCCCCGCCCCCCTCCCCCGCAAATAAGCCCTTTTGTTAGATAGTTCCACACTATTAGTACTCTTTGCATGAAAATTTGATCTCTTATATCTGACTGCAAAGCCTTCTTCCAGCATTTGGGTTGCAAAATGTTTGTGCTCTTGGCCTCCTGTGTTCATTCCCCTGTCTGGTACCTGGTGAGACAACTCCAGCGCTCTGGACTCAAATGAAAACTCTGTGCGGAGGAGGATGGGGAGGTGTGAGGGCAAATGAGGGCGAAAAAGCAGGATTAATAAGTGTGGGATTATCCTGATCTGAGCTGTATTGTATATCGTCATGATTAATAGTATTAGGCATTTTAGGGGAGAATTCTTCTGACCTCATAGAATTATTGTCAAACTAAGTGGATCAACGTGGGGAAAAAGTGCGTAACTCAAAGCCTGGCACATAATGCATGCCTCTGAAATATTAGCTATTGGTATTACTATTATAGCTATTGTTATTATTACTAATATTAGCTATTATTACTACTACTTTATGTCTAGCTCATACTGTATACTGAACATCTGATGCTTTACCTCAAGTGATTTCAAGATTTATCAAACAGTTTTAAGCAATTGTTTCCTCATTTTACAGATGAGGAAACCTAAGCGCAGGGTCAAAGAGTCTTTAGGTGGCAGGACTGGGAAGCAAGCCCAGATATTTTGAGCTCCAAAGCCCATGCTCTTTTTACCACACGTGCATGTGTGTTAAGTTGCTTCAGTTGTGTCCAGCTCTTTGCAACCCCATGGACTGTAGCCCTTCAGTCTCCTCTGTCCATTGGAATCTCCAGGCAAGAATACCGGAGTGGGTTGCCATGCCCTTTTCAGGGGATCTTCCCAACCTAGGGATTGAACTTGCGTTTCCCTGGGAATCCTGCATTGTAGGCAGATTCTCGACTGATGAACGACCAGGTGACAGTGGGCAAAAGGCAAGTTGGTAGCCAGCCAGTCACTAAATTTTGAACGTTTATATATAATGGCAGCATTTCTCCCTGAACGAATTTGCTTCAAATATCATTCCCCCTTCTTTAAGCAGAGCAAACACATCCCTGACTCACATGTGAACAAAGTCCTTTCTCATTTAGAATTTTCTTTCCCCTGCAGTCAGCCCTGTGGCAATTCCACAGGCCTGGGGCCAGATTCCAACTCACAGTGGAGGATGTGTGAAGACCATAGGCTAAGAAAATCACAGGAGACCAACTGAAAGCGGTCCCCGAAGTGCCATCTTACCCAGTTCTTTCCCAGCAGGCTGAGGATTAAGATATAAGTGAAACATAAGGAGATGGGAAAAGCATATGTCAGGCCTGCTGTGGCCCACGTTCCTGTTAAGTGCACACACGGGGTCATTTTTAATCATGAAAACACCATCAAGCAGGCTGCCCAAATATTTCTACAGAACTGAAATTGAAATCAGTGCTTTATTTCTCACACTTTCTTTCTGAAGTCAGCCTCTTCAGCAGTTTCCCAGGGTAGGCACATCCAGAAGGAACCAGAATTTGGCATCCAGGCTCCTCCTCCCAGAGAGAGAAAAGAACTGGGTAGATCCAGAAGACTGAACAATTCCTCCTGGGTATGTTTCAGTTGAATTATCTCCAGGCATAATAATATTGACAACAACAAAAACATATTGAACACAAACCCTCCACAGAGCACTGCGCAGGGTTCTGAGGGTAACACATATATGAATTTACTATCCAATAAATAGTCACTATTTATAAAGCCTGGTTTTAAAAGCCACTTCTTCCATGAAGCCTCTCTGGCTTGGCTGGTGCTTGATCATCTCCTCCATCCCCACCTCCAGATTCAAGTAACAGCTGTATACGGCCACTCTTTTGGGATTCCTAGGTGGCTCAGTGGTAAAGAACCCGCTGCCAATGCAGGAGACATAAGAGACATGGGTTCAATCCCTGGGTCAGGAAGATCCCCTGGAGAAGGGCATGGCAACCCACTAGTGTTCTTGCCTGGAGAATCCTATGGACAGAGGAGCCTGGAGGGCTACTGTCCATGGGGTCGCAAAGAGTCGGACACAAGTGAAGCAACTTAGCATGCATGCTTGGCCACTCCTTAAGCCCCAGCATAGACCACCAGGCACTGTTTTGGGTGGCTCTCGCCTGTTCTGGCTCCTAATACCTCTGGAAAACTCGCGAGAACTCTAGAGTTAGATTATCCTGAATTCGAATCATGCTTCTGTGAGGCGGGGTGAGGGTAGGGGGAAGCGTAGAGATCAAGAGATCGGCTTGAGCCCAAATGTTTGTCTGGTTTTGCTGTTGCAGACAGAATAGGGTTCCTGTGAGGATGTAGTGAGAATTATGTGGAGCAGCAGGTAGGAGCCAGTTCACTGGTTCCTTCACAATAATAACCGTTGTTCAACATCCTTTAAGTGTGTCTTTCATACCTCAGCAGGATCTCCATCTGTTTCCCTCCCATGTCCGTTTCAGTTTCATCGGGAGGATATAGGTCAAATTCCAGCTGGATTACATAGTGGTTCCTAGCACTGGGTCAGCAATTCTCACTTTTTTCCTTCTTCTTCTAAAAGATTGTGTGCACAGCCTTTCACGGGTGTGCAGAGGAAAGTTCATTAGATAGGGTGCTGGGAGACCTGGGTTCCATCAGCTGTGGGAACTTGCATCAGCAAACCTCTCTGAGCCTCAGGGGAGAATAAGAGGACTCAATGTAGTGGCCTTGATGTTCCTTCTCAGCGCTCACATTCTGTGATCTGTCCTCGACACTAATATCTAGAAACTAAAGAAAAGCAATGTCAAGGGAATGTGTCTTTCCTGAGAGCAGGGAAAGATGTTCTATTTACTTGGCCTCAGAGATCATGCTCTTTTCCTTTCCTCTCCCCCCCACCCTCCATCTATCCCAACACTTTGAAAATTCTGGAGGATTTTCTTTTCAAGGGCTTGGATGTCCGGCTGACTCGGCTGACTCGTAAGTTTTTTTCTATGTTACTGAATCTTTCAGCCCAGCTGCATAGAGAGATGACAACCCGTTGGAAGCCTGCTTCACCTCTTGGCTGCCCACGTGTGCATCCCCACAGACCCACGTGCCTCAAAGCATGTGCACAGAAGTTCCCCTTTGCCCTGTCACGCCCTTTTGTCTCTAAGAGTACACATTCTCTAAAGACATCTGTGAGCTGGCCATGAAAAAACAATGAGGCTTACAGTGCACGCTTTTGACTCCCCAAGGATATCAGCCCAGTGACAAACAATTGAGTTTTGCAAAGGGATTCTCAAGAAGAGCCCGAGTTAGGGACAGAATTGTTGAGTCCTTTGGCTGACCCTGGGAAACTTGTCCTTCTTGGGTGGCAAGGAGAGGAGATTCTTGTGCATTTCACTTCCTGTGTGTGATCTGGCTTTCTTTGGAGAGGAGATTCTTATGCATTTCACTTCCTGTGTGTGATCTGGCTTTCTTTACCTTCCCAATACCTGGGTTAGCTTCTTTTCAAATGTAGGTATGACTGTGTGATATGGGTGAACTATCCTATGGAGGTGAGGGTGGGAACGAGAAGGAAAACTGTCTATTCAATGTGTTGTACCACCACACTCTGTCTCAGGAAATTGTGGTACAAAATGTTCTCAGGCTTCCCTGCCTGGCCCCTCAGGGTCTGTGACGTTCCTCCCTCCATTGTAATGCTCACCCCAAGGCCTTGGCCAGACCTGGCTTTCAGTGAACCCTAGAGCAAAGCATTTGCCTGCCCTTAGTGAACAAATGTCAAGTATCAGGATGTACATGACACCAGATCTGTATTTGAATTTTTAATATTTGTCATCATCAAAGTGTAATGATGATGCTAGATCTGGATTAGAATTTTTAAATATTGATCATCATCAAAGTGTAATGATATTAACCACTCAGGCTGAACTTGACATCACGCTAGACATTCGGTACATTTCCTTGGTGGTATATGTTCTACAGTTAATCCCACTTATAGAATCAGAAACTCTGGGAATGGGGCCCAGCAATCTGTGTTTTAATAAACCATCTCAACGCCTCTTTTCCTCTCCTCTCCCATCTGGATTTTACCAAGGTTTAACTCTTTTAGAAAGTTCAAAGTGTCTTTAAAGGGCATTCCTTGATATTTTATGCTTTTTGGCATCCCCTGAAGCTCCTTTTATATTACAGGCCCTGTATTTAGAAGGAGAAGACACAGCCCATGTTTGCTCTACTGTATTTGAAGTCAAGCAAAAAATATAAGGACATTTTCTTGCCCTTTAATAATTTTAAGCCTAGACCTTTTCAACACCCCAGTGGCCATTGAAAATATTTTCATTTCTTCCTCCTTCAGTACTGTGGAGGCTTTCAGTACTCTTTCATTCATTCAAAAATATTCATTACAGGATAAACAGTGAAATAGATGTGGCACATTTTCCTTTACACATACATATTGAAGTCAGCCCTGAGTACCTGGCATTTACAGTCTTAGCTGAGCCTTCTAGAAGAAAGGCTGCTTAAGAGAAGTCATATTTATCTCTATTGTCAGATATATATTAAACATCCATTTTCAATGGTTTCTTATTGAATAGTTTGTGTCCATCTTATTAAAGACTTAAGAGACTGTCATAGTGGTTTTGAGTTAAAAGATTTAATTTTAGGAAGACCTCCCCAGTGATAAAAAGTGCATGTCTAGGGACTTCTCTGGTAGTCCAGTGGTTAAGACTCTCTGAGCTTCCAATGCAGGGGCTCAGGTTCCATCCCTGGTCCTGATGGGGAAACGAAGATCTCATGTGCCACAAGGCTGAGCCAGAAAAAATAATAGGCTGAGTGTGGGGACTGCATCAATGGAGAAGTGAAGGCATGGGCTAGGAATTAAAAGTGGACTAGGGCTCATCCTCGGGTACATTAGAAGACACAGTGCAAGAAGTACTAGATATACATGGCCTTGAATCCTGGCTCTGCCACTTGCTAACTGTGCTAACACCAGGGAGGTTAACTCTTTCCTTATCTGTAAAATGAGGAGATAACAGAAGCTGCATCACGAAGTGGTATAAGAATTAGATGAAATAATCCATGTAGAACCTTAAGCACTGTGTCTGCCAATGTGTAAGTACTGGACAAATGACATCTGTTACTAAGTAACAGTAAGTATCTAAGACTCTAAGATGCAGCCACTGCTCCTAGCAGATTGCGCCACCACCGTGACGCCCTTCCCATCTGTTTGTCTGCTCCAACTGACAGTGCTGGCCTCTTCCTCCTCTCCCCAGAAGCTCACGCCCCCCACCCTGGTGATCTCAGGACATGAGAATCATTCCCCCACCACATCCCAGGAAAGAGCAAGGTCACCCTGGTCCTCAGTGCAAAGGGAAGGGGAAAGGGGGGAGTGGGAGAGGGGGACTGAAGGGTCATTGGTGTGGGAGGGGGTCGGGGCAATGTGCTGCAGTAGGAATTTTGGAGCTGGGAAAGCTGCTATCAACCAAGCAAGAAATGACCAGAGCCTGAGGTGAGCCTGGAACTCAGAGAGAAGGAAAGTGCAGATTTGGGAAAAGGGAGGAAAACGTGTGAGTCGAATTGGAAGAGATGAGTCCAGAATGAAGCATCATTCTTCCCCCTGTGTCACGGCCAAGCGGCAATAGATGTGAGACAAGAGTCAGAAATGAGAGAATGAAAAACCAGAGCCCTGACTCGACTGTGTATATAACGGATGAATCTGGCAGGTAGTCTAGGATGCAGAGGGACAGTTGTCTCACGGCTGTGAAGCTTAGAACTCTTCCCGCAGGGCTGTGATGGTAGCAGTTTCAATACAAATTGTTAGACTTGATAAGTGCACTGAGTGTTTATTACATATGAATTCAATGTATTAGTAGAAAAAAAGTGACAATTCCTAGACCTAGTATGAGTGGGGTTTCTGAATATTTTTCCTGCTGGTGTCAGGTTTAAGGGAAAAAACAGCCAAGTAGGAAAGAAATAGCAGGAATTCAGGGTTTTTTTGCTCACTGGGGAACATAGGCTTTCCAAACAGAGGCGGAGAGAAGTTAAGTGGCCTGGGTTGTTTCCCAGCTCTGAGTGAGTTGGCTCCAGAACACACTCAGTCTCCCCAAGATGGCAGTCTTCAGTTCCAAAATTTTTCTGAGAAATGTACAGACAGTCCTGCGGGGGCTCCTTAGGGAGCTGCTGTAGCCCCAGAGATACATCTAAGGGGGTCTTCCCTGTCTCTTTCTAGCCAACCAGTCAGGCGCAGGATGGGTGGTCATAAAAGCTTTTGTTGAATGACTCACCTACTGAATGTTTCACAGTGATCTGTCAAAGATGTTGGAGAAAAAGAAGGGTTTATCTATCGATTA
Organism: Bubalus kerabau; assembly: GCF_029407905.1. NCBI lineage: Eukaryota > Metazoa > Chordata > Mammalia > Artiodactyla > Bovidae > Bubalus > Bubalus kerabau. Next base: position 23,846,952 of record NC_073647.1, on the reverse strand, counting down.
AAAGAGACCTGTTGGTGATGTTCCAGATAAATTCATCAAAGCTGAATTTCTGTGTAGGTATATGTGCTTTGCTAGTGCCCTAATCATGTGTCTTAATAATCATGGCTACCATTATGTATATCATGCAGAACACTGGTGTCTCTATACAAGTAGGAGCAGGGCTTCAGGTACTATAGTGCCGAAAGTTCCCCGCCCCCCCCCCAAAAAAAAAACACACACACTAGTATTTTTTCAAATTGAAGTCTAGTTGGTTTACAGTATTATTTTTCTCCACCAATATTTAAACTACATCTTCACCAACACTTACTTTCCGCTCTTAAATTTTTGCCAAATCTGTAGGTGTAACATGGTATCTTGTGGTTTTCATTTGTGTCCTCTTGAGTGCTTAAGAGTTTGAGAATCTTTTTTTTTTATGCTTATTGCCATTTGTGTTTTCTCTCCTGTGAAAGGCTTGCTCATGCCTTTTGCTCACTTTGGGGGGAATTGCTTTTTTCTTAAATATTTTTTAGATCTTTATGCATTCCGGATAGGAATCGTTTATGAATATTATATATGTAATATATAATTATGTATCTGGAGTGATTAACATCCATAAGTCCTCTCCTTCACTTTCAAGACCTAAAGACACTCTAAAGATAATTCACACAACTTTGAGACCTAACAGTGTCACGAGTTCTTCTACAGTTTTAAGAAAATCTTTCCTTGTGATCAAGCCCCCTAGAGCATCACAGGAACCCTAGAGCATCACTCTTCCCTCAATCTGGGTCTTTCCGTCGTGTTTCAAAGACTAGCAAACTCATGATGCAAGCGCACCAAGGAGGCACTCAAGAAGACCTCCATAAGTGAACAAACGAATGAAGAGAAGATGTTCCTGCGTTGTTAGGTCAAGTGAGGAAAAAGGAAATGTTGGATGGCCGGCTGATCATCGGCCGGCCTCCAGGACGCACGGTGCAAGGAAAGCAGGGAAAGTAGAAGAGGGTGTCTTTATTTACACCTGGTCGTCACCGCCCAGCGGCTCACAACTTGCTGCGCAGAAGGCAGCGCTGACCGGTCGCGGGTCCGAGGTGGGCGCGGCGGCCCTTTGGGCCCCGCCCCTTCCCGCCCCCCGACGACGCCACGGCGCCGGCCCCGCAGCGGCTGCGCGAGAGCCTGCGCACTAGGGCCCCAGCGCCTGTAGCGGCTCCCGGCTCGGCTGCTCCGAAGGTGGCGGAGCGCGCCGGCGGCGGCACATCCTTGAAGGGACTGCGCGAACGGATGGGTGAGCGGGCCGGCGGCTCCCGGGGGTTCTCGGGCCCGTGCGGGACGCGGGATTCCCGCGGCTTCGGGGATCGTCGGAGCGGGAGAACTTTACTCCGGAGTCGCCTCGCGTGCCGTCGGGTCCTCCTCTCACCCCCGTCGGAGCGCCCTGGGACGGGACGGGTCGCCGAGAGGGGACGAGGGCGGGAGGGGAGACCAGCCCAAGTCCTTCAGCCCGCGGTCCAACTGCCACTGCCGACGGCCGCACCCCCTCCGGCGGGCGGGGCCCGAGAGAACTAACGGGCGCTACTGGGGCGGGAGGGAGGGCGCCTGGCCCCCGGGAGCCCGAGGACAACCCCGAGCCCCGCCTGCCTTTGGGGGGCGGCGGGCAGTCCTGGAGATTTCCCTGAGCCCTCGACGCTCGAGCTTTCTTCGTCTTCCACAATCGGAACCCCGGGCTCTCCGGAGGCTTGACCTCCAGCACTCTCCTGGTTAGGATCTGGTTAAGGTCCTGTGAGGAGGGGGCCGTGAGGGTCTTGATTTGAAATTTGGGATGAGACTTGTCCCCATCCCCCGCTCCTCTTGGCTTGCCTCCTGTAGCACGTGATCGCCAGGGTGTCACCTTCCGTGGGACGTCTTGCAGACCCTAGGCTGAACTGAACGAAACTCAGCGCTTCTGGGTGCTTTCTTCTAAACTGGTCTCATCACCAAAGAAATTTTGATCCCAAATCGTTTTATTTTATAAAATTTGGCAGCGCATGGCTTAGCCCAGGAGACTGCTCCAGTGCTTGAGCTAGTATATGTTGCTTGTGGGAGGTTGCTTTTAGTTCTCGAGCTAGTTTCCTCCTATATGAGCTTGAGTACAACCGTCTTCTTGATTTGATTGAAGTCCTTCGGGAATTTTCCATTTGCAGTTAAATTAATTTAGACTGGCTGCAATTGGAAGGGTTTATGTTACTTCAGAACGCTTTGAATTAACTCCGCAGAGACTATGTCAGCAGCAAATACACTTTCATTATGGCACAGGGGGAAAAACTCTTATGTCTTTAGTTTATTATGGTTCACCTACAGGGAGAGTTTGCAATAAATTCAGATTGTTTTATTGCTTATTGGCACCTAAGGTTCTCTGACATTGACTTATTTCACTGATTTAAACTAACCAGCATTCTGGATAACCGCGGCCCCCCCCCCCCAACGTATTTTTTATATTGAACATTGTAAAGTATTTTTAAAATTTTACATGGGACAGTTGCTTGTAATTCACAGTATTTCAAACCAAAAACTTGAAAACAAAAAAGGCTTAACCCAGAACCCTAGTTGACATCTTTGCTGCCCATTTCATATTAGAAATGAAAACATCACATATTAAAGTTTTCAGAGGATCACCTTGATGAGAAAGAACTTACTTCATGGTCACAGCATTTTCCTGAAGGGGACAAAGGGTCAATGAAATGTGCTGCCACTCTGTGGCAATTGCTACTTTTCTCCTATACAAATAACAGTGAGTAAACTTTGTTGCTGTTTTAGGCAAAATTCCTTGAATCCCCCTTATTTTTGTTGTTCCCTGATTGCAAATTTCTTTGGTTTCTTTTTTTTTTTTTTCTTAATATTTTCTCACCCTCTCCCTGGCCTAATGACATGCAAACTTTGAGTAATAAGGCCATGAACAGAGAGCCTTGGTGCGGGTGGAACGGATCTGCAGGGGACCCCACCACTCCAAACTACTCAGCTTTGAAGAAGGGTGGATCCAGGACTGGGCCAGCAGCTGTGTGGGAAGGCTCAGGGACTGGCTTGCTGGAAGACAGTCTGCTGCTAGATACCACCGGCAGCCTAGCTTTGAAGACTGCATCCAGCAGGAGCTCAAGACTTGTAGCAATTTACCTCTTATTCTGTTACCCAAACAACAGTGAATAGCACTATATTCGTTAATCTGTAGCAATTTGGTTTCATGGTATGCTTGTTTCTTGCCACAACCATAGCCCTTCTTAAAATACTTTTTAAAAAACCTTTCATTAGTTTTTTTTTGCAATCTATGCCCTTTGCTAAGTAATAAAAAATACTATTTCACTAGTTGATGTGATTTATGTTTCCAGTTAGTACTGAAGAAAGGTCATGGAGAGGTGGGGCTGTAGATGTTATGTGGAACTCGGTGATGTCAAGAGCAACAACTGGGGCAGACAGTGTAGAATTGCTAGTAAGTTTTGGGATGAATGTTTATCATTGATATCTCATAAGGTTAAACATTTTGGGGTGATCGTGCTTGGGTGCAGATTTAGGAAGATTATTACCATTCTTGAAATAACTGTCTTAGAAAAATGTTCTTCCTTTCTTGCATTTTGCTTGCCCTAGTAGAGCAGAGCCCTTATGACACAGATTGTGTGTTGAGGAAGGAGGTTTAGGAGAGAAGCAGAAATTTTCTACTATGTTGAAGTCAGTAATGACCTAAAATGCTTTATGTCCAGAAGGGGCCTCAAAATTTCAATGATATCTTTTAAAAGTCTACCAAGTGTAAAATATTCTTTAACTTTGGCATTCTAGTGGCACCTGTTTTTGGTTCATTTTATTCTGAGGCTTTTATTGGGTTAGATAGCTGGAATGATTTTTATTTTCTCCTCGTAGAAGGAGAATGGCCGAGTTCCCTGGTGGTCCAGGGGTTAGGACTCTGCTGTCACTGCTGAGGGTTCAATCCCTGGTTGGGGAACTAAATTGCCACAAGCCTTGAGGTGCCACCAAAAAAAAAAAAAGAGAATCGTTTTCTTTTTGTATTGTTTTTTACACATTTTCTTCAAAGTTAGGCTTTTCTTAGCCACAGCTATTTCTTTAAAAAAAATAAAAGGGTAAATGCTTTATTTTAAAATAATTTCCATTGCTGTATTTCCAAAGTATGTTTTATACCAAAACCAATATATTTCATTTACTTATTGTTGAATAAGTTGTATACATTTAGATCTTAATTCCTTGTGGTATTTTACAAAGAAGTAACCTTAAAAGTAGCTGAAGTAGGAGTATTAAACTAAGCCATATAAAGGTTGATGTGGGTTTTGTACAGTCTGGTCCTTCATAATTATGTAATATTTCAAAGTAAAGTTACAATTGAAGTAAGTTCTGGCTTTACCAGTTCCTGTCTGTGTAATCTGGGAAAGTTATATTTAGCTTCAGTTTGCTCATCTGTAAAGAAAATAATATCCACTTTATAGGATTATTATGAGAATTAAATGAGGTAATCAATGAAAACAACTTCATAAATGGTGAAAGTGATATACATTATTGATTATGGCCGTTTTTTGGAAATACAGATTAAGAGTCATAATTCAGTTTTAGTAATAAAATCTACATGTTTTCTTATTTAATCTCCAGGCAGAAAGTAACTTTTAACTTTAATTTGGAGTTGAGAATTAGTATAAGAACTATAGAAATACTCTATTGCACCTGTTACTTTAAAGTGAATTAAATTCTGCATTGAATGGAGTTGAATAAAATGTTTCTTTTGTTAACTCCAGACATGGAGGCTTTCCCCTAGTGTCTGGACATTTTTAGAGCCTGTCCTTTTGGTGAATATATTTCTTGTCAGTAGGAATTTGGAAGTAAGGGCCTAAAAATCAGATTTGAGGGACATTTTCTGGTTGTCTAATGGTTAGGACTTGGCACTTTCACTGCCATGGCCTGGGATCAATCCCTGGTCAGAGAACTGAGATCCCGCAAACCACCCTGTGCAGCCAAAAAAAAAAAAAAAAATTAGATTTGATATTATAACCTGTATATGGTATGGTTAATTATTGCCACAACAACTACTTTTACGTTTACTTGTGATTAATAAGATCTTTAACTGTGGTAAAATTGTACATTTTGAGGGAAATTGTCCTTATGGCCAACTAAATTGTGCCAAAATATGGACTTTCCTTAGGACTTTTAAGCAGGAAAACGGAATATACAAAAGCAGCGGTGGTTTTCTCTATGCTCACATAGAAATGTGAGTGGAAGGGGTGGGTGTAGGATGGTTTATTTAACTTATAGACTATATAAGAATTTTCTTAATACACCAGGACTGAAATTCAGAGAATAATTGTGGTCCACAAAATTGTGGAAATGTGAGTGGAAGGGGTGGGTGTAGGATGGTTTATTTAACTTATAGACTATATAGGAATTTTCTTAATACACCAGGACTGAAATTCAGAGAATAATTGTGGTCCACAAAATTGATAAATTACTGAAGAAGTTTATAACTGAAGAAGTTTAGAAGAGTCTAATCTTCAATTCAAATTTAGCTAGATCGTGGATTATCTGAGCTATTTGGTCTCTGGGATTAAAAAAAATCATTTCCCCTTTTGAAACGGTGGTCTCTATGGCAGCAGTTGTGTGTCACTTTCAGGGTTACTCTGTCAAATGGCTCCCAGATATCTTTCATCAGTGGCAAGTAACATCTCAGAGTCCATTCATTCTGAGTACAGCCACAGACCCTCTAGTGTCTTATTTTAACTGCCCGTCTTCAACTGTTGTGCGTTTTTCTTGATATGTAGAGACCAGAACTGTATGTATGCAGTATCACAGGGGCATGTTTCCTGTGCTTTTATACTAGGGTAGAAGAGAGTTTTCAGTGTTATTCTCCAGGTCCTTCCTGAAGATGCCTGCTACTGTGAGGCATTTTAGATACAGTCATACATGGAAAGAGTTCAGGGAATTCCCCAATAACTTGTTTTGGTATCACCCACAATTTTAGTTTTTCTTACTTTCCCTCAAATTGTGCTCCCACACTCTTATACTTAACCGTTATTGAAGTTTATTGACCATTTTCGACCTGTTTACACAAGATGTGTTAATATTTATTAACTTGGTATTTTCCTACCTCGAAAAATACCATCCCATTGGAACTTCTTTGAGTGTTTCTCCACCTTCACTATGCATCAGAATAGAGCTTTTAGCAACTGCAAAGGCCTGGGCCCCATTCTCAGAGAGGGGAAGTGGGGAGGGGAAAGCATTGCTCATTTTTTTTTAAAACAATTTGGGTGACTACTGGGGAGCCAGGGTCGGTAGCCCCTGATCAAGGTAATTTATAAATGTTCTCCTTAATATTGGGCCCAATCTCTGAGGCTCTCACTGTTGACACTTGTGCTACCAAATTCAAATCTATAAACTCCAAATCTTGTTTAAATTCGCCCAATTTATGGCGAAACATTTTTTCCGACTCCTTGCCAGCTCAGTTTTCCTAGTACTTGGTGTAATGTCTTGTCTGAGGCATTTTTGAGATCTGTTACTCATGAGCTGTTATTCGTCCACCAGCTCATGCTGCTGCTTCCACTGACAACTGTGTGCAGATAGGCTGGCATGTCTACAGTAAACAGGGTTAATTCTTGGTTGAATTCTTGTTGAACATCATAGGTTCTCAGTATGTCTTTGCTGACCCCGAGTCATCTGTCATGCCTTCTAGAAGAGATGCTATCCTTTATTCTCGAAGATACAATTTGCCGCCCCTGGATTAGCTGTTTGTCTTCTTAATATTTAATCCCTTTCCTTTATCTCCCTGTATTATAGTTGCTGCTGCTAATGCCATTGCTGAAGAAAGACGAAGTCAAGGTAGCTTTAGTTCACTTGCATCTCCGCCTTCAAATATAAAATCACCATTTAAGCCAGGTATAATTTCTAAAGTACTTTAATCGATGTCAAAGTGTTATTTCCTTTACGTTTGATATCCTATTGATATCTAATTATATTCTTTTTTTTTAGTAATAGATGGCTCTGTGCTTAAAAATGACATCAAACAAAGATTAGTAAAGGAGCGGAGACAAGAGAAAAAAAGACAAGATGATGGTATTTTTTAAATTAATTTTTATTGGAGTATAGTTACGTTATAATGTTGCATCAGTTTATACTGTACAGCAAAATGAATCAGGATGATGGTATATTTTAGACTTTAAAAAAAATCAAAATGAATACATTTTAGATGAAGGTTACATATTTTCAAAGTGGTTTTACTTTTTAATCTTTTTTTAATAGTATATGTTATACAGTATGTGTTACTTTTTACTTTGTGTTATATTGGATTAAAAGCATATACTAAATGAGATAGAGAACAATATTTGGCCAAATTGTTTTATTTTTGAAAGAGTAGTTTCTGTTAGCTTTAATTTTCTGAAAACTAAAGTATGAAAATTTCTTCAGTGTTTGTAGAAACAAGCAAAATGGGGATTTCAGTAAAAATGACTCTGAAAACAAAAATGAAGGAATTCCCTGGAGGTCCAGTGGTTAACCCTGTGCTTTCACTGCCAGAGGCCTGGGGTTCAATCCCAGATTGGGGAACCAAGATCCCACAAGCCATGGCACGGCCAAAAACATAAATGAATTTGCTAATAATCTTACCATAGATATGGTGTCTTTCACGGATAGCTATGCTGTCTCAAGTGTGACTTGGTATCAATGAAGATCTAAAAGAATCCTCCAATTAAAATAAGTAAATTTATATTAAAAAAATAATATTCTTTTCTAAAAGAACCATAATCTTGAGAGAATGCTTTTTCAGCTATTTATTTTCCTCATCTGGCCCTGTAAATCCACTGCAAAACTAGTGCTTACCTTCATTCAAATGGCATAGCAGTTGTCTCTGTTTTGGTGAGGAGCAGTTTCTTCCTGTAGCTCTTTAGAAGAGTATTTTTACAACTGCATGGATGCTCTTCAGGCTTTAGTGAGAGGAAATTTGAATGTCGGAAAACATCATGCTGGTCAGTAATATGGTATGTGCCTAAGCTCATGAAGGTCAAATTGGCATGCTTAATATGGTCTGTTTAGATGAGGCCTTTAAAAAGAAGTTGCGTATTAGAAGGGAAAAAGCCATATGTTCTGGCCATGTGTTTTTTAATTCTTATTTTAATGTACAGCATATTAATCTGATGGGGTTTGACTTCAGCTCAAGTCAGCAGAAACATCACATGAAAGACAATATCTCTTTTGAATTTGGAATTTTAGTTTGGACAGGAGGAGAGTCATTTAAGCCAATTCAGTTCTCAGGAGTTAAATGAACACCCAGTGGAAATGATTCTTTCGTGGCCATCTCTGGTCGTTTATATAATAAATCTTTAGTTATTAGCACAGGTTATGTTATTTTTAAGAAAGAGAATAAAATACACTAACTTTCCTTCTCTGTAATGTGGAAAACTTAAACATTTTCTTGGCTCTTACCTTGCTTTTGGAATATTTCAGCTAATAGAGAGACACAGCTACTTCAAAAAGAAAGAAAGTCTAAGATCATATATGAAAAACAGATGGAAGAAAAACAGCGAAAGCTGAGGGAACAGAAAGAAAAGGGTGAACAACGGAGAATATCTGCAGAAAAAAAGAGAAACGAAATGTTAGAGGAGGAACGGGTATGTGTTTCTCTTCTTTGTTAATCAGATGATACACTGTGTTGCCTGGTTCTGCAGTACTTTTTTCTTAGCCCTTCTCTGCATTTATTGGAACCGACCCCGATTCTTCTGGAACTAGTACCAATTCCTCTTTGGTCTTTCCTTAAACATTAGCGGCTCTTGCCCCATCCTGATCTGAGGCCTGAGTTGAGGCTTAGTAACTGAGGTGAAGGCGAGCCTTGCGCATCCAGGGAGAGAGCCCTGTGCACCTGCAGGGTGCCTGCAGCCTGGGCTTTGTTCTGAGGCGCGCTCTCTCTCCTACCAAAGGTGTTGTCCCATTGCCTGGTATTCACCCACCCACTCTCAGGCCCTCTCTGATAGGGCCCCCTCTGCCCATGACCGACCACCCCCCTTCTCACCACTGCCCTCATTGTGAGAGTGGCAGAGCCCAGCTGGATCAGAGCCTTCCACTCTCCCATGGTTCCCGGCTCCCTTTTGTTTGCTCTCTCTCGCTCTCCCCTTATTGTTCCTTTCTCTGTGCTGTGGCCTTGCTCTCTTGCTATCTGGACTCTGTTTGGGTGTCTTTGGCACTCTGTTGATACGAGTCACTACCTTTGTCCTGCCCTCTCTTTCCCTCCCTGTCCCTCTTCAGTCAGTTTGCTTTTGGCTCTTTCTCTGTGGGCATCTGGTTACCTATCTCAATTTGTAGGATTCTCTCTGACACCAAGTTTTTCTCCTCTAGGTTGTTGCACATCTTTACTATGAGTGTCCTTGGCTCCTTTGGAATTGGCATGTTCCATCCTATTCTTCACTGTCATTCTCTCTTGCTCTTTGTTCCAGTGCCCCTCAAGTGTCCCTGAGGGAGCCTTGGCCTGTCTCTGGCTCTTTATCTGGCTCTGGCCCTTTCCCGCCAATAGCACCCCCTTTTTCTTTCTCCTTTCTTTGTCTTAGCTTCTCCCTCCTTTTTGCTCCTCATCTTTGGAGTTTCTGCCATTGTTCTCTCAGTGTGTGGGTTTTTATCCTCTCTTTTTTTTTCTGTTGCTCTAATTTTAAAATATTTTTTCTTTCCTTTTCCCTTTGTTTCCATTTCTCTCCCAAGAGCCCTCTTCTCTGTGTCTTTCTCTAGCGCTCACTTTTCTTCCTAACTTTTACACACAGTTGGCTCTTGAAAATGCCTAACCCTCCCCACCTCCTTATCCCCGTCGGTGAATCTTCTTTATTTTAGGACTATTCCTGTGGTGTTTCTTCCCTGTCCATGGTTCACTAGCACCTTCTCTGTCTTTTTGCCCACATTCCAGTATTGAATGAATTCTCATTCAGAACTTGTATCACTCTATCTTCCTCTGTGAAATGTCTCCTTAAAATTACTTCTCTGTGGTAAAGAGGAGTCAAGGCCAGAGAGACTGAACTTGACAAAGACAGAACCAAAGAGAGTAAAATAGGAAACTGTGCTGGGTCAGGAAAGGCCCCTGGAGGACAGAGGGAGAGCCCCAAGGACTGCGAGTAGAAAAGACCATCTTAGGAGAAGAGGAACCTGAGAGAGAACACAGGAAAGGAAGAAGCAACAAAATGGCACTGTAGACAGGGTGGGAGCCAGAGAGAGAGCGCCAGACAAGAGCCCAGAAGGCAAGGGGAAAGGTCCAAAGAGAACTGGCCCCAGAGAGCTAGTGCGGGAAAGCCCTAGACAGAGCAGGGACCGGTCATCACTTAGGAGGCTGCACATAGAAAAAGAGAATGATTCAGCAGAGCAGGAAAAAACCCCAGACTCAGTGGTGGGGAGGAGGGGCGAGTGTGAGGGGCACATGGGAAGGAGGACAGGAGCTTGCACATGAGCTGCAGATGCCAGAAGGAACCTGAAAGAGCATGGAGGGTCAGCACATCTGGAAACAGCAAAAGAGCTTAGGAGAGAGGTTTTAATAATACAAGAATATTCTGTGTGTAATCTTTATTATACTTCTGGGGTGTCTAAGTAATTTAGGACAACTTCCTTTCTGTTAGAAAATATAATTTAAAATGTTGTCATTAGATAAGTTTCATTTTAAAAGTGCAGTTGCTTTTCTCCTCAGAGGATATGGATGACTCCAATTTCCTAATATGTTCACCCTCTAAACTGGGAACATTGTAAGGATGATGTTGCTAGGAAACAGTTGCTGTCAGGGAAGAATAGAAAAGTTTCTGGCCCTGAGGTTGATTTGCTTACGTGAGTGTAGTCCATGGTATGTTACAGCACAGAGATGAGGCATAGAAAACTGCATCTCATTTCTGACAGTGGCGCTGTTTGGCCACTGTGTAGCATTTGCATTCATAGACCTGTTATCCTGCACGGTTTAGACTAAAGCTGAGGTCAAGACAAACACATCTCTTTTTAAAAACTTGATTAGTTAACACCAGAATTTAAGAAGTTAGAAATGTGGATATAATAGATGATCTGGCATAGTTTCACTTACACATATCAGTTGATTTTTTATCCTGCCTCATTCTACAAAGAATTTAAGGTATATTTTTAAAACTATATACCACAACCAGATGAGAAAATAAATGTTTGAGGGAATCAAGCAGAGGGGGAAATTAAAATAAGAAAATAATAAAACATAAGGTATGATGAGCATACATCGAAGCGTACTACTCAGTCCTTGTATAGTTGCTGGAATAGGCTACACCTTTATTTCTAAATTTCCTGATGAAACAAGCAAAGAGGGAAGCATGGTGAGTTTCTCGATTCCTATCCGTAAGATTAAAACCTACTTAGTTGGGAAAGTATGGATTCATACCTGAGGTGTTTCCAATTTTAACTTTTCTCTTTTATAAAAAAAATTTTGCCTGATTAAAAAATTTGGTGGTAGGGGTATTTTATAACTGATAGATCAGAATTATACTAGTGAATATAATACATACGTAAACATTTATTGGCTTTTATTTTAAATAGGAGAAAGTCAAAGCCATCCTTCATCGTACACTGGAAAGGAGCAGCTGCATTGACCGTCAAAAAAGGGGGTCGTGGGCAGGCTCTACGACAGTAAATTCCCAAAATAAGACCGGTAATTAATACAACTGCTAAACTTTGAAGTTTATTCATTTTCACATGTAAATATTAGCTGTTGGTATAAGGTTGCATTTACAATGGGTTTTCAGCTTTGTCTCCTAAGTGAAAACACTGCCATATATTCTTTGGCATGCATTGAAGTTTGTGTCGTGTGAGATTGCCAAAGAAACAGGTGAAATTTTAGAATAACTTTATTTTATACAGTATATCCAAAATCTTAACCATTTAAACTTGTAATCTGTGTTAAAATGAATAATTGATAAGCTTTACACACCTTTATCCAGTGCATATTTTAAAAATAAATTGCCCTGTTTACTAATGATGTACTATAATTTTTCCTATGTGTGGATGTAATTCTAAGCAATTGCATAAAATGTAAGTTAAATTTCCATAATTTATAAGGAATGATCGACAGTGAGCATTGTGTACCTAATAATACATGTTTATGCTCTGTATAAGTACATCATGAGCTCATCTTGTTTCAGCTAATGATGCTCTTTTAAATATGAGTACAGTAAATCTTGTATCTTTTCTCAGTCAACAAACATACATCTACTGAAAGGCTTGAGCAGGGGACTTGTGGATTGCATAGACAAATGTCACCTCCTGGTCTTCAAAATTCTGTTGCCAAGAGTAAGTATTTATTTCATGTATTTTACTGAATTTCAAACCAGTGAAATCAAGTCTTTATATGTATTTCTATAGTACCACTTACTCTTTAGATCGTAGGACATTTAGATTTATTTTAGAAGAGCACCACGTTCCGCAGTAGAGATGGTCATTACTTTTTTGTATTTTCATCAGTATAAATCCCTGTTTCTTTACAAAAGAATTTTTAAATTTTTGGCTGGGTCTTTGTTGCTTCGTGGGCTTTTCTCTAGTTTGAGTGAGCAGGGGCTACGCTCTCGTTGCAGTGCATAGGCCCCTCGTTGTGGTGGCTTCCCTTGTCGAGTGTGAGCCCTGGGGCGCATGGGCTTCAGTAGCCGTGGCACATGGGCTCAGTAGTTGTAGTTCCCCAGGCTCCAGAGCACGGGCTCAGGAATCGTGGCACACGTACTTATTAGTTGCTCCAAAGCGTGTGGGATCCTCCCAGATCAGGAATCCAACCCATGTCCTCTGTGTTGGCAGGCAGACTCTCCACCACTGTGCCACCAGAGAAGCCCCTTGTTTCTTGGTTTGTGTACTACTGGTATCAGATGGGTTTGTTGGGCTCAGGTAGCCCAACAGCTATGAAATATATTTTGACCCAAAGACATTGCCATTAAGTGACACAATAATTTATTTTAGAATTAATCCATATTCTGTCTAAGCTAAAACTGAAATCCGTTTTTCCAGAAACTAGAGTAGTCCATTCAATTTCCGTTAAGTTTCATGAATATTACCTAATTTAAGAAAAAGAATAGCATATATATAGCAGTGGACAGGTTGATCTGCTTCATATATATGTAAAGTTGACAAGCAAGTTACCTTCCTATTTTATAATTAAGACCCCAAGAAATGCAGTGATTTCCATTCTACCCTGCTCTTCTGTGGGTTATATTTTGGTTATCTGATCATAATTTTTTGGTCATTCGATCATAATTTTAAACTGTACATTCCACTAACAAGTCTGTGTTTTTCCTCAAAGCAAATAAAGTGGTTTTTAACTGTTAATGAGAGAGTATTTCTAAGCTCTACTTTACAACTCTTTGTAGAGGTAATGCAGCACTCTTTAAAAGAAAATAAAACTTATCTACTGCAGATACTTCAAATACATTTTGCTCCTGGTGTTTGCCCTTTGAATTAGCACTCCTTAGTTTCTTGACCAGGAATTGAACATGCACCCTTGGCAGTGAAAGCGTGGCGTTCTAATGACTGGACCACCAGGGAATTCCCTAGCATTCCTTATTTTAAAAAAAATCTTGACCTGAGTGTGTCATTGACCGTATCTGGCTTATACTACATGGTGCTTTTCACTGACAGTTGGAATGGATTAGATAACCATACCCATCAAAAAAATCCTTTTTCTTTCCAGAGAAAAAAACAGACATGATCTTTGCAGGAAAAAGACATGGTAAACATATTCCACTTCATTCTCTCAAACTTGGCTGTAGAAAAGATATACAATTTTTGTACCTTGTGAATTGAAACAGGCATAATTTTAGTTTGAATTCAAAATGTTTCTTTTGTGTTATTAGGTGTCTGAGCATTTTTTGAGCATGCTGATGGCTCTACAATTCCAGTGTGGAAAAAAGATGCTGGATATCATTTAAAGCATATATTTAGTTAATTGTAGCAGTGGTTAACTTAGTGGGCAAGATGTCCATTTTTGTCTAAATATATGCTGAAAAAGGATTTTTTGTTTTGTTTATACTTAAATTACATCATTTGTAATTTTAGAACTCTTAAAATTTTCAACAGTGAACTTGAGAGATCTTTTGTTGTCAGTTTTGACACATCTCATTTTCTCTTGTAGTAAATAGTCCAGCAGAAGTTGATCCACTTTCCGTCATTAACCTTAGTATGCTTTTCCAGAGCACTTTTACATATAGCCCAGGTTCATTCATAGATTAATATGGGAAGATTTTCTCTAGCACCTTGCTTATCATATAATAAAATTAATTTATTATTCACAAAACTCAATCCTTTAGAAAAAGTAGAGAACATTCATTGCCATGTCATATTTGTATATTTTCATTTTAATTGTTTCACAAGTGTTGACCCTGTTTTACTATCTAATTGATTGGAGGAATTCGCAAAGATTTCTCCACAGACATTTCTTACATTTTTATTATAGTGAGCAAACGCTAGTATGTTTTCATTAATCTGTGTATCTGCTGTATTTGTGAAACATGTAAAGAAAAGGGACAAGTGATGGCTTTCAAGTTAGTAATGAGTTGAAGTGCAATGAAGAAACAATTCCAAGTAATTTTTTAAATTATATCTTGACTTGTTTTTAATCCAAGAAGGTATGTGTGGAAGATACTTTATGAAATAACTTGCTTTATAGTATATTCCTCTAAGTCACTTCAGTCGTGTCCGACTCTGTGCGACCCCATAGACGGCAGCCCACAAGGCTCCCCTGTCCCTGGGGTTCTCCAGGCAAGAACACTGGAGTGGGTTGCCATTTCCTTCTCCAATGCGTGAAAGTGAAAGTGAAGTCACTGAGTCGTGTTGGACTCTTAGCGACCCCATGGACTGCGGCCCACCAGGCTCCTCCGTCCATGGGATTTTCCAGGCAAGAGTGCTGGAGTGGGGTGCCATTGCCTTCTCCATTGTAGTATATTACACACTCTGAAATGATTAATGCTGTAATTAATGATTCCACGGAAAATAAAATCAATATTTTCACTGACTTACCTTTGTAAAATCCCTTCAAACTGAAATAAAACCTGTTCAATCCAGAGAGATGAACATTTCAAACTCAAATGAAGTTCATCATCTAACCTGTGATATTTCAAATAGCTCGCTTTATATTTTAATTTTTAAAAAAATATGTTTGGCTATGCTGTGTGTACAGCATGCAGGATCTTGAATTCTCTAAGGATCAAACCCGCGCCCTCTGTGGTGAAAATACAGCCTTAATCACCAGGGAAGTTCCTAAATAGCCTTTCTTTAAATCTTGACTGATTCAAATCATCTGTTTTTCTTCTACTCAGTGCTGACGTACCGTAAATTCACACTATTTTGTCATTTCTTGCAATGTGATAGTAAGGGATAGGTGATCTTATCACATGATCGAATTGATTACATTTCTGTGGATTGTGCTGTGCAATTACATTATCAGTTCTAGAATTTTCAAATGATGCTACAGTATCAGTATTTACTTTAATCTATAGCTCCCCCAAAGAATTCTTGTTTTCTTCTTTTGGCCACTCGGCTTGTGGGATCTTTGCTCCCTGACCAGGGATTGAACTCTTGGCAGTGACAGCACAGAGTCCTAACTCATGAACTGCTGTGGAATTCCCCAAAGGGTTCTTCTTTAAACAGACTTCCATCAGTATTCTGAGCCGGAATATTTAAAGTGAAATGGAAGTGTCTACACAAAAGGGATGATTTCCCCATATGACTAGTTTGGGTTGCTACCACTGTGACATCTGTGCCAAATATTAATTATCATTTTTATTTTAAAAACACTAGTTGAGAGAATTCCTTGGCAGTCTGGTGGTTAGGACTCGGTGCTTTCACCTCTTTGGCCTGGGGCTCAATCTTTGGGGAACTAAGATCCTGCAAGCCATGCAGCGCAGCCAAAAAAATAAAACTCATTAAAACTAAAGTGTATAAATTAGTTTAGTAATAGATGTCATGGACTGTGTCTAAAATTATACATTATGTATTCCTAATTTGGGAACTTTGAAATTGTCAGTCAGTATGAGACATTTTCTTTCTTTTTATTATTTCCTAGATAATTTTATTTCTCTTTGGATAACATACTTAAAGAGTAACCTGGTTTTAACTTTGGGCATGTAGAATCTCTTCATAATACTTGAAATTTAAAACAATTCTTACAAGGAAGAGTACTGAGGATAAAAAAAAAAATGTTTGGACAAAAGGAGTGGCTCACTCCTGAAGGAATCTGTTTAAACAGCTTGTAAATAGTAATGTTCCTGGACTTCTCTGGCGGTCCACTGGTTAAGACTCCATGCTCCTAATGCGGGGGTGCGGGTTCGATATCTGGTTGGGGAACTAAGATCCCACATACTACGTGGCATGACCAAAAATTTTTCTTAATGTTCTTAAAAAGTATTATTTCTTTGCCTTTGATCTCCAGAAACACCAGAAAAGAGACGAAGTTCATCTTTGAATAGAAGATGTAGCAGACTGCATTCATCTATAGAAACAGAACAAGTAGAAGAAAAACGGCCTGGTTAGTTATTTCTAAGTGCCAGTCTTCACTGCTGGTTTAAATGTGTTATGTTTATGTCAACATTCAGCTGCTTGAGAAGCCATTCCAAAACATTGGAAGCCAAAATATCCCTTCTTTAACTAAAAAATATACTTTGGTGACATGCCTATTTGGCTGAAGCTAGAAGAATCTCTTTATTATTATTTTTTGCTTTTTCCCAAAACTGAATTTTATGGGAAGGTCTGGTTCTCATTAAGTGTCATACAACAATAAAATCTGTAATTCTGCCATGAAGCAGAGAACCAGACCATAGAATGTTGGTATAGATAGATTTGTCCTGAGGCACTTCATTCCTTCGAACATTTCATTAGTTCGTATATAGAAAGTAAAGGGAAAGGGAAGTTGCTCAGTTGTGTCCTACTCTTTGCGACCCCGTGGACTGTAGCCTACCAGGCTTCTCCGTCCATGGGCTTCTCCAGGCAAGAATACTGGAGTGGGTTACCATTTCCTTCTCCAGGGGATCTTCCTGACCCAGGGATCGAACCCGGGTCTCCTGCATTGGAGGCAGACACTTGAACCTCTTAGCCACCAGGGAAGCTCTAAATTACTGGCCACATTTTGAACTTCAGAGATTTGCTGCTTCACAGCATAATCCACATCTGTCCTTTGGGGGTGTTTTCACTGCTGATCATTACACACAAGATTTCAAAATTATTACTGAAGTACTTGTTTATTTAAAGTTGTTTCTGACACCTTTCCCTTAAGTTTTCCCTATTAAACATGATTGTTCCTTTTTGTTTCATAACAAAGTGTTCACTTACAGAGGATTCAGGTCACATCCTATTAAAACAAATGTCACTGTGGCAGGGATCTTCATGAACTTAAAAGTTGATTGGAGCAAGCTATTTACAGCAAGATTTACTTCATTCACTCAGTCCCTGGGAGCTAGTGGCAATGAACTTGACAAATGTGACTGCCAGTGACATATATCTGGAGGAATCCATGTCAGAGTGCTTTTGTCATTTACACCTTTTTTCTCCACATGTGAGTTTCTCCATAGAGACTCCATACATTGGAGATGGTAATAGATACATTACCTGGAGCCCCGCATTGGGATTATTGTGGTATGCTGGGCCTTTGCCTGTCTATTCAGGTCTTATCTTCCCTCACCGTGCAGTCCCGTCAGGTGGCAGTGTTTGATCCTGTTATGTATGTGTGGTTCTCAATTGCCTCTGCTTTTAGGCTGGGATACTTATCATTTAGAGCAGTTCACATTGCTCTTTCTTGCTTTCTTCATTTATTTGTGAGACCTCAGACTGAGTCCTTTCTGTTTGTTCTCATCATTTAGTTTGTTAGCTATATACCTCTCTTTGGGAGAATACTTGAATTGGTTGCGTGCTCATCCCAACAAAAGTGTCAGTAGCCAGGAACAAAGTACTGCTTCATTAGTAGTTTAATAGCAATAATCCAGGTAATAAGCATAGGATAGAGTGCCTGAAAATGTTAGCATTTGTGCTTAAAAAGTAGGTTTGATCACTTAATTTTTTACAGAAAGGCATAAAACTAATCTGAATCAATACTTTGCAAATGAGTAAGTCTGCACAATATTTTAGGTTGCATATTTATTTTACGATGGCAAACAGTGGGGTAGTTATCAGGGTAATTTATAGGATGAGATCAGGAGTTTTGGTGGTGGTTAAATTTTAATTCCGTGGGTTTCTTGACCTGTGCTTAAATATATCACAGTATTATAAAAAGGGCTGGATTTTAGGTACATAGAAAAACCTAAATAATATCAAGAGAGAAAGCCAACCTTCTTTTTTTTCTTAAAATGTGGAAGAATAACATTGAGTGGCTCTTTAGCTTTTAATTAAGAACATAAAGATTGTTAGTAAAATAGGGACTTCCCTGGCAGTCCAGTGTTTTAACACTTTGCCTTCCAATGTAGGGGGTCTAGGTTTGATCCCTGTTCGGGGAGCTAAAAATCCCACGTGCCTTGTGGCTAAAAATTCCAAAACCTAAAACAGAAGGAATATTGTAACAAATTCAGTAAAGACTTTAAACATTAAAGAATGTTTAAAAGAAGATTGTTGGTAAAACAGATTTTCAGGGTTATGGGTCACATATCATGTTAAATATCCCTCTGGGTAGTAAGTCCTCAGTCATAGAGAGCTCTAATGCATTGTTCCCATTTTCTCCTTTTTCCCTCCACTTTTTCCTTTCCAGAATATATCCCGCCCCCTTTCCTTGTTTTTCGGTCAACATCCATATGATTAGTGAGCCAAAGTGCTGTCATAGACTTTGTTGTAGCACAGCTTTATTTCTCTTGATTCGAATTCCTGACTTTGCTTCTGCCTAGTTGTATGTGTGTCAAATTATTTTCTGCCCATCTCTCCCCAGTGTATTGTGAGGTATTCTAATTCAGCTCAGTTCAATTCAGTTGCTTAGTCAGTCGGACTCTTTGCAACCCCATGAACTGCAGCACGCCAGGCTTCCCTGTCCATCACCAACTCCCAGAGCTGGCTCAAACTCATGTTCATTGAGTTGGTGATGCCATCCAACTATCTCATCCTCTGTCATCTCCTTCTCCTCCTGCCTTCAGTCTTCCCCAGCATCAGGGTCTTTTCTAATGAGTCAGTTCTTTGCATCAGTATGCAAAGGATACTTTGCCAAAGTATTGGAACTTCAGTTTTAGCATCAGTCCTTCCAATGAATATTCAGGATTGATTTTCTTTAGGATTGACTGATTTGATCTCCTTGCAGTCCAAGGGTCTCTCAAGAGTCTTCTCTGACACCACAGTTCAAAAGCATCAATTTTCTTTATTTAAGCGGTTGTGTGCTCATCCCAACAAAAGTGTCCTTTTTGGACATCAGTCAGACTCATGCTTTCTTTATGGTCCAACTCTCACATCCATACCTGACTACTAGCAAAACGGTAACTTTGACTGTTTGGACTTTTATCGACCAAGTAAATGTCTCTGCTTTTTAATATGCTGTCTAGGTTTTTCATAGCTTTTCTTCCAAAGAGCAAGTGTCTTAATTTCGTGGCTTCAGTCACCATCTGCAGTGATTTTTGGAGCCCAAGAAAAGAAAGTGTGTCACCGTTTGCATTGTTTCCCCATCTATTTGCCCTGAAGTAATGGGACCTGATGCCATGATTTTTGTTTTTTGAATGTTTTAAGTCAGCATTTTCACTCTCCTCTTTCACTTTCATCCAGAAGCTCTTTAGTTCCTTTGTGCTTTCTGCCATAAGGGTGGTATCATCTGCATATCTGAGGTTATTGATATTTCTCCCTGCAGTCTTAATTCCAGCTTGTGCTTCATTCAGCCTGGCCTTTAGCCTGATGTACTCTGCATAGAAGTTAAATAAGCAGGGTGACAATATACAGCCTTGATGTACTCCTTTCCCAATTTGGAACCAGTCCGTTGTTCCGTGTCTGGTTCTAACTGTTGATTCTTGACCTGCGTACAGGTTCCTCAGGAGGCAGGTAAGGTGGTCTGGTATTCCCATCTCTTGAAGAGTTTTCCATAGTTTGTTGTGATCCACACAGTCCAAGGTTTTAGTGTAGTCACTGAAGCAGAAGTGGGTGTTGTTTTCTGGAATTGTCTTGCTTTTTGTGTGATCTGGTGAGTGTTGGCAGTTTGATCTCTGGTTCCTCTGCCTTTTCTAATTAGAATTCTAATTACTTTTTAAAATATGTTACTCCCATCAAAAATCTCAATGGTTTGTCTTAAATTTCTTGAGCTATTAGAAATCTAGTTATTATACTTTTATTTTCTGTAGCACAAACTGTTAGTGTTAAATAAGTGATTAGGCACATACAGGTATGTAAGTAAAATGCTTTCTCTGCCAAAAGTGAGGACCTGAAAAATAGCTGAGTCTTTTTGGTATATTTACCAAGTCTTAAAAAAGCTACCATCAAATACCTTTTTAAAAATATTTAGGGACTTCCCTGGCAGTCCAGTGGTTAGGATACCGCACTCTCTCTGCCCAGGCTGTGGGTTTGATCCATGGTCAGGGAACCAAGATCCCACAAGCTGCCTGGTGAGGCCCACACACACAAAAAAGTGTATTTTAAAGTAATAAATATTTAAACCAATAAATATTTAGTGAAAAAAATTTAATGTAATTTCCTGTTCTCCCAGTACTCACTGATAACTGAATATTTGCATTTATATATGCATTTATATATTTTTAATAAAGTACAGTCATAACCTGCTTTTGTTTAGATTCAAAATATACCGTTTTCTGTGTCTAAAAATTGCGTATTATTACTCTTAATGACTGCTTTAGTATAGTCCAAATTTTGTGTTGACTATTTATATTTTCAGTTGTTTCAGTATTATAAACAATGCTGTATTAAGTAACAACATACATACTCATTTTTTAATATAATTTTCTCTTAAGGATAACCTAAAAGTGAAACTGCTGGAACAAAGAGTATGTAGTTTTCAGAGTGGCTTTTGATACACTATTGCCAAAATGCTTCCATGGAGCATGTGCCAATCCACCAGCCTAGTTCCCAACATTGGTATTATCACTTTCTTCCATCTAACTAGTACCAGATATTATAATTTTTTCCATTTCTTAAGCTAAAAATATTTAGATTGTTAAAACTGGAAGAGACCTTGGAGATCCAGCCCATTCTGATTACTGTGTGTTAGTTGCTCAGTCATGTCTGACCCTTTGCGACCCATAGACTGTAGCCCACGGGGCTCCTCTGTCCATGGGATTTTCCAGGCAAGAATACTGGAGTGGGTTGCCATTTCCTCCTCAAATTCTGATTACTGTCGTACTACAGTTTTTAGTATGGGTGAGAAGATGCTCTTGTTTATACTCTATCTTAAAAGAATCATATATAGAGTGTCTTATGTAATCACCTGTAATGGCAAAATCCCTGGCCCTGGTGACTTTGTTTAGATTACTTTTTATAAGTGTCCAAGGTTTTGTAATTGTCTATGAAAATGATTCTGAACTATAGTGTGATTAAAATAGAAATGCTTGTTGCAGACATCAGCTTTGGAGAAGCATCTTACTTTAATCTAGAGAGCTCTGTTGCTTTCACAACGCCTCTCTTTTAGTGGTAGTGCCTCTGAAGTACCAACTTTGAGATGTTTCTGCCTTGTGTCTGTGATCCATTTCACTAAACATTTCTGTATGGTGTGTAATCCCTGTGATTTCCTAATAAACGACTCTGATTTTGTTTTTATACGGCTAATGGTACATTTCCGTCTTGTCAAATTTCTACCTGTGTGGAATTTCACTCTTTGTTCTCATTTATCCACAGGCATCCACAGTGTAATCCAGTATGTAAACATCCCCCTGCTTAGGCATAGCAGTGATGAATTGAAGAGTACCATAGTGCCTTGTCAGTCAACAGTGGTGATGCCTTTCCAGGAGAAGGTAGAAATACCTTCCAAGACTAGTGTGGGAGTGGCCCCCAAGGCAAGTGTGGAAGTGCCCCCTGAAGTGAGCGTTGAAGCACTCCCCAAGGCAAGCTTGGATGAATCCCCCCAGGTGAACGTGGAAGCACCCCCTGAAGTGAGTGTGGAAGCGTTCCCAGAGGAGAGCATGAAAAAACACCCCGCGGTGAGTGTGGAAGCACTCGCGGAGGAGAGCGTGAAAGAACACCCCGCGGTGAGTGTGGAAGCACTCGCGGAGGAGAGCGTGAAAGAACACCCCGCGGTGAGTGTGGAAGCACTCGCGGAGGAGAGCGTGAAAGAACACCCCGCGGTGAGTGTGGAAGCACTCGCGGAGGAGAGCGTGAAAGAACACCCCGCGGTGAGTGTGGAAGCACTCGCGGAGGAGAGCGTGAAAGAACACCCCGCGGTGAGTGTGGAAGCACTCGCCGAGGAGACCGTGAAAGAACACCCCGCGGTGAGTGTGGAAGCACTCGCCGAGGAGACCGTGAAAGAACACCCCGCGGTGAGTGTGGAAGCACTCGCCGAGGAGAGCGTGAAAGAACACCCCGCGGTGAGTGTGGAAGCACTCGCCGAGGAGACCGTGAAAGAACACCCCGCGGTGAGTGTGGAAGCACTCGCCGAGGAGACCGTGAAAGAACACCCCGCGGTGAGTGTGGAAGCACTCGCCGAGGAGACCGTGAAAGAACTCCCCGCGGTGAGTGTGGAATCACTCGCCGAGGAGACCGTGAAAGAACACCCCGCGGTGAGTGTGGAGGCACTCGCCGAGGAGACCGTGAAAGAACACCCCGCGGTGAGTGTGGAGGCACTCGCCGAGGAGACCGTGAAAGAACACCCCGCGGTGAGTGTGGAGGCACTCGCCGAGGAGACCGTGAAAGAACACCCCGCGGTGAGTGTGGAGGCACTCGCGGAGGAGAGCGTGAAAGAACACCCCGCGGTGAGTGTGGAGGCACTCGCGGAGGAGAGCGTGAAAGAACACCCCGCGGTGAGTGTGGAGGCACTCGCCGAGGAGAGCGTGAAAGAACACCCCGCGGTGAGTGTGGAGGCACTCGCCGAGGAGAGCGTGAAAGAACACCCCGCGGTGAGTGTGGAGGCACTCGCCGAGGAGAGCGTGAAAGAACACCCCGCGGTGAGTGTGGAGGCACTCGCGGAGGAGAGCGTGAAAGAACACCCCGCGGTGAGTGTGGAGGCACTCGCGGAGGAGAGCGTGAAAGAACACCCCGCGGTGAGTGTGGAGGCACTCGCCGAGGAGAGCGTGAAAGAACACCCCGCGGTGAGTGTGGAGGCACTCGCCGAGGAGACCGTGAAAGAACACCCCGCGGTGAGTGTGGAGGCACTCGCCGAGGAGACCGTGAAAGAACACCCCGCGGTGAGTGTGGAGGCACTCGCCGAGGAGACCGTGAAAGAACACCCCGCGGTGAGTGTGGAGGCACTCGCCGAGGAGAGCGTGAAAGAACACCCCGCGGTGAGTGTGGAGGCACTCGCGGAGGAGAGCGTGAAAGAACACCCCGCGGTGAGTGTGGAGGCACTCGCGGAGGAGACCGTGAAAGAACACCCCGCGGTGAGTGTGGAAGCACTCGCGGAGGAGACCGTGAAAGAACACCCTAAGGTGAGCGTGGATGCACTCCCTGAGGTAAGCACAGAAGAACACCCCAAGGTGAGTGTGGAAGCGCTACCAGAAGTGAACATGGAAGGACCCTCTGTAAATGTGGAAACATCACCTGAGACCATTGAGGACCTATCCCTTGAAGCGCATGTGGATCCATCCCAGGAGGTGAGCATGGACTCATCCCCAGATGTGAGTGTGAACCCATCTCCTGAAGTGAGCATGGACTCGTCCCAGGAGGTGAGCACGGAAGCATCATCTGAGGCTAGTGTGGACATATCTCCCGAGGCGAGCATGGTAACACTCCCTGAGGAGAGTGTGGAAACATCCCCCGAGGAGAGTGTAGAAGCATTCTCAGAGGCAAGCATGGATGCACTCCCAGAGGGGAGTGTGGAGGTGCTCCCCAAGGAGAGCACGAAAGGGCCTTCTGAGACAAGTGTGGAGGCGCCCCTGGAGACCTCCCCTGAGGTGACCGTGGAAATACCTTCCAAGGTAAAGTGAAAGATTCTCCACAGGTTCGAGAAGTGCCTTTCATTGACAGATTTTCTATTAAAATCTCTATTTTTTGTTGTATAGATGATGATGGGTCAGATTTCACAACATACAGCATTCTATGATAAAATATATTCACTTGAATGATTTAAAATTATCTGATACTCATTGTCTCAGAGTTTCCCCCCAAAGCTGGAATAATAGATCATTTTTAATAGAAGGGATAAAATAGAGTGGTTTATATGAATTATGTTTCTAAACTCTGAAGGAATGTTTTTGAGAACTATCACAGAGCTCAATTAGGATTTACAAATACAATTAAGTTTTGAAGTAAAAGAGTTATTTTAAATTATTTCTATGGCCTGTTTGAATTGTATAATATAAAATGTTAGTCTGGAAGAATGAATGAATGTACCTAAGTCTCATGCATGAAAGGAGAATTGGGATTTTAGGAGCATTTTATTCAGAATTTTTTTCTTTTGAAAGGGCAGCCGCAAAAGGTAATACTAGTAATTTTTTTATATGATCGTATTGATTTGTTCAGAAATCAGAAATGGACGAACAGCCCTCAAACCCTATTACCAAGAAGCGCGTACCACCATCGCAGATACCGTGTTATAGATGGTCATCATCTCCTACAAGAAGGTGGCGTCCACCCTCACCCATCAGTGCTAGGTAAGTAGCTTATTTGCAGCTGTTCCTGATACATGTTTTACCAGGATAAACCTCGCATCAGTGTTTCATAAATAATGGAGTATGCATGGTAATGAGAATATAAAGGGAAAAGCCTTTAAAAATTAATTTACCTTTTCTCTTATAAAATATCATATCATGATGTCAAGACATGCTAGTGTGTGAAATGGTACAGTACAAATCAGCACATATGTATTATCAAGTCATACCAGCCTTCCTCCATTAACTGTTTCTTTTTCCCTGTAGGCAAATTCAAAAGAATTGCCCCCCGTCACCTTCACCCGGCACGTCAAAACAATCGACACAGTTTTGTTTTTCCTATCAAGTAATTCCTATGCAGCGTACTGTATTTGCACAAAATGCATTAGGTACTATGGGAATGAAAAGCAAAGCCGTGTCTAACACCGTTAACAACTCTGAGGCTGCAAGCCCAAAGGATATGATCTGTGAAGGTGAGTTCCTTCACTAACAAGTTCATTTCAGCCACCAGAAAATCTCAAGGTAGTTTGGGAACTGTCCTTTTATTCCCCAGTTCAGAGAACTATAGGAAGCAAACTTGATTTAAAATAAAGAGCATTGCACCAGTCACACTGGCACAATGCTTGTTTTTTCTTGCTGCAACTTCTTCTTTAGCCCCATTTTTGGAACTGATGTTTAGTGTGTACAGATGGGTTGGATGAATGCCATGGTCTAGGTGGTCCCTGCAGTTCCTTCCAGCTCTGATAGTGGATGGCCCTTAGGTATTTTCCATCCTTGGAGACAGCACATCCAGCCATTTGTGGCTGAGCAGGTTTCCATCAGGAGCTGTAGGGTAGTTTTTATGCATAGACCCTAACATGCGTCAGGTCTGTATGTGGGTTCTAAAAAATACCATACTGGTTTTTTGACTATCACATGCATTCTTTTTTTTTAATTGAAGTGTAGTTGATTTAAAATTTGGTGCTACTTTATGGTGAACAGCAAAGTGATTTCAGATACACATGTATAGATACTCTTTTTCATATTCTTTTCCATTATAGGTTATTATAAGATACTAAATATAATTCCCTGTGCTTATGCTCAGTCCAAATGAGGTATAAATCTTTTATTTTTCTTTTTTGGCCATGCTGCACAGCTTGGGGGAATCTTAGTTCCCCAACCAGGGAGTGAACCCAGCAGTGAAAGCAGTCAAGTAGGACCTTACTGTTTCTTTTGTATGTAGTGGGCACTGGCACCCCACTCCAATACTCTTGCCTGGAAAATCCCATGGACGGAGGAGCCTGGTGGGCTGCAGTCCATGCAGTCGCAAAGAGTCGGACACAACTGAGCGACTTCACTTGCACTTTTCCCGTTCATGCATTGGAGAAGGAAATGGCAACCCACTCCAGTGTTCTTGCCTGGAGAAGCCCAGGGACGGGGGAGCCTGGTGGGCTGCCGTCTATGGGGTCGCACAGAGTCGGACACGACTGAAGTGACTTAGCAGCAGCAGCAGCAGGGTGTATCTGCTAATCCCAAACTCCTAATTTATCCCTTCCCCCCTGCCTTCCCCTTTGGTAACCATAAGTTTGTTTTCTATGTCTGGGAGTCTGTTTCTGGTTTTTTTTTTTTAATTGAAATATAATTGATTTATAAGAATTTTCCACAGTTCGTTGTGATCCAGAGAGTCAAAGGCTTTAGCATGGTCAATGAAGCAGAAGTAGGTGTTTTTCTGGAATTCCCTTGCTTTTTCTATAATCCACCTGTATGACTTACTTTTAAATACACTCATGAATTTTGCTTTTTGAAGGAATTCCACAGTGAATTCTTTGTAACATAAACAGTCTTTTTATTATGATTTATTGATTCCTGATTTCTTAAAATCCTCATTTTCATATATAGTTTATTTAAAACAAATTTGTCACATGAACTAAAATACTATGCCTCCATGTGGTCACCTTATTTTACTGATAGTCTTGCTTTCTTTGGTTATCCACAGTTAGCCACTTTATGATCAACCAAATATATTAACATGCTGTTATCAACACTTAGTGGAATAATTTATTTAATAAAAATGATGCACACTTTTCAGAATGTATGCTGGATATATTTTTGTTTAATTGACTTAAGATTTGTACACTTCAGGGAATTCCCTGGTAGTCCAGTGGTTAAAGACTCGGCACTTTCACTGTGGGGTTCATTCCCTGGTTGGGGAACTAAGATCCCCCAAAGCTGTGCACCATGGCCAAAAAAGAAAAAAAAAATTTATACCTCATTTGGACTGAGTATAAGCTTATCTTCCTCCATATTCAGTATATCTTAATCTTTTTTTCCATAGAGGTAATTTAGTCAGGTATCTCAAAACAGCTAAACCAAAGCAGGAACACATTATTTCTTTTGGCGACAAATAGTTGTTAAAAGTTAACAGAATGGTACTTCTGTTGGTGGCTTGGGGTGGCCATGAGGGCATAGGAATTGGGCTTTTGAACAAAAGCTATTACATAAATCATTTATAGTTTATTTATACATTTTATATCATGGACATACTTTTTTTTTTTAACATTGCACGTTGTCTTGCACCTCTTTATTGGACATAGAGGCAGTAGGTTCGCTACACTTAACTGTTTTGCATGTTAATTTAAACTAGAGTCTGGTAATCAAGGCACACCAGGACCTAAGAATGCTGAGGAGGCAACACAAATTTTGGCCGAAAAACGACGCCTTGCTCGTGAGCAAAAAGAAAAAGAAGAAAGACTACAAAAAGAGATGGAACAAAGGTTGGCACAGAATCATCCTTTCTATAGAGTAAATCTTGGTTGGGACCCAAATTCTGAAAGTCATGCTTTAAGTTAGATATATATAAATTCTCAAAGAGTAACTGACTTTTCCTTCAATGTGAATCAGCGTGGGGAACATTTCAAGCAGACAGGACGCTAGCGTAGATGAGTATATGTTCCTCTGTAGTCTGCCTGTGTCATGTGCTCTTGAGGTGTGCTGTCAAGATGCATAAAGAGATCTGCACTCACCTCAAGGGCCTAGCCCTCAGCACCTTAGTGATCACCCAAGACTGGCGCTGTTGGCATTCACTGGTGTCAGCCCCTTTCTTTATTTCAAAAGTCCTTTATAACTTCAGAATTTGTAAACCTGTTTATGAAGAAGTTGCATACATCGTGACCCTTTCCTCCTAAATACTTCCCTGTATACTTCCTAAGAAGAAAAGCATTCTCTGATGTAACCAGGGTATTAATAACTAAAATCAGGAAATTTATTATTTTATTTTCTAATCCAGGGTCAACATACAATTCAGTTTGCTATTTGTCCCAGTGACAGTCTTCTTTTTAAAGGTTTTTAAAATGACAATTCTTTCTTAAACGTTAACGTGTGTGTAATAGGAAACTAAAAAACACAAGAAGCAAAAAACAAAGTCATCCATAATCACAAGCAGTTTACCTTTTGATGTGTCCTTCTACCAGTGACATACTTTATATAATCTTTTCAGTTCAGAATTCAGTCCTTAAACAGTTAATAAAAAATAATATATACACACATACAGAGACAGTAACTGGTAAAGCAACTTTGCTTGAAACTTGTTTGTAAGTTTGAAATGAAAAAGTTATCCCCCCAAATTTGTAAACTTGGAAAAGATACTTCCTTATGTTTTACTGGGTTTCCAATGACCTGCGGGCTACAAATGTCATATACAGGTGTGGGCTGCTGCTGCTGCTGCTAAGTCACATCAGTCGTGTCCGACTCGGTGCGACCCCATAGACGGCAGCCCACCAGGCTTCCCCGTCCCTGGGATTCTCCAGGCAAGAACACTGGAGTGGGTTTCCATTTCCTTCTCCAATACAGGTGTGGGCTACTTCAGTCTAAAGGTTTCTTGATCTTTGAACTCGAGGCCCATTTGATATGGGTCCCTGTAATGTAAACCTCTGTCTACAACCTGCAAAGAAGAATGACTGATGTTGTTTTTAACTATTATTTTTAAATCACAGTCATCCTTTCTATGTACCTTATATGGGTTTGGGAGAAAGGAAGAGACGTTTTGAATAGCAAAAAAACCCTATAACTTGAAGGATATTATTTATTAAGTTCATGTAAACAGAGCTAGTTTCACATTTTAAAAGCCCTGAATACCAGTCATTTTGATTGGCCTTTCCTCCTCTGAGCACCACCAGACCCTTCTGTAAATTCCCTCTCTCACACCCCCATGTGAGATCAGGTGTGAGCATACATTTAGTGCAGTTAAGAAGGAGTGATTATATGTGTGTGTGTGTGTGTGCGCGCACGCGCATTTGTGTTTTAAGATGCAAAGTAGCCCACTACTTGATAAAAATCTTTTTCTTCTCCCAAAGGCTAGTTCCCCCTATTTAAATAGGTGAAATTATGCACATCCTGTGGAATAACAAAATGTAGGGAATCTGGTGTAAATATAAATTGTATTACTATACACAAGCAGCTTCCCTATAAAACTGCACATAAAAAGAATTATTATTTAATTTCATTTTCATCAGGAAAATGAAAGATGTAGCAAAGAAAGTGGATGAAGGTCAAGAAGACGAGTTTTCAAAATTTGGAGATGGACAACAACCAAAGGAGATGAAGAAGAGAGAGAGTCAGGAACAAGAAGACCAAAAAGTAGAACTCCAGGTTTGCTGGCTGTCCTTGAGAACCAGATTGTAAAATTCAATAGAAACCCAAAGCAAAAGTCTGTTTATCCAAGAAAGAAAATGGCCAGATGCTGCATGCTCTGGCTGCATTTTTACATTATGGTCTAGCTTTTACCCGGTGTTGCTGGCAGTCCTCCATTTCCATTAGCAGAATCCTAGGATTTTTCTAAGGGAAACAAAAGCAGAAAGCAGCAAATGACAGATGATCAGTCCTCTAGTTTAAATACATAAATAATATTACAGGTTGGCTTCAAGAAATCCAGATTGCTCACAGAGATTAAATATCCTGTGTGATATTTCCCAATCCTGCATTCTGTGGTGACATACCTGCACCACCCCCCTAACAGATGAGATGAAAATTATGAATGCCTCAGCAATTCACCAATTAGAATGTCTCACTAGTGTAAGTTAAATCACCTAGTATAATAAACCCCAAAACTGAGCTCAGACAATATTCAGCTTAAATTATTATTACAGCCTAATTTATATAACAGTTTTAGTGTATCACTTATCAAAATCAGTTACATGTTTCATAAATGACTATGCATTTGCATTCCTTGAGAAAGTATCTTTAAGAATCCTCTTGGTGCTTTTGTATTTTTTTTTTGTACTTTTATTTCACTATAAACTGTTATTTTTTTTTTAATTTTATTTTATTTTTAAACTTTACATAACTGTATTAGTTTTGCCAAATATCAAAATGAATCCGCCACAGGTATACATGTGTTCCCCATCCTGAACCCTCCTCCCTCCTCCCTCCCCATTCCATCCCTCTGGGTCGTCCCAGTGCACCAGCCCCAAGCATCCAGTATCGTGCATCGAACCTGGACTGGCAACTCATTTCGTACATGATATTTTACATGTTTTGAAGTGTAAGACTTAGCTCCTGGTACCTGTGTCAGTGGAAGACTACACAGTCACATATTTCAAAATGATAGTGGTCTGACAACCTTGAGGTCCTGAAGGGGATTAACATGCCTTCTAAATCGCTAGCCATAATAGTTAGCCTAGTTCTGTACATTTTTGCTAACACTTTGAAAACTGATGATCCATGAATGTTATATATATGACTCTCAATCCAAAGGTTACATTTTATTTTGGATAACATCTTACTGTTGTACTGTTGTTATTCAGAGAGATTGAGAGTCAGTGATATTTTTATACAAATTTCCTAGAAAAGTGATGCCAAAACAAAAGCTCAGGAGGAGGCTGACAAATGCAAGAAGGAGGATGAGAGGATTATGTTACAGAATCTGCAGGAGAGATTAGAAAGAAAAAAGGTATGCCTCTTCTCTGTTGGGGGGATTTGATTCTTTGTTTAAAACAATGTTGGGCACATGGTTCCAAACTATGTTTTTAAAAATGACAAGTGATATGCTAGCTGGGGTTGTTTTTCCTCTGTACTCTCTCATCTTAGGATCTGACCCCTTCTCCCTAGAACGGGCTCCTCTTGAGAACCATAGCTCTTCCTTGTGGACCACTGATGACCATCACAGGGATGTCTGTCTACAGCAAAGCTCCTTTGAACAGAATCCCTTGGGTCATGTAGGGGTTGGTAGAAGTTGGAGGTTTTTGTTTGTTTGTTTGTTTTTTTTTTTTTTTTTGAGTTTTTTCTAAACTGGTCTGGAAATTGGAGCAACTGAGCTTGAAGAAGCAGAAGGTGTAGGCTTCTCAGAGAGGCCAAGGTGCAGGCTCTTTGTAAGGTTCGACTTTTAATTTGTGCAACCCATGTGTCTCCTCTCGGAGCAAGGAAGACCTCAGACCAGGCTGAGGGACTTCCTGGCCTCTCCATCAGGAGATCAGTAACCTTGAGGAGGCCAGAGAGCTAGAGCTCTCCTTACCTTCAGGGACGAAGGGAACTCTTAGCCTTCCTGCGTGTACTCCTAGTTACAAAACCCGTGACAGCATTGCATCGTTGAGATGCATTCTTTTCATTAACATCAGCTTCACTCATGGTCTCTTTAGACAAAAATCATGTTCACAAGTTCTGATTGGTTTGCAATAATATGTGCTTAATCTAGTAATAAATGTCCACGTTGGCAAAAATCAGGAGTGAGAAGTCATATGGATTTCTGCGTCAGGGTAACAAGTACACCTGTCACCATTCAGAGTGTTTTCTAGATGACCGACGGTGAAACTGGGCTTGGAGGAAAGTGCCCACCCAGCTGCTGGCCCAACATCTTGCATTGACTTTGGCACAGACAGCAGTATTGTCTGCTTCTGGAACACAGAAATAATCAACTTCTTCAGGACCAGTGTTTTGTTTGTAATTATGAAGCGGACGAGAAAGCCAGATTCGAATGCCTCAAAGGTCGTCTGTGTGTTCCTACCAGCAGTGTATAAGAATTCCTGTTGTTTTACATTCTTGCCAACTTTTTAATTTGTGCCAGTCTCGGGTGCGAATGAAATAACATTTCACATTTCCTTGATTATTAAAAAGGTTGAGCATGTTTTTCCCCATCTTTATTTAGCTTTCATGTTTTTTCTTGTATGGAATGCTTTGTTTAGTCTTTTGCCCAAAACTTTCTGGCTGACTTATCTTTTTCTTACTCATTGGTAGTTCTTTAAATGTTCTAGGTACTTCTTTCTTGCTTGTATGTGTTGCAAGTACCTTCTCTCAGTTTGTGGCTTATCTTTTCTTATTGCTGTTTGCTGCTACATAGATGTTCTTGATTTTTCACATCATGGAATTTATCAATATTCTTGGATGACTAATGGAGTTGAGTCCCTTATTGGCCATTTGGGGATTCACTTTGGTGAAGTGTCTTTTCAAGTCCTTTGCCCCAGTTTCTATTCAGTCACTCGCATTTTTCCTACTGATCTGTGGGAGAATTTACAAGTTCTGCTTATGAGCCCCTTGGATATTTGTACTGCAGGTATCAGCCCCCAGGCTGTAGTTTGCCTCACACTCTCATAATGTCCTTTGATGAACTGAAGCTTATTTTAATGAACTCAAATTGAGCAGTGTTTTTTCTTTTATGGTTAGTGCTTTCAGGGTCTCTCATAAGTATTTGTTTATCCCTCCCCCCAGCGTCTTGTCTTTTGATGGTTTGCATTCTTCTCCGATCTTCTGGGGGGCTTCCCTGGTGGCTCAGTGGTAAAGAATCTGCCTGCCAATGCAGGATATAGGTTCAACCCCTGGGTGAGGAAGATCTCCCGGAGGAAATGGCAACCCACTCCGGTATTCATGCCTGGAGAATCCCAAGGACAGAGGAGCCTGGCAGGCTACAGTCCTGGGCTTGTGAAAGAGTCGGACACAACTTAGCAACTGAACAACAGGTCTTTTTATCCCCAGATTCTGTGTTCTTTACCATCTGAGCTACAAAACTGATATTTTGCCTATTTAAAATTGCCTAGCTGTGGTCATTCACATCATTATGAAAATGTAGAATAGAAATGTCATTTCTGAAAAGTGATGGCAGTCACCCTCTCAGAGAGCAGGTAGCACATTGGCTTGAGAAGTCCTGCCTCAAGCAGCAGCCAAGAACATTTTAGCCGTGGCACCACCTGAGCTTAGGGCTCCAAGGAGGCAGAGCCTCTACACCATCCCAGAGCTGTTGTCCCTTGGCTCCCATTCAGGGAAGTCTGCCATTTTTGGCTGTCTTTCCGTAGCTGAAAGACACAACTTGGGTCACCTGTCCTGTCCTCTGTAGCTTCTTGGGGCTAAAGAGGTTAGATTTCTTTTTTACCTTTTAATTGAAATGACAAAAGTTAGCAGGCAATCCAGGCGTGAAATCTACCTTCTCTGAAATAACTGTCAGGATGATTGAATGTTAGATGCAATCATGACTTTCTTCTCTCATTGTAGGCTACAGAAACACTGAGTGGTGATGCAGATGAGGAGGACAAGTCAGAAAGTGACAGTGATTCCTTTGATGACGTGCATCCATCAGGTTTGCTTGCCTTTTGAGTTGTGTTCATCACCATTTAGGAGCTAGACTGTCTAGGTTCATCCAGACTTCCTCTGCTTGTGAGCTGTTTGACTTTGAGCAAGTTACTTAACCTCTCTGGGTTCAGTTTTCCTGTCTGAAAAAGGGGATGCTTATATTGTTCTCCTGGGGTGGGCATGAGATTGCAGTGAGATCCCGAAGTACTAAGAACGGTGCTTGACACACAGTAAACTCTCAATAAATATTAGCTGCTACGACAACTGTTCTTTTGTTTTGTGCTGAGAGACTGCAGATGGCAGCTCTTTCTCAGCTCAGTGTGAGGCTTATTAGCATCTCACAGTTCAGGACCCTGTGTGGCATTCATGACTGACCACAGGTAGAAGGCCACTCCCTGCCTCACAGGGAGAAAATGAGGATCCTGGAGTTCTGTGAGTGCCCCTGAGGTACATCGTTGAGTCTCATTCCCTGGTGAGTGTGAACCACAGTAATGGCATTTGAGAAAACACAGTTTGTCCACCCTTTATGTCTTAGTGGGTATCAGGCACATGGGAACCCTGCTAGCTTCTGGGGCCTCGAGGAACCTCAGCCATTGGGGAGCCAGACATGAGCAGATGGTGGTGCTGCCACATGCCGGTTGCGCTAAAAGAATTTAGGCCAGAATGTCACTAGAATAGAGCAGCAGGAGCAGCAGAGGGGTAGGCTGGGCCTTAGGCCATGGAGAAAGGTTCAGATCAGAGGTGAGACTAAAATGAGAGGGTCGTCAGAAAGAGGGACAAGAAGCACGGAGCTGTCCTGCCCTCTAGCCACCATTACTTGCTGGCAGAGGGGAGAGGGCACGGTCCTTCAAGGTGGCCCTTGGTGCTTTCAGGGCACAGTGGGCTTTTGGCCTGACCCTGCCTCCCCAGAGTCCTGCCTCCAGACAACTCCTGTCTTCAGGTAGACGTCCCTTGCCCAGACTGGCAGGCTCACAGCCTTCACTTGGCTTGTCTTTCTTGTTGAAGCTCCAATTTTAATCTTGCTGCTTTTCTTTTTTTCCCTCTAGCGACTATAAATGGCATGGATTCATCCCCAAAACCAAAAACACATGTTAAAAATGTGAAGAACACTAGCAAGTTTTTAGATGTGACTTCTGGCCACATCCATAAAGAGACAAAAGCATTTTTAAATACTGACATGAAAACCTTCAGCCAAAAAGGAGGGAAAGACCCATTGAATCAGACAAAGAGTCCCAGGTGAGTCACTCAGTGAGTTCATCAGAAGACACCTGGAAGGGGTTATGATTGGCATCCTCAGAATGATGCACAAGATTACTGACTGAACTCTTAGTTTGTCCCAAACACTATGTCAAGTGCTCTACTTATAGGAACAAACTCAGTAAGGATGAGCATCCCCATTCTTACAGACTCGAAGACTGAGGCATGGGCTTCCCTGGTGGCTCAGTGGTGAAGAATCCGCCTGCCAGTGCAGGAGACGTGGGTTTGATCCTTGATCCGGCAGATCCCACCTACCATGGAATAGCTAAGCCCAGGCGCCACAATTATTGCACCTGTGCTCTAGAGCCTGGAAGCCACAACTTGAGCCCCACTTGCACAACTACTAGGGTGTGGCCCTTGCTCACCGCAGCTAGAGAAAAGCCCATGTAGCAACAGAGATCCAGCACATCTAAAAAATAAACAAACAAAATTATTTTTTAATGAAAGAAAGCTCAGAAATGGAGAGATGATGAGCCTTATTCAACCCAGCACCCCACAGTTCAAGGGCAGAACGTAAATTGAACCCAGAAATACCTGATTCCATTCCGAGTTGTTATTCACACTGGTTCGTGTTGTCTCATACAGTCAGGGAAGGGGACGTTGAGTGACTGCAGTGTAACAGACACTTTCTCTGTCTGAATTCCCATTGCAGCTCTGCGCATGATATTAAAAGTCCTCAGTGTACATTTGGGAAGCTGAGGGGCAGAGATAAGGTCAGAAGAACAGGACCAAATTCTTAGAAAGGAAGGCTCATTGGGTGATTGCCTGAAAAAGAGTGTTACTTGCCACTGAGGAAGGATACCTGGGAGCCATTTTATAGCGTAACCTTGAAAGTGACATCACAATTTCGGCCATAAATACCACCATTTCTGAAGGGGAAACGGATTTTTTTTTAAATCCCAGAGACCAGATAACTAAGATAATTCATGATCTAGCTAAATTTGACTTGAAGGTTAAACTCTTCTAAACTTCTTCAGTTATTTCTATCATCAATTTTGTGGACCACAGTTATCCTCTGAATTTGAGTTTTAGTGTATTAAGAAAATAATAAAGCTTCTGTCAGGCAAAGCCTTGGTTTGGGGACAATCAGGATTATAACCAAATATCTTGTTCCAGATCCTCCACCAAAAGACCAACCAACCGAGCAGCAAAAACTGGAGAGATGGAAACCAGCAGCACCATGGGGCCTTCTAGGAGTTCACATTCAGAGGTTCAGAAGTGGGTGTGTGACCGAATCATCGACTTCTCAAGAGAGACAGAACCACCTGTATCCAGTTTCCCTCCTGAGAGCCCGAAACTCCAGCTGAGAGGCTCTGTGATACCCTGCCTGAGTCACCAGCCACCTATAGACAACAAAAACAGAAGCAAATCTGTGCCTGCTCCACCAGGTAAGGCCTTCTCCCGTTTCCACTTCGTTTGAAAGGTAGTTGACCTTCAACCCTCCTCTGTTTCCAGCTGTGCCAGGGCTTGGCACCGTGTAACTTGGGAGGTGAGAGAGAAGACAGTGGTGGGTCTAAAACTAGGTTGAAGAGCCCCTCATTAAGTTAGTTTTGAAAACATTCGTGATAGGACCAATTGTTAATACACAGAGTGGGTTCATTTCAGACCATGGACTCCTCTGCACTCCTGATCCACTGGCTGCTCTGCAGCACACGGATCATTCAGGGCGGCGGTGGTGGTGGTATAGTCGCTAAGGCATGTTCAGCTCTTGCAACCCCATGGACTGTACCCCGCCAGGCCCCTCTGTACACGGAATTCTCCAGGCAGGGATACTCAGTGCATTGCCATTGCCTTCTCCAGTTTAGGACAGAGGGTTGGTGAATGTTTTGGAATTAGTCCCTCAACTTGTGTTTCCAAAACCAAAAGGCCTTGATTTTTCTTTCCTTGAGAAGCTCTGTTTGAAACTGAGAGGCAGCTTCAACCCATTTGGAGGTTGGGGAGCATTTATAAGAGCACCAGTATGGCAGCAACTTGGGGTGGGGGGCCTGCTGCTGAGGGTCCCAGGCCAGCCTCAGTGTGGGGCGAGAATCCACTTGCTATGGAACCAGCATCTTCACTAATAAACCTTTCTTTTCTTTTTCCCTCTGGTCAGATATGTAAACCTCGTCCAGCCTAGAAGAGAATCCATTCTCCACTCTGGATTTTGACCTCTGGGCCCACCTTTCAAAATTTCTCTGCTTCCTACATGAACCCAGCAAAGAAAATGACTCTCAAAAAAAAAATCATCTTAACATATCTCAGAAGATGCTCATATCATCTTGAGTTTTGCCCATAAGCAAGGGTTCTGAGTAAAGAGTCATTTTACCTTGCTGTAAAAATCTCCATTGTCTGTCATTCTTGTATTTTCATGCCAACACATTTGTGTATCAAGTGTGTCTTTGTAAAATGTTCACTCTTAAGCATATATAAAATGCTAAGAGAATCTTACACCAAAAGAAAAGTTTTTTGTCAGTACCTATTTGAAACCTTAAAATCATGTTTACTGCATTTAACAGTTACATTTGTTTTTGTTGTTTAGTCGCTGAGTCGTATCTGACTCTTCCAACCCTGTGGACTGGAGCCCACCAGGCTCCTCTGTCCATGGGATTTGCCAGGCAAGAATACTGGAGTGGGTTGCCATTCCCTTCTCCAGAGGATCTTGCCGACCCAGGGATCGAACCCATGTCTCCTGCCTTGGCAGGCAGATTCTTTACTGCTGAGCCACTAGGGCAGCCCCAACAATTGCTTTAATTTAGCAATAAAAACTCACATTCAGTCTGGTAGAGAACATAATGGGTCTTAAGGGTCTCAAGATTCCTCACACAAGTTTTGTTGGATTGTTCTTAATATACAAATACAGAAAGTTGCAAGATAGGGTAACTCACATTTTATCGTTAATGTATGTTTGTTTTTAACTCGGCCATAGTCTGCCGGTCCTGAGCACAGACACTGGTACCTTCAAATGCTGGCGGTCCTAGAAGGTGTAATTTTTTTTTTTCTTTCATCTTTCCTGCTTTTGTCAGCATTTCATTTTGGAAGTACATATTGAGGTTTATAGGAACATGTTATTTTTATTGTGTACATAAGGCAGTATTTGGCTGTTGTCTGACGGGGTATGTTCAATTCCTCGACATGTTTACCGTGTATACTCTTTTTCTGCTTATGTTCTCCAGGCCTGCCATTCAGTATACACTCAGGCTTGAGATGTGGAACCAAAATTTGTTTGCCGTCTGCAAGTGTGTAAAGGGGCAGTGTTTTTCTTCGGTCCCCGCTGTAGATAAGCACAGCACATACACAGTGGACATGCACACATGTATACATACACACATGTGTACACAGGATATATGTTTCCTGAAATCCACTGAATCATGCTTAAATGATTGACTAAAACTTGAATTCAGATTGGTTGTCCTAATGCCAATGAGTTTTCTGGTGGATCACGAATAGCTTGAAGCAGGCTCATCTTCCTTTGTAGCCACCAGTCTTGAATTAGTAAAAGGAAGTAGTTATTCTGATTCCCTAGTTCTTTGCTATTCAGAGTACTGTTATCTTTGTTATAGATCAGAGCTTGGTGCCTTAGATTTTAAAACTTTATATACACAATCTCTTTTATATAAAAGGCAGAGACAATCATTGTAACAATGTGTTTCTGATATATTTCTGCACAAATTTCACACGTTGAAACACTGTTAAACCTTCATATGTGTGCTCTGTGCAATAAACTTTGCAGGTAAAGCAAGTTTTCTTCATGTTTTAATAGCAAAAAATGTACTGAAGGTGGTATAAAGGTGACACCAGCTTGTAACCAGGCTATGAACACAGGCAGGCAGTACGTTTGATAAATAGTAATCACATCGTCTGATGCCCCTCTGCAGCCACTTGGTGGTTTGGCGTGTGCCACCGCGAGCGCCATTAAGACGTGAATTTCGAACTCTGGTTTTCTCCCTGCACCTGTTTGAGTGCTTGTTACTCCTGCCTGTGATGGCTCTGACTTATATTTGAGGCCAGTAATTAAAGTATCTTTCTTTTCACTGTGGTAAAATTTACATGAGTGGCATTTAGTACATTTAAAACGTGCAACTGTCACTGCTATCTAGTTCCAGAATGTCTTCATTACCCTAAAAAGAAACCCAGGACCCTTAAGCAGTCACTCCCCATTCCCCCCTGCGCATCCCTTTTAAAGCTCACATCTGGTGCTGGCCACACGGAAACACAGTTGCTTTTGACAGTCTGCGCATGTGCTCTGGCAGTCACTGTGCTCCGTTGCCCGTACGTGACATCACTTCAGGACATCACTGTTACTGTGTGTGGCCAAACCGCCGTTTGGATCTGCCCGTAAATGTTTAGCTTCTACTCTGGAAACATGTTCCACTCCACTGGGTTTTGTGTTGGGCAAAGGGGCGGTCCTTGTTTATCCCTGATCTGTGGCATCTGGTGCTTTGAGAAGAGTGGCAGCCGTTGCCCACTTGGCATTCCGTGCCGGGCCATGCACTAGGATTGTTGAACCAGGGCATTCCTTGGTATGCACGCAAGCTAAAACACCAATATAGCACCCTCCTGACAGCTCTGAGGTGTTGACACTGACCCAGCCTCCACACTTGCCATAGGCTGGTGTCCTCTGGGGATACGCCGGTCACCTCACGTTTCCCTTGCTCTCTGGAGAACCTCTTGGTGCCCACTCCCCTGAGCAATAGGCCCCTGGCCTCTCCCAGTGGCACCCCTCTCCCCTCCCTAGTGTGCAGTGAAGCCTTGCAACAGTTTCAATCCCCAACAACCACAAAAATGCAGTAAGGACACTGGAAAGGATGCTGGACAAGTCTGAAGACCTGAATCCCAGCTGAGGTGGCTGCAGGCCCACCGGGTGACTGCACACGTCATGGACCTCTGAGCCCTCTGCTGTGGCAAGTTGGAGGCTGGGCTCCAATCACTGAAGGCTTTCAGTTCTCAGGAGTCACTGACTCCCTGCGGCAGGAGCTAGAGGGTTGAGAAATGGGCATGGAACTGTAGCAGCAGCTGGTGCCAAGAAGCACAAGCCTGAAGCATGTCTTACCAGGGAATATCCAATAGGTCCACCCCCACCCCCACTGTTCCACAGGCCTGGTTGGTTGCAGACCACTTTGACCTCCGTCTCCCTTCCCACCAGTCTACTTTTGACTGTTCCTGGATAGGCTTGTCTCATAATTTCTCAGACTGTTGTAATAACCGTCGTTACATGTTCTATATGCCAGGTACTTTAGAGGCATCATTTTAAACCCTCACAACAACCCTGTGAAGTGTGGGTATTCATTTTTACCTAGGACACAGATTCGTGGAGGTGGGTATTGATTCAACGTTACACAACTAGAAAGAGGAAGATCTGGTGCTCAAATTCAAGTCTGACTCTAAAAGTCTTTTGGCTTTTGTGGTGGGTAATACACTATCTTTGGTGCTAGAGATAAAAATAATTGCTAATGTTTGTTGAATGGTTTTCTTGGATGTTGCTTTTCTTACATGCCAGTCGGTTGCCATGCTTAATAAATAAGCATTTGTATAACCATGTAATGTGCCTGTGACTCTGCAAGGTAGGAATTCTGTCTTGTTTCACAGGCGAGGAAGCCAGCTCAGAGAAGTTAGGTGACCTGCCCGAGGCCTCCTACTTAGGAAGTGGCAGTGCAGCCGGGATTGGAATCCAGGCAGTATGGCTGCAGAATTGACCTTGTTACCGAAAAGTAGATTATGTTCTTGATACTCTGATCCCCTTCATGATGAGGGAGAAGAGGGTTCTCGGCTGAAAATTCTGTAGCTAGAATTTCCCCTCCTTCGTCCTGAGTCTTAGGTTGTCATTGTTACAATTGACTACTGAGCACTGAGCGTGATGCTTCCCTCGTTGTGATGTAGTGGACAGTGTTCTCCCCTATGACAAGGCAGTGTCATAAGCCTTATAGCCTGGGCTAGAGGTGTGCCCAGGGGTGTGTGTGACCTTCAGTTTTCTCACGTGGAAAATTGGGGCATGAGTGCCAGTGTTGGCTGTGAAGACTTGGTATAATTGTATAAGGTGCTTTTCAAGTGTTAAGCAATATCTGGGGGCCCAATGTTGGCAGGCCTGTTGCTGGGGGACAAAGGTGGAGCCTGGGAATGGCAGGAAGGGTGGAGGGGGCTACAGGTGATCTCAGGCAGGGTTGTGCAGTCGAGTCGTACAGCTTTTTCTCCGCAGAGCTCTTTAGCCTTGGCATAGGCCAGGGTTTTGCATGCCGAGTGGGATGGGAAGCAAAGGGTGACGGGATTGAGGACGACAAGATGGGGTCAGTGATAGGGTGTAGCATCTCGGGGAGGTGAAGATGGAGAAGGGCTGAGAGGTAATTGAGCCATCAGTGGACCGGAGAGCTAAAAACTAGTTCAGTGAGATGGAGAGAGAACAGGAAGGGAGGGAATGCCATCAGAGATGCAGGTCCCAGTGCCGCGAAGGCCTAGGATTTCCCTGTGCCAAAGCAGCAGAGGTGGGGGCACTTGTGTCAGGGTTTCCCCCTGGGGCCCCCGCCCTTGCCACTGCCATCACCCAGCTCCTTTAGGAAGCAGAGGGCCACCATCTCAACTCCCCACCTCACCCCTACTTCTTGGGGCCCCAGGAGATGACCCAATCGACTCTTAGAAACAGAGTTGAAATGATTTTAACTGCTAATTTCTCTAGGGAAACACACAAGAGGCTGTTCTCCATTCATAGAAATAACTTGCTACAAACAGGTCTTGATTCATAACGTGGCAAATGCTAGCTTCAAACATGTTCTGTCCTTTCACTACCCCGGGTGTGAGAGTTCCTCCAGAGACCTCCGCCTTTAGCCGAAATGTCCGTCCACCTGAGGAGCCTGCAGCAGACACCTGTGTCACTGGGCCTCCGGCACCATCCTGAAACGACTACGTGTTGTGGGCAGGTTGGATGCCCCAAGAACCGGAGCCTCGGGGTGTGGTCATGAGCCATGATCTAGAAGCTACCTCTACCTCTGTCCACACCATCTCCACCTCCCCGACCCGAGACAGGGGCCCCAGTGAGCAGTCTCCCAAATGACTGGTGTGCTTGAGCAAGATCACCTTCTTCTGAAGGTTTGGCAGTGGAGCGGCCGCTGAGGCACAGCAGGGCTCCACAGGGCACAGAGAAGGGCAGTCAGAGCATAGACGGGATGACTTCTCGACACACTTCAGCTGCAGTTCCCTTGCTGGCCGACCCCCTGGTCAACGGAAAGCAATGTGCTCTTTTTAAGGTGATCAACATCTGGGAAATGTTATTTGGGGTCCGAGTGGGGTTTTTCATTGTTATCGTTCTTAACTGGATCCAAGTGCTCTTACGGGTTTCTTGTATCTTGTTTATAATTCATGTAATTGAACTGAACTGAGTACGTCCTTGAAGGAAGGAAAAGTCATTCAGGTTTCTGGATCTGCAGTATCACCTTAGAACAATTCCACCCAGCAGAATTAGAAGTCAGGAGGCAAGTTATTTATATGCTGCTTTATTTCTGTAAGGATACACAGAACCGTTAGATGATCATTGCTAATGACAAAATGTAGAAATGAGGCATCGGCTTCTCTAACCACTCCTACGAGAATGTTAATATGCATCATCATTACATGTGTACTCTTGATATCGTCTCATTATACTATGTAATATAACATTGTAGCTAGAATACAGTAATAGGGGATCCTGCGACTCAGGTGAGCACTGCGTGGAACTCTGGTTCTGCCTGTGGGCACAGTGGCCTCCATGCTCCCCTAGAGCCAGCTAAGCTCTGGAGGAACAGTCCTCAGAATCACAAGAGAAGGGAATTGGCAGGCCTGGTTAACACACCGACACAGAGCAGACAAGTACTATGTTACAAGGGATTCCACTCGTCACTGCTGGGAAATGTCATATCCGTGTCAATGACAGTTCTGGCGCCTGTTCACCTACCCCTCTTGAGTTTAATGGTTACTTCTGTAGGATGAATTCAAAACTGTAGGAACGTATAAGGGGGCTAAAATATTCTCATGCAAGTCTCCAAACCCATAAACTATGCTGCTATTAATTAAAACAAAGGAATTATTAATTAAAAAAAAAGATAAAAAGACAGCTGGGTTAGTTTTGTTAAGCTTCCAAAAGTATTCGCTGTGATGACGTTCTTCTGAAACAGGCTCGTTTTCTCAGATCTGCCTACATTTTCCAAATCACCTGCACATTCCATGCTTGAAAGTAGGAACGCTCAGAAAACACGCCACACAGGGAAATCAAACGTTAGTACAGGGAAAGAGGTCAGTTGAGAATTACAGCTAAATTCAAATGTTAATTTTTTGGAAATTCGGATTAGTTATTTGAAAGCACAAAAAACAGAAGGAAGGTTTTGATAAGGAAGTTCTTTAAACCATGCATTTCAGTAAGTTCTTTCTGCTCACAGAACAGGGTGAGCAGCTGAGTTGGAGCAGCCGCTGCAACTCTTGTGTCGTGTGATGACAATGTGGGTCCCAGCTGAGCCACAAGAGGTAT
This sequence comes from Bubalus kerabau, assembly GCF_029407905.1. Classification (NCBI taxonomy): domain Eukaryota; kingdom Metazoa; phylum Chordata; class Mammalia; order Artiodactyla; family Bovidae; genus Bubalus; species Bubalus kerabau. Next base: position 23,804,067 of record NC_073647.1, on the reverse strand, counting down.
CTCAGTGGGGCTTTATCTCTTAGGCTTCTTGCTTACATCACTAAGCAGCTACATGGTCAGCGCTTTTCTGCTCTATGATAAACATGCAGAAGAATCAATCTACCTAAGTATTTATTTCCTAATTGCAGCCATAGAGAAATAAACTTTGCTGCAGGCTTGCTTTTTGCTAAATCCTAATATGATCACTGTGTGCCCTTAACTCAAGTAGTAACTGTAAAATGGGAGAAAAGACAGAAGGAGCGACTCTGAAGAGGTGAAAGGCCGCTCTTGCCCTATGGGTGGTGCCAGGCAGAGGGCAAGGACACAAGGAACAAGACTCAAATTCCATTTTAGGAATTTCCTAAATTCCATTTAGGAAAGGAATTTAGGACAGGAGCCCCTGTCACTTTACAGCTTTTTGGCACAGTCGGGGCAATACACTTGATCCTGATGGAAAACAAAGCGCTTGTTGGCCAGATTCACGGAGCATTTTTTGCAGTGGAAGCAGTAGTCGTGCCAGGATTGTCCTTCATAGGCCACCACACTGGAGCCTTTACCAAACCCTGTGGAGGAAACAGAAGCAGACAAGAGCGACAGCTGAGTGGACACAGGTGGCAGCCAGGCTGCCGCCTTGCCCATTCATGGAGCCGACAAGCACGCAGGCTGCATCCGCCTGGCGCCCGGCCCCCCGCTCCACCGCGCACTGTCCCCCACGCCGCCGGGACCTGAGAAGATGCCAGAGCTCCGCCGAGGGCCCCCTGCTCTCCAGAACCCACATCCCCAGCCACCGCCATCGCCCTGTGACTGACGCGCACCGACCTCCCAGCACAACCAGTTTCTTTGATTTAGGTCAGGGCCATGGCATCAAAGTGGCCACCAGGAGGCAAACTTGGGCTGTTTGTGGGGTGTGCACTTACCGGGCCTCGAGGAGCTGCTAAGCTTCGATTTTTTCTATAAAGAACCACCACCCACGAGGGACAAGTCCTCTCTCCACCCGGATGCCTGCCCCGGAGGTTGGCGCTGGGAAACAGGGTGAGAGGCAAGCGTTTCCCGTGGCACACTGGGGGCTTCCTAGCTTTAGAGACTGGGTGGCTCACTCTTGACACAGTCCTTTTCCCTGAGGATGGCAAAAGTCTTCTCAAATGTACATTTCAAGGCTCCCCGGGAGATGGGAAAATTGGAGGCGGGGGGGAGAGGGCCCAGGGCACGTGGACCGCGGCCGCGAGATGAGGAATGAAGTGATTAGCTCGGCTCCTGATCGCAAAAGAACTGCCCACCAGCACCTCTGAGCTAGCCTTCTGCTACGGGGTGTTCTCATCCCAGCTTCTCGCTCTCTGGCCTCCCCCCTCCCCGCCTCCCCCACCCAAGCCCACCGTGCTCCTCTCCCCCGCCTCCCCCCAGCACCCCCCGCTCCGCGCAGTGCCTGCCCGTGGCCGTGGGTCTCAGGCTCGTGATCTCCGGCAGCAGCGTAAGTCAGCAGTAGTCGTGAGTGTTCTGTGTTGCAAAGGCTAACCTGGCCTGGGGGAGAATCCAAACTACTTGGGGGCCTTTGGGACCACAATGGCAGGGGGAGAGGGGCATTCTTTCGGGCCTTTGTGGATGAAACCGACGACGTAGGAAAATGAGAGATGGTTACCATGCGCAAAACCTAGCCTGGCAGACTTAGCAAGGACTCTTTAGCCTACCAGTGATTGGGTTCTTGCATCCAGCACACTTCTTGGCCACAAAGTTCTTGTAGCAATCCACGCAGTAATACTGGTCCTCCACAGCGGTGAAACGCTGCCCAGCCAGCTTCTTAGAGCAGGTAACACACACAAAGCACTCGGCATGCCAGGGCTGATCCTGGTAAGTGATTCCTCCAGATGTGATGGCCTAGACCAGGGAGTGTAGCACCGGATTCAGATTCAACAACCATTTTGTTGAATGCCTACTACGTGCCAGGCACTGTGCTGGGCGCTCTGGTTTATAGTATCTCATTGAATCACCACAACGGCCATGAGAGGCAGGTGCTATTATTATCCGCCAGTTACAGATGAAGACACTGAGGCTCAGAGAAGATGAGCCCCTGTGCAAGGTTACTACATAGCAACTGGGTGCAGGAGGCCGGCCTCCAGAGCCAGCGTGCCCTTGGACAGCCTCCCTTGGCCTGGGCACTGCTTTCTACTACCACAGTCTCCTCATCTGTAAAACGAGAATGACAATTCCTACGTCACAGGGCTGTCGTGAGGATGGAATGGGAGAGTGTGTGTGCCAGTGCTCTGCAAACTGTCAAACACTGCTAGAACTCCCTTGACACGCACCTTGTTGCATTTCACGCAGTGCTTGGCAAACTTGGCCTCATGGCAAGTCACGCAGTAGAAGTCCTCCCCTTTAGGGAAGAAGCTTCCTGTCCCAATGACTTGCTTGCAGTTGCTGCAGGTGAAGCAGTCTTTGTGCCAGACAGTGCCCTTGTATTCCACGTTCTGATCTCCTGTGGGGGGGGGGGAAGCGAAGGGGTAGCCCCACTGGCAGTGCCCTGCAGGGGGCTGCATCCACTCGGGGTGCGGCCTGGGCCCTCCAGAGTGGATGGAATGCAGGCCCTGCAGTGCTTGGCCCCATGCGGGGAGTTCTCCACCATGTCCTGCATGTGGTCATGCCCACCCAGACTCGCAGGAAGGGAACCCCGGCCGTAGTGATTTAGGGTCAGATGCCTGAATCCCCACTCCCCCACCCCCATGGCCTTTGTGGATACAGAGATGCAATGTGACCCGGAATTACACCTTAAGGAAGAAGCATGCTTCGATCACTTACTATCCCAAATGAGAAAGCGCTACATACTTTTCACTTCCTTCTCTTGCCACAGACAGTTCTCTCCAGTGTTCTTTTAGCTGCCAGGTGTGTGCGTGTGTGCAAGCATATATGTGTACACATATATTCAGGTATATATATGCGTGCATATATACGCTGAACTCCAGCATCAGCTCCCCGCGGCTCCAGCCCCATCCCCGCAAGCAACCCCTTGCCACGTCTGCCCTCAGGGCCTCCTCCCTGGCTGCCCCGGGGCTGAGTGTGGCTGGTACCTGCTACAATGGGCTTGAGGCAGCCCTTGCACTTGGGGTTGTCCTCCCGAGTGGTGCACTTGTTGCACAGGATCTTGTTGTCCTTGGCCACGAAGGTCTCACTGGCCAAGGGCTGGAGGCACTTAGAGCAGCGGAAGCAGGTGTCGTGCCAGTAGCGGTTCTTGTAGTGCACCTCCTGGGAACCGAGCAGTAGCCGGGCATGGTAAGCAAGACCTCCCACAAGACCACACAGTCCCCCCGCCCCCCTGCCCAGAGCCCAAGCAGAAGGGCCAGGGCCCCATCCACATCCCCCCCCCGGCCCCGCCCGCCTGCCCCCCACAGCCGCCACTACCTTGGAGTCGGCGCCGATGGGCTTGCGGCACTCCACACACGTGTTGGCGCAGAACTTGTCGAAGCACTTGAGGCAGCAGTGGTGGCCGTCCTTCTGCACGTACTTCTTCCCCTGCAGGTTGTCTCTGCAGTAGTGGCAGTTGAACTTCTCAGCCATGGTGCCTACTTTATAGCTGGAAGGACCTGTGAGGGGTGAACGGGAGGGACAAAGAGCCAAGGGTTAGGCTGGAGAGTGTGCCTGAGGGGCTCCAGGGAGGCCACCCCGGGACCCAGGCAACAGGCACCTCACCAAGATACCCGCGACAAAAGCATCCTGCCATGAGTCCCTGGCACCCTGAAGGGGGGGTGCGGTTGGTGAGCGAGGGCAGGGCTGGGATGGGCAGGCTGGAGAGGGGACGCTGGTCTACACCAAAGGACATGCTGCTCTGGGTCGAGTCTGCAGGTGGCAGCTCGTGGGCTCCCCCTTCACAGGAAGGAGGTGCCCAGATCCTCACTAGAGACCCAACCAGGAGCCCCGTCACCCTCCCCAACTTTCTCAGCACAGAGAGTATCATCTGGAGGCCCCGCTCTCCTAGCTACAAAGCTCAGTTCATCTGAACAAAAACTTACTGCTGACTCTGGACCACGCTAGGCATGGAAGCAATACTTAGTCATTTAGTTTAAATGTCTGCATTTATTTTAAACATGCCAGAGCACTTTTTAATCCCTACAAAGATCCTAAAGAATTATTACAAGCTACTTGACTAACTTTTGAAGCCCAAGCATTCAGGCAAAAGAGGACTTATTAAAATGGCATCTCCATAGGTACCAGCCAGTTTTGCAAGTGAAAACGATCTGTCACAGTGACGTTTGGTTTTGAGATGAGCCAATATCAAATTCCCCTTCATTAGAGCATGAGAAGATCAATATGGTTAATAAACTATACGATTTAGGACATTTGCTTTTTTAAAAAAAAAAATTGCAACTGTAAAGTATAATCTGGGCGAAAAAGACTTTTAAAAGATTTTAAGTTGATTATTCCAAGAACCCCTTCCACTTTGTTCCTATGAACAACTCCCCTTGCCCCCTCCCCACCCCAAAGTCACAGCCCATAAAAAGCACTCTGAATCTTGCTACTTAAAAGATATCAAATGTGAGTTTCTATTAGCTCCCAACTTTTGTAAGCATATGCTAATTTCTTCCTCTCTCCCTGAAAAAGAAATTTACACTGGTAAATAGACAATGATTATTTACTTTGCCCAGGAAACACAAAAACAGACACTATTTTCTCCAGCTACCCACAAACATGGTTACTGGGTGAGCCAACATCCCAGGACTAATTTAGAGAGAAAGGAGGGAAGAGGAACGAGCACTTGCCTGGTACTCACCGTAGCTCTTCCGCTAACTGAACAGCCCCAGACTCCCACTTTGGGTCCCATTCCCAGTTTTTTTTTTTTTTTTTTTTTTAATACAAACACATGTCCACGTTGTTTGGATCCTGTTGCCGCAGGCAACCAAACAGCAGAGTGAGCTAAGGAAACCACACCCTGTGTCTGAGCAGCGCCAGGGAAGGCAGTGAACTCTCACTCAGAACCAGCAGCCTCCAGACAAGGGCGGGTGCTCGTCTCCCCCGCCCACCCACCCCGACCCCATCAGTTACAGCTCCCACAGACAGACCCTCCTCTCCAGACACCTGATGACTGAAGACAAGGAGTGACATTCTTCTATGAAGACAAGGGCTTGGGACAGTTGTGTCACAGTTCAGAGATTTGAGATCCGAGAAAAGTTCTTACTGGTGCTTTCCCCCCAAAAGAAAACTGGGGTGCCCCCCTACATAACTGGGTTAGAAAGGAAAAGCAGAGCCATGATGAAACCAGGTCTATCTCCTTGAACCACACATTGCGTACTTAAGGGAGCTTTTAACTCTCTTCAGCCCCTGTGTACATGGGACAGAGTGCCTGTCACAGGGACAGAATGTTGACAATCGCTCTCCTTAATTCATTCTTGTTGGCCTTTCACATGCCACATAAAATCCTTGTCTTATTAGCTTTTCCATATTGAAATTGTACACTCAACAAAGATTTACTTTCTTGTTAAGAGCTTCATGGAGAAACCAAATAAATCTCCAGTAACAGTAAGCGCCAGGAAATTAAATTATCAGTGGCTCCTAAATGCCATTTGGCAGGTAATCTGAATTTGTAAGATTAGACGGCGCTGGCTTCCTGTGTGGCTAGTAACCATGGCGGATTTAGTCCTTCACAGACTATCTTCTTGGACCATATTTGAAGATCCCTCCTTCTCTCTTACCAAAGTCTATAGAAGTCTGAACCCAACTCATTTTAATATATATCACTCTCTTTTGATATCATCCAAAATAGAAATGGATTCTAATATTTCTATCCCAGAGTACCATACACAGACCCACCTAAAGGCTGGGTCTATCTCGTGGTATTTCTGAGTCCTACCTTTATTGTAAAAATACAGAAATTCATGTCATACCAAAAAAGACTACCAGAAAACACAGTGAATTCTATGTAGAGGTTTTTGAGAGAAGGAAAACCACTGTGGTCCACAGTACCATAAGATCTTACCTGCCAAGCCCTTCCCAGCTTAAAACCACATACTTTCAAATAACTATTTTACCAATGCCAAGTTCTTCACTGGTTAATTTTCACAGTTCTGGAACATGACTTGCTCAGAGTTTCTAGGCACCCAATGAACTAATCCATAATCCATGGCTCAGCAATGAACACGGCAGAACAAGAGTATGTTGAAAACAGACTCTGCCAGTGAAACTGTTCACACCTACAGTACATGGTTGTCAACCAAGCAGAAGGAAAATTCAGTGAATCAACCCCTGGTTAATGGAACCACTAAGTTTCTCAAGTCCGACCACTTGGTGTTTTTGAATCCCTGCTATAGGCATTACTTTTTCTTCTTGTAGGATGAAAAGTCCAGGGTTATTTCATATGTCCCGCCACAGTATACTTAAGAGAGTTTGTATCCAGATGCAGTGACAGATTTCAAAGGGCATACCCTTTTAGAACAATTTCCACAGCTGACTTGAGCCTTTTTCATGTGTGTGGAAACACTTATTTGTCAAGATAAAATAGGCACTTCTAGGAATGCAAGCTTTATTGCCTAATAAGTAAACAGGCTGGAAATACTTGAAGCATGTTAACAATGTCGATGTCAAATTCATGAACTTTAGTACTTTTCTGCAATAAATCCAAATAAGTGGAACTTGGGCAACCTGAATGAGATTACCTCGTGTTTTTCTAACTTTATGATTATTTGGTCAAAAACCATTTTAAACCTTCATACAGAATACTTAGGTAGAAGTTGGGGTAATACATTCCTGCTGCAGAAATAGTTACCACAACAGAACTCTGCATAAAATATGGATAATGTGCACAAGAGCAAAATATTGTTACTACTTGTCATCAAATAGATCAACAACTCTAAGAAAATGGCTTATAAATGACAATGCAGAGACAGACAGAAGTTCCTAAAAGACAGCAAACACTCTGATCTGTGGGCTCCACCAAAATGATCCACCGTGAAGATCTGACTTTATGAGAGAAAATCTCTACACTTTCCTTTTTTCCCCTTTGCTAGAAATAAGAGACTAGAGGGAAAAAATGGTGAAAATGGCATTTTTATCTCCTCTTTAATCTTAGTGAATGAGATCCACTTAGGCGTTTAGCTCTTAGGGAACAATTTTCTACCTCCTTAGCAATTTCTAAGTTTGTGAAATACAAAACCTTTTAACCTTCCAAAATTTCCAGATCTCTCTGCCTTGGCCTGTTGCTATTATCAGGAAAGGGCAGGTCATCAGTCAAAAGATGAAACACTGGATACATAACATTAGAACAATCCTTTCCTTCAAGGTTGCCTGTCCCTGTCCAGAACATGTGTGCCCCAGGGGAGATCTCTGACTAATCTTACTTCACAGTGTGGCCCTCACCCCTGTGTGCTAGTGAGGTTCCTCTATCACAGGAACGATTGCAAGTACACTAGCAGCCCTGGAGACCCGATCCAGGGCCCGGGCGACGTGGGTCCCACAGTTCGTGCCTATGGATTGAGTGGAGGTGAGTTATCACTGTTCAGCTTTTAAAACCTCTTTTATTAAAAACATTTAATAACAAATATTTCTGTTTTAGAAAATCAAGGGACTGCTCATGGGACTCTAAGGTGCTGATGTCTAGGTGACAGTCCTTTATAGACTCAGCCACTTGGAATGCAGCTAGAAATGTGACTGGGTGATCAAATTTTAGTATTTATTCCAAGATGGTAGCCTAACTTTCTCGCTATGCCTGCTTCAAGAGACAAATCATTTTTCACTTAATAAACAAGCTTCCTCTTTCAGAAAATTCCTGAGCTATATCCAACATGCTAAGAGGGCCCTATATAAACCTCAGTATCTCAATAAAAAGTTTGGGCTTTCAATTTAATTATGTACACATACAAGAAATACAACATTACACAACATTTGTTTACTATAAACCTCTCATTAGAGAAGATACAATTTGTATTTAATAATCTTGTTTCTGTTTTATACATATTCTCTCAGGGATTTCTTGCTAATCTGCATTCTCCCCCTCCTGCCCAAGTGGCCCACAATAAGAATATCTAAGGAAAAAGTGAATATTATGACTAGGTAGCATTTTTCTAACTATGTGCTTTCCACGAGTGGCATAATATACAGTATAAACAATGAACAGCAACTCAAATGGGGAAAAAATGTAGGTTATTTCTGGTCTGTTAATTGCTAAGTCCAGGACAGGATATTAGTCACTCCATGTATAAATGCTGGCTTCTAAAGAAAGAGTATACTGCTTTCCTGAGAACATTCAACAGAGCGAAGCCTCAGCTGGTGAAAGGGAGGCTTATGCAGCAGCCACACCTGCACACCTGGAGGTGCCCCCCACGCGGGGCGGGCTCCTGAGGCACCACTGAGAAGTGGGCTTTCAGAGAATTTCACAGACAATTCCAAAGTCATTTTTACCCTACAAACAGACCACGTTCAGGAGGCCTGCCTGCAATTTCTCTTTCGGCTCATTGGTCACAGGTAACCCAGTTTAGATGACACCTGGGATCGGGGGAGGGGGGGCTGTGTAGAGACGATCCAATGAAGCATTCCATGCCCCGAACCTTCCCTGGGCAGATCCTCTCCCAGAACTGCTCTGTTCTGACACAGAGCTTTTCTGAACGTCGCACACAATACGTGCAGCACGTTCTGCCTTCCACACCGGAGAGAAAGACCCGCTGACCTGGCAGCCAACAGAACGTGTGTTTTCCGTTTCTCTAGTTGTAGCAAAGTAGCAGGCGGCCGTTTGGTAGTCATTCAAAGTACAAAACGTTCAGTCTCACCCTTGAACAAGGTTTCTCACTACCACTTTCCTGTGATTTCTGGAAGCCAGTTCACTGGGTCTTCTCCCCTTGCCCACTGTTCCCTTTATATTCCGGCCTAGAAAGGGAGCTACATGATTTCACTGCCCTCCCATCTGCCCCATCTGCAACTTTAAAGGCCAAAGGGTAAGGAATGAAACCTGCAGAACTTTGCAAACGGTAAGTATTGAATACAAAAGCATCAGTTCTTGTCCTTGAAAGGTCCTCTCAGTATGTGGATGGTCCCTAAAAATGGATTAAGATCCATCCAGTCATCAGAGCCTCTACTCTGTCCACACAAAGTCCTTTTCAGGGCACTATGGGGCTTCTTTCTGTGAGCACTTCTTTCTCAACTGCTTTCACAGACCTATGAACCTAATGCAACAGAAGATGAGTTCTGATTAAAATAAACTATTAAAATAGTTCCTGATTTAAAAAATCATCTAGACGGTGTCAGTAGTTTGTCCAGTCAGAGTTAGAGCCTTCAGATTTACATAAAAGCAATGTCAGGATTTGGTGCCATTTAAAAACCCAAGGTTGGGTGTGTTATAAACGTGTCACCTTTGAAATATATTTCCCTATTCTGTCATTTAATTAGTAAATAAAACAGGGAGTTACTCTACCAGTTAACACATGTTCAAGGTCCACTGGAACAACTGCTACAGCTGACTAGTTTGTCTACACCCAAAGAAAGTGTATGCTGGCCACTTACCACAATCTCAGGCGTGTGGTGCCATGTTTGTAAAGGGGCTCCTGGGGGTGGGGAGAAAAACAGACTGCTCTTGAACACTCGGGAACAAGGAAGACATTGCATGCTGATTCCCTAAAGCAGTGCATTCTATTATAGTGTATTTGTTTTAAATACCAAAAGAGAAGTTTAAAAGTATTTCCATTGTTTAAATATTGACAGTCAATTACAAGTTTTCAAAAATGTCTTTTCCAAAAGACTGCCACTGATAATTACTTTGCCCCTTAATCTGAGAGCTGGGAGATGGCACAAAGTGCCTGGTTGCTAAGAAAGGGAACTGTTACTTAGGCAGAAGGCAACAGAACCACAGTGACGTTCCTGGCTTTGCAGGAGAGAGAGGCAGCAGGCTAACTCCAGAAAACTGGGCTTTCTGGGGAAACTGGCCCCCCTTCAGGTCTTTGGCTCTATCTCGGGAGTCCTGTCCATGGCCAAAGGGCTTTCTCAATGTCAGGAAAACTCTCATTGTAATGATAATGATGCTCCAGAGGTTCTGAAGCTTTGACCCCTTTTCTGATGGGAACAGTTAATAATCTACGTGTATACCTGTGGCGGATTCTTGTTGATATATGGCAAAACCAGTACAATATTGTAAAGTTAAAAAAAAAAAATCTACATGTCATATCAAAAGTATCATAGCTGTTTCTTCGGGAAGACTCAAAACACAGCTCAGAAAAGAAGGTATGGTTAAGTCAGTATGGACTTTCTTAGTTATAAATCTTCCTCCTTCCAGCTCTGTATCTGATTGACCTTTTCCAAATACTTTAAATTCGATTTATAGCACTGTCAAGATGAAGATTTGTGTCTTATAAATAACAACAAAAAAATCCTGATAACAAAGAAAACCTCCTTCCTCACACAGTCTCCTCCAGCTTCATAAGATGTCCTGGAAACTGTACGATATAGTAGTATATTTATGTATTAAAAAATAAACTACTCAAACTGATGATTTTACTTGAGTAAGAATAATCTTTTGTCTTGAAAACAGCAGTTAAAGAAGGCAAGGACAGAACAGAGATGAGTTAGACTTATTTACTATTTAGACAAGACTAAAATAATTTCATCGAAAAGTATCTTTTAGACCAATGATGGATTCAGTGCCTGAATAAAACTGTGCTTGCTAGAAGATAAAGAATATGAAGCTTTTACCTGAGTGTCTATGGGAAGCCATGGCTCAGACACCAAGTTCAGGAGCAGCACCTACGCCAGTCTTCCCTCGAGCCCAGCTGATAAGGCTGCGGCTCAGTTGTGAACATACATTTAAGGGGAAGTGGCTAACACAAAAATAACCAAGAGCAGATGGCCCACCCCTCCCCAGAGATCACAACCTTAATCCCACTAGAAAATTCTTAACCATTTTAGGTGATCCAAGGGAGAAGAATAGGACCCAGTAAAAATACCAAACACTACATATAAATACCTGTGGGGCTACTCAGCATCCAAATTAGCTCCAGAGCCAGAGAGGCCACATAGAAAGTGATCCCTGTACCGGAATAAAATTTAGACTCAGCCCTGGCATACCTTAACGCTGAGCCACCCTCATTAATCCACTTTATATGCCTAAAGAGCTTGCACTTGGTCTTCTGGAGAGTTTGTGTGCTGTTAATGATAAAAGTAACTATAAGAGATAAACTTCTGTTACCAGTATAATTAAAAGGGATTAGACATGAAGAATATACAGATCAAGGGCATTATCTCTGTCCTCCTTGGTCTGCACTAGAGATCAGCAGAATACTGAAGAGGGCAATTCTAGCCACATATCTCCTTAGTGTCAGCGTGGGGCAGGAGGGAGCGGCATACACACATATATACCTACTATGTACGCCAAGGAAGAGACACTGTCCTATAAACAAAATCTCTTGCTTTTCACTGCCAGGGACAGTAGTAGAAATAGGGACAAAAACATGGCGTCCTAGCACGCTCTAATGGCTTCACGGGCCAGACGCTGGCTGGAGGCTGGTCACTGGGATGGAGCTCCAGGAGGAGCTGAGGTCCTGAGGATGGCCTGTGAGTCTGTCCCCCACCTCTGTCCTGACCCTTCTCTGGCTTCATCCCTGCCCCTCCTCAGCCTCATGCCCTCCAGACACACCCCACTTCAGATCCCCACAGCCATTCCCTCAGCACAGAGCCTCTCATGGCTGCTCCTCTGCTTCCTTCAAGGCTTTGCTCCAAGGCCCTTTTGCAGTGTCATCTTCTTTGGCCACCCTGTTTAAAAGAGCAACCATGCTCCCCACCCCACTCTCCCTACTCTCTTCCCCAATTTGCTCCCCATGAAAGCTGTGTGTTGAAAAAGTGAAATTAAAGATGAGAAGCATTAATCAAGGCACATATGAAACGGAGACATAGTCCCACCTGGATTCCTAAAAAGTGGCCTTAGCCATTGAAGTTTAAGAAAAGGAGATAACCGTCACTCTGGGTCATGCCACGTCTCATCTAGTGCTTGTCACTGGTTTCACCCTATTCACACATCCCCTCCGCAGCCCCTCCTTCCTCCCCACAGGCTGAGGGCCGGGGTCATGCTTTACTTGGCTTCCTGTTCCCAGATCCCACAGGTAAGCAATTCATGCTTCATGATGAATGAACCAATGGGTTTCGTGGTTCTTATGCTCTTCAAATGTTTAAAGAGAAGTTTTTCTAAAAGTTAGCAAAAACTATCAATAATTCCTAGTTGGCTGTCAAATGACATGATGGTACAGGCAGATTTATTACACATTAGTGTCAAAAAAAAAAAAAAAAAGCCCGGGGAAAGAGAGGAAGTGACATTGCCCTCCCGCCATGCCTCCACAGCCTCCTTATCTCAGCTGATTGCATTCTGGCAGGGAGACTGACCAGGCTGAACTATGCCGCACCCCTAATACAAACTCAAACTTTTCACTCAGAGGAAATGCTCTTATTTTATCAGATGATTAACCTTTACAAGCTCTAAATTTTCGATTTTAGTGAGGTGTATTTTTAGGTAGAGCTAAGGTATTTTTAAATGTCTGTCTGGCCTGCTCTGAACAATAAGCTCAGAGGCCCAGGCACTGGGCCCCCAGGACCTTGGGCAAGAAGAGTAATTCCTTTATCCGCCTGATCCTCATCAAAGGTGGCAACACAATACAGACAGACCAAGAGCCATATAAAATAAGCAAATACACCTAAATCTCTTTTGCCTGAAACACAAGAAAAAACACAGAAGCAAGAGAACTGCTTTCTGACCATTCATTAGTCAACTCCAACAAGCCAGAGTGAGCTGGGAACTCGGGCAATGACAACAGCATTTATGTCGCAGTTTACACCAAGGAGGTGAACTCTGCCTTCTTAAAAAATTCATGAGGTATGACCACCATCTGCTTTGACATCTGTCCCCACTGCCCATGTCCTCAAGTCACAAAGCTACAACTTTCACAAAACCAAAACAGAGAAGGCCTTTTGCTGGGTGAAAATCAATTTCTCAGTAAGAAGAGCAGGTGGTTCGGTGGTTCAGAAACCTTGGCGGTTACTCAGCGTCTGAGCCACCTTTGTTACATATTAACAGCATGATGTGTGCCAACATCCTTAACAATCACTGCCCTGTTTACAAAGCACCTTCATGTACTGTTGGTGGAGCTGGTTGGTGTTTGATGAACAAATCTCTTTAGTGTCTGAAGGCCACGTTTCAGGCCTTTCAGCCTCACCTGCTCCAGCAAACATCAGGATGATTTTTTGGTGAGTGCTGGGTATCACAACGTCTAAGTCTCCTCTCACAGGAGAACCCGAGAACCATTTCAGAGGTTAGCTACACACTCCTGTCATCCAACCACTCTGCATTTACATTTAACCTACCTTTGGCTCCAGCTATAGATAACACCACCCCATCCATTCATTGATTTTATAACACTTCCTGAACACGTGTCTCACTGCACAGTGCAAAATATTTTGCTGGTCACAAAGAATGAGAGACAGCCCTTCCTTTGCAGTGTACCAAGATCAACATACAGATGACTAGCAGGCCAGGCGTGGCACGCTGAGTACGACAAGACAGATGGAAAAGTGGTATCAAGATTTATCACAGTCAGAGATCACATCGGGTTTGGGGGACTGGACAAGGCTAGATGGCTGTGGTGATATGCGCCCTGGTCCCTGAAGAATGGGGGAGACTGCAGCGCACAGAGAAGGGGAGGGAGCATTCCAAGAAAGGGGACAGTGTGAGCAAAAGTATGAGAAGACTGAGGCACGCTCCAGAGGCAGAATGCAGCCCAGAGTGGGTGGGAGCGTATAGCCAAGGGAGCCATAGTACACACCGCCTCTCTTCCTTACTCACTCCAGAAGCAGGGAGGGGCTCTGACAGGGAACGGTGGTTCTCCCCTGAGATGTCAGGAGGACAACCTGCATGAAAGCGCCCTGGGCAGTGGGCATGGAGAGGAGAGCTGAAAGGGCCACTGTGGCCCAGGACTGAAAGGACAGCTTAGGTGCACTGCATGGGAGAGGTCACCGCCCTTCTGAGGTCATTCGTGATTCTGGGTGATCAGGGAATTGATGGGGCACTTGGGAGGCAGAGCCAGTGTAGGGAAGAGTGGAGCTTTATAACAAGGTTCTTCTGAGATGTCAACAACTAAGTCCCTTTAATGGGTTCCCACATGTCAAGCTGAGAGAGAAATAGGGATGAGGGTAAGGTCGGGTGGAATCATGTTCATGGGGATTCTCACCCTGCAATCGAACCTCAGAATCTCTACCTCACAAACAACTCTGGGAGGATCAAACTTCCAAAGTTCAAAGGGGTGCAACCTAAGAGTCAAACATGGCAAATTCAGTGACCCAGTTGGCCCACACCTTGGGAGTTCCTCACTCACAGCTTGGCTTGTGGTGACCCTTCTCCCTTTACCGTAGTTTTCTTTTACTGAAGAAATCGGAAAACTTACTCAGGTTTAGCTACTTGGCCGTGAGTCCAGCCAGAGACAACAGGCTGATAACAACCTGAAATGGAGTATTTGTGAACCTATCACTACTTTCCCCTTAATTTTTCTCTTCCATTCTTCTCCTCATGCCTGCTGCTAAGACATTAATACACTGCAAGTTTTAACTTTATCAGGCTCCCCAGTCCCTCTGCCAACAATTTTCCCGAGCGACTCCAACCGTGAGATTAAGGCACCCAGTCATGCTCTGAGACATGGTGTGATTCAATGCTGCACTCTCCAGAGTATTTCTTGTCCTAAGTGCTCTTGCCAGAAAAAGGCCAGGACAACTTCTGCCATCTCATGTTCCTGTCAATCTTTAGGGTGAGAAGAGTACTTTTTCTTACTGACAAGCCAAATTTTGCAAAGTCACTGCTTCAGTGTCACAACCGGTCAAAGAATAAAACAAGGGGACCCCCAGAACCATACAAGGGGCAATTATATCAGGTAAGATCCAAATGAAAGTGAACCTGGAATTTTTCCTCCCCAAAGGGGAAGCTTTCGCTCAAGAAAGGGTGGCTATCAAAGGGGAAGATCTGTTACAAGTGAGATAAAATACATGGAACCAAAGACCCTGGCACCAGCAGAGCACCCTGAAAATGTTCATTCACTCCTGCGAAGGCCTGTTCATTTCACAGTTCACCAGGGCTCAGAAAATTTCCGTGTAAGACTCACAGATCAAGCATTTCAACACATGCCATGGCCTCTGCCATTTGATTTTTGAAAATGTCACTCCATGATTAGTAACAGTTTTAAATGTCTCCTGTCCCCAAAGTCTGCCCCTTCCCATACTGCTCCTACATTCTCACCAAGATGTAGGAACTATCCTAACCACATCCCAGAGATGTTTCTGTGGCCTTCTAACCAGAAATCACCATCAGGACAACAGTGAAGAAATGACTTTCAAAGCGAGCCACTATGATGATCTCAGATTTAAATATATATATATTTGAAGTGTCACTTAAAAGAGGAAATAAAGAGGAAGTGAGAAAAATCAGAAAGAGTTTTAGAAGGAAATATAGAATACAAACACAGAGTTTTGATTAGAGGAAAATGAACACTTCATGAAACTGAGAAGCTCGTAAGGACAAATCTTTGTCATATTTTAGGTGTTAAAATTCTCTTCCAGTCTATTTCTACCAGCCACTTGTGATCTGTTTTAGTTCCATGTTGCCATGTGCCATGACTCAAAACACCCGTTCAATCATGCTAAGTCCTGGCATTTACCAAGCCCCCACCTGTTATGGACATTTCAAGCCTTTGATAGATGCTTGAGAGCTAAACATTCCATGAACCTAGCCTATAATTTAGCCAGCTGATTAATATATGTAACAGGAAAGAACAGCAAATCAAATAAGCTTCCATCTCCTTACTCTTAACTCTGCTACATGGGACCAGAGGTGTGATCATAATACCTTATGAGCCCTGCTTCAGGGTGTGATATCTTCACTAGTAACATACAACCTGTCTTCAGGCATCAAAGGACTGGAATAACTCCAAGCCTTCATTCTGCATCGGTGCTTTCAACTCCCAAGAGGGGAAGCCCCACAATTCAGGGTAGAAGTTGCAAACACGAGTGGTTCTCTGGAGTTGGTCATGGTGCCCAGAAGTGAGTGTGAGAGCACAGGGGCACGACAGGCATCCAGCCATGATCTGGGCATCACTCAGGAAGTTTAGAGTTTGTCAGGCAATAGGGCCAGATGGGGTTCTAGAAGACTGAAAGCCTCACTTGGCGGCCAGCACACAAACAGAATGATGGTGACATGAGGTCCAGCCAACACAGCCCGAGAAGGAGTCCACAGCTAGAGCGGCAGAAGCCACCACAGGTCACACACTCGGGAAGCCTCCATCACGTCTGCCTCAAACCCCAAACCTTCTTGTTAGTTTTCCAGGGGGTATGTTAATCAAAGAGAACAAGCATATGAATACAGACTGAATGTAAACAAGACCAGGTGTCAGAGGCAGGAAAACCCAAGCGAATGATGATGGCGATCACTGTACTCAAGGACTCAGAGATGAAATGGTTCAGACCGCACCGTAACTATTTTGGAAGGTTTCCACAAAAGAAAATCAAGTCTCAATTTTATATGAGATTGTTTGAGCAAGTAACGTTGTTCTAAGACAAATAACATAGAATTTTCCCTGAGTTTAATATGGGGTTATGTTTTATAAAGTTTCAAAGGAATACAGCATAGAAGCTAAGAGCATGGGCTGTGGAGCCAGAATGTCTAGAACTGACTCTTGCCTCCTCCACCACTTAGTGGTTGTCTGCGAGCACGTATTAGTTAACTTCTCTGTGACTCTGCTGATCTTTAAAATGGAGGTAACAAGAGTACCTAACCTTAACAGGGCTGTCATGAAAAATGAAGCAGTAAATACTGGCAACATTTAGAACAGCGGTTAGCACACAGCAAGTACAACCTATTTTTATTTATTCAATTTCACTCTAAAAATATGGATGTTCCAAGAAGCAAATTCCTGCAAAAGAGGAATGTATCTTCAATTCACAGGGGATATGTGGAAAAAAAGATAAGAACTCAGAATCTTGGCCAAGAGCCCAGCTGCAAGGATTTTGGGCCCAAGAATGACTGGGGCCACCACGAGCAATTCTGAAAGTCCTAGGAATTCAGAGAAATCAGTCTTTGGCAGCAAGACCATCCAGGGGGAGAACTGTCCCTCCCATATTTTCAAGGAGGTTTACAGATGACAGAAACCTTTGGAGATTGAAACTCTGCTCTTTTAATCCTCTAGTGAAAAGACAGGACCTACTAGATCTAGGTCCCCTGCTCAGTCTTGGGCTGGGGAAGGATCTTCCCCACGTCCCTCTTACATGTAAGGGCCTAGTGAGCCCAGTGGATGATCAGACCTTCCTACATGATCAAAAAGGCCTTGCTTTGATGAGGCGAATTAATGAGGTATGCTCCCTGTGGCTCACACCTCTGATCTTCAGTTTGCCTATGAAGATGAACAAGAAGAGGCTGCCTGTACTCCAGGAACCATAGCTTAGTCTTGGATCATGTGAGTTCATTCAGAATAGAATGTCAAGGACATGCATCTGAAGACGTGGTCTTCTTAGGCCACTTACAAGATGAGGTAAGGCTGCTTGTGGGGAGACTTCACTTGAGTGAGCACACTCAGGCCGAAGGTCTCAGAAGTGGCAGAGCTGAGACTGTGCCTTGTCTAACCCATCCCTGAGCCAGGATACACTGTGGTCACCCTGCTGTGCCCAACCCAAGATGAGCTCAGGTGTAAGCACCTGGAGTGCAGAAGACTGACAGGAGACTGTTCTCTGACCAACCCATGGACAGGCTGATGCTGCGATGGCAACGGCCCAGCACCTATGAACACTTGGTGACTAGGGGAAGAGAGGTCACACTGTCAGGTCCACCAATCTCACCCCAGAGCCCCAGAGCTAA
The DNA here is from genome assembly GCF_029407905.1 of Bubalus kerabau. Classification (NCBI taxonomy): domain Eukaryota; kingdom Metazoa; phylum Chordata; class Mammalia; order Artiodactyla; family Bovidae; genus Bubalus; species Bubalus kerabau. Next base: position 23,786,255 of record NC_073647.1, on the reverse strand, counting down.
GCCCCTCCTATTAGGAAGGGCTTCTCAAACCTTGTGACTCAACATGACCCGGAGAACCCAAGGAAGTGGTGGCTCAGTGGCTCACTGATGAGGCAGGCTATGGGCAGGGGTTGCCCTGAGGTCAGCTGTGAGGAGAGGAAGGGCAGACTTCTCCAAAGATTCTGAGGCTTCTTTGAAACCTCCCATCACTTTCTCTCTTAGTGGCAGGGAGTAGGGAATGCCTGCAGCCACCATTTCTCAATCCCTTATAACTGAAAATCCTTTCTTTGGTAATTTTGCTTAAAATTCTATCAACCAGGACTTCATCGAGTTAACAATGTTCCACTAGAAAGCAGAAAATTCACTGGTGGGTATTAGTGAAAGTAGCTAAGGATATGAAGTTTTTCAGTGTTATCAGCAATGCTACGTAAAATATTTTACAACAGAAAGATTTCTTTGGTGCAAACTTGAAAGTTTCTTGTTTTATATGTTCACAGTGACTCAAAGTTTCCACGTTCATGACTTCACCAAGTTGTTTTTTATTTTATTTACTGAGATACTATTTACACAGCATAAAATTAATCATTTTAAAAGTGTACACTTCAGTGGGTTTTAGTATATTCATAAAGTGGTGCAACCATTACCCTTATCTAATTCCAGAACATTTTTATCACCCCCTATTCCCTCTCTTCCCAGCCCCTGGCAACCACTAATCTACTTTCTGTTTCTGGGGATTTGGCTATTTGGGTATTTTCATATAAATGGAATCATATGATGTGTGACCAAAAATTTTGTGGCTGCTTTCTTTCACTTAGCATGTTTTCAAGGCTCTTGCGTGTTGTGGATGTTTAAGTACTTCATTCCTTTTTATTGCTGAATGATACCCTATTGTCTGGATATCCTGCTGCTGCTGCTGCTGCTGCTAAGTCGCTTCAGTCGTGTCCGACTCTGTGCGACCCCATAGAAGGCAGCCTACCAGGCTCCCCTGTCCCTGGGATTCTCCAGGCAAGAGTACTGGAGTGGGCTGCCATTTCCTTCTCCAATGCATGAAAGTGAAAAGTGAAAGTGAAGTCGCTCAGTCATGTCCGACTCTTAGCGACCCCATGGACTGCAGCCCACCAGGCTCCTCCATCCATGGGATTCTCCAGGCAAGACTACTGGAGTGAGGTGCCATTGCCTTCTCCTATAGTCTGTTTATTCATTCTTTGACCAGTTGATGGACATGAACTGCTTCTATTTTTTAGCTATTATGAATAATGCTGCTGTGAACGTTGTTTCTGCATGTGGATTTATTTTCTTTTTTAAATACATATTGAGACAAAAAGGTAGAAGAGAGTATACAGTGAAAATTCCTTTCCCCTGCCTGTTCCAGACACCTATTCCCCTTTCTCCATCAGGAACCAATGATACTGGTGTCTTATGTTTCCTGAGATACTGGGCATATGAAACACAGACAGCCATGCACATGTTTTCTTTTTAAAAAACCTAACAATGATACACTACACATACTCTTCTACACCTTACCTTTCCTATTCAATATATCTTAGAGTTTTCATGTTAGTACTTCAAGAGCCTTGACTTTTGTAACATGTATATGGTATTCAGCTGTGAAGATGGACCACAATTTATAGTTCATTATGGATAGACATATAAGTTATTTCAAGTCTATTATTACAAACACTGATGTAAGAGATATATAAAGTTTAAAATGATGGGATGTATTAACTAAAAAAGTCAGTGAGTTTGATCAGACTGCCTTTCTCTAATACCAAGGGTCAACTTGCACTAAAAGAAGCAGCATTGTGATTTACAAGGAAAGAGACAGAAAGGAAAAGGCTGAAGAGATCTCAAGTGGATCAGGCAGCACCCACCAAAGCTTACTGAAACGGCAGATTATTTTTGTTCAGGCAAAGAAGATACCACTTGGAAATCCCATGCCAACTACGTTAAGGTTACCCTCAGCTAATAAGCCACCCAGACAGGAAGTGGTTTTGATTCCAAGTTGAGTGCTCTTTGCACCAAACCACAATGCTTGGCCAATGAGTTACAAGACAATAAACTGAGTCAAACACTTATCCTGACAACATACACACGTGCTCATCGCGGTGCAGTGCCGCACCGTGAGGCACCGGGGACAACTGAGATGTGATCCCTCGAGACTGAGGAGGCGCCTAGTGTTCATCAACTCTTTAGGCAGAAAAGGTATAAAGTATATATGGTATTTGACTTTCACAGGTGCACGTTCTCTTCTTTATCTACTGAACAAAATAAAAGGTGGCTTCTCAGTTGGGGATAAGCTGGACTGGAGCCAGCTAAGCTGGGCACAGGACCTCCTAGGCCAGCGGACGGGCACAGGAGCCCATGCTCAGCACTGCGCCAGAGCCGGTGTGGCTGAGTCACACGGCTGACCTTCACCTTGCCCGCCCGGAGGGCAACACTGCACACCTTCCTTATGGAAACCTGTCAGGGATTTTCCAGTTCTGCATCAGAGCTCTAAATGGACCCTGTGAGTGTTCCTTTTGTAAAGCAGAAGAGCAACTTAGTGTCTATTATCTCAAAAGTCAGTCTTTTCTGAAATGGGCACTTGCTTTTTTAAATTTCACTTTAGAAGCCAGGCGACTCCTGCTCTGTCACTGACTTAACCAACTTAGATTGTTCCTCCCTGTTTCTTTGACAAGCAAGAAAAAGAAATCTCCCTCCCACTCCCACTCCAATCTCACAGTGAACATTTACAAAATTAACTCTTTGGGTTTCAGGAAAAGGGGTTAATGCTTATAAATCAGCATAATATATGCAACTGGTTAAAACATACGTCTACCAGTGATTTTTGTTAGATGTTAAAACAGGGATCCTCAGTCATGGTGTTGTGGCAGGTCAGTGTAGAGGGCCAGGAGTATACTAAAAATCACAAAAACAAACTAATTTTAATTCTCTTCAAGCTGTCTACTCATTTAAGGTCATAAATAAATGCTAAAATATGTTATATAAATGACTACACTGGACAAGGGAGTGGACAGAGAAAAGATGAATTCAGGAACTGTGGAAAAGGATGTTTAATTTGGAAAGTTTGTAGCAAGTGCAAAATCAATTACAAATTATGTTTGTCAAAGTAATTGAAGACATTATAAAAGTTAAATTCATTTTTAGCTTCCATTTAATGCACAGAACAGTGAACATTTGGTTGGCTTCATTGTTTTGTAACTCAATGAATGGGCAATAGACATGGAATCAAAAACCCCGTTTACCTGATCACAAACCAATTTAATTTTTCTTCCTAATCAATAAAATGGGGACATGAATACCTGACCTGCCTTCCCTATAGGATTGTTTAAAGAACCAAATTAAACCCTGTGTGTCCAAGTACTATATGAACTGAAAAGTAGTATAAAAAAATCTGGAAAAGAAAAATATATATAAAAATCAGGCTTTGGATCTAAGTAGATAGTGTCTTTTAATTTTTCAAGTGGATTTCATTTTTCACACGACTTAACACAATTTCATAGTAAACACACACACATTTATATACCACTAAAATCTAGTAGCAGAACACTGCGAAAGGACTGGCAAGGATTCTCTTTCTCTCATGTTAGCCCAAAACTTCCAAGGATACAGAATTTAGAAAACAGGCATACGAGTATTCTAGTTTTCCTTAGGGTCTAATTATTTAATCCTCTTGCTATTTCGTTAATATCTGATTCTTTGCAAAGGCACAAGCAGCAGGAACAAATATATAATAAACAAGTTCCACACAATCTTGGTTCTTTGCTTTGATCTAAAAATCAAAAGCATACTCCTCTGCCTATTTGTAGAGGGTAATTTTAAGTTGCTTTAAGTATGGTTTATCCTTCATTCTTTACAAAGAGAACAACTTGGAAAGCTCTCCACAGAAGAAAAAATTAAGCCAAGGTTGGTCAGAAGACTTTTTTCCCCAGAAAAATTAAATAAAACAAGCAGCACTTTTTATTTGTTGTCAGAGGGCTGGAGATTTAGTAACCACTTGAAGAAGTGAGTTAATCCCTTTGTAACACAGCCAAAACAGGGTTTATTTTCCTACTGTTATGATGGTAACTTAGAACACACAGGACAACAATATCAAATATCAATTCCCTCCAGAGCTGTAACTTTCTAAATGTAGTAATTAGTAATTTGTCAAGATTATCATTCAACATACAAATAATTTCTACAGAGTAATTGTGCCTTGATGCCACTTTCTATATCAAGTCCTCAGATGCTATCAAATATAAACCAGGTACTGTTTTCATGAAAGAAGAGTACAGGTGTTACAGATGGATAAACTGAGATGTTAAAAAGATTAACTGTCTTGCCTTAAGAGAGGGGAGCAAGGGCAAACTAAGAATAGAAGCTCATACTGTCACCTGTCCCCATAAATCTAGAAGCTTTCCGCCTTCCTACTAGGTACACAGTCTAATCAATTTCTACGTGGTTTGAACATCTGTTTTGCAGTCAGGAAGTGAAGTTTCTAAACTGTTTTGTGGACATGTCGTTTACTCCAGGGTGGCCCTGTACATATGAATGACAGAATATAAAGTATTCATATACAAAACAACAGTTTTCAAACAAAATCAAATCAGGTTAATAGTAATTATTCAAAAACTTGAATTATAACAGAAACTAGACACAGTTTTAAACCTCTCTACTACACCATATACAGTAAATTCGTTTTATTATCGGAGCTTATACAAGTCTCAGATCAAAGAGCAAGTAAGTAGTAGAGGAATCAAAACCTTTGCAACCTAATAAGTCTCTTCCAAGACCAAAGGGCATTATCCTTTCATGGCGCTAAGGACTTCTAATAGGTTTTAAAGAAGTAGTGTGTCTGTCTCAGGGCATTGCTTAAATTTTTACAACTCCCTATAGGTAATTTTTAAAATCCATGTTCTTCTGACACATTTAAGATATATCTAACCACCCAGTTCTTTACCCATATCCCCAATCCTAACTTTTTATTCTTAAACATTAAATTTTTCTTAGAAGCTTCACAGCTTGGAAGCATCGAAGAGATCTGCTTCTACCCAGGCAACAGCAGCTGGAACTGAAGTGGAAACTGAGGGATTAGCCCCTATAGGGAGGGGGCCCAACTCCTTGGAAATGCTTTTAAGGGCTCTTCAGCCAGCTAACTCAGGAGTGCAAGGGAAGACTTCCAGAAGGAAATATACCCAGCCAACCCTGGGGCCAAGGGAGAATGTTTGGATGGGATTCTTGGGATTGAGAATAAAAAGAACAACAATGCAGCTTTGCAAGGACAGAGGGCGTGCTTTCCACATCAAGGGGACAAAAGCCACACTGAAAACCTCTCATCTCCATCCCAGTCTCAGTGTTCCCAATTGTAACAAGAGTGTTTCTTAATGCACTTAACACCTTGACACCAGGGTTTGGGACAGGATCTAGCAGAGAGCAAATTTAGTCCTTAGTTAATTGTTTCCCTGTTTTCCAAATGCAACAGATTTTGTTGGACTGACCAACACTGATGTATTTTTTAAAACACTTTTAAAGATGACATCCTGCCTCTCTGTAAGAACTGGAAGTTATTTGGCTCCTGTCTCAACGATGAAAACAAAATTTACAAGCATACCCCCCCTTCTCTATCAGGGGTCAGCAATGTCTGAGTCACAAAAAAGTCCAGATTTAAAAATAAGCCAGTGTTCTTTTCCAACTCCATACCAGAATTCCAGAAAATGTGCGACTTTTAAAGTAAGGCTCCTAATTTTTTTGCCCAGTAAAAGTGGGGCATCTATTTGACATCTTCTTTCACGGGACCCTATGCCATTTTAGGCATATGTGTATATTGTTCGAAAAGCCAGACTCAAAGTATGTAAAATACATGAACTTACTTGACTGGTGAAATCTACCACATATTCTTGGAAATGCATCCCGAAGTCATTTGGACTGATAGATACAGACAGAGGGATGACTAGATATGTCATCAGACAAGCAGAGTCAAATGCTGATGGGACACTCCAGAGGCTGGGGATACAGGTGTTCTTCACACCATCATTGCAAATTGGAAATCTTCATAATAAAATTTTAGCAGAAAATAAAAATAGATAAGCAAACACTTAAAAAAAAATCAACTTCAGTGATAAACAAGGCAGGTACTGGCTTAGACTACAGGCAGAGAATGTGGTCCAACCCAGAACGAAAGGACCAAAGTGAGTACGGCGTCCTCCAAGTGAAAGAAAGAAGCCAGAACCACTGTAAGGCTTTTCGAGCATCATCAAAGCAGCCCTGAAAATCTCCTAACGAACTGTACTATTGCACCCATACATTTTCAGACTTGTGTTGAACACTTGGAGCTATGGGCCAAGAGACAGACCTTTCGCAAGGTTCCCTAATCCATTCACACGGCCCCATCCGAGGGATGACACTGGAGCCCGCCTCCAGCCTCTTGACTACCTCTCCCCTTTTATGGTGGTTTCAAGTTGAAAGCAATACTCATCTGTTTCCAGATTCCTAAAGGTACTAGAAAAAAAAAATCTAAATATAACAGATGGATAAGTGCTCACGGTAACTGGAAACCAAAATGTAACTTCAGCTTTTGCAGGCCGATGCCCTAACACATGGCTTTAGTGTAATGGTCTCACTGAAGACCTTTTGTCTTTATTCCCACAACAGAAATATTATCCTGACTTTGATGGATGACAGATAAGTGTTATTCAAAATTTTATTTTAAGCTGACATTAATAACCTTTACTTACTTTAAAGTCATTCAGTAAGTGTTCTCGTGTATGTCAAAATTTTCTATGAAACACAGTTGAGGGTGTCTGTTGCTTTTTTATTGTCTTTAAAATAGTTCGATGCACTTTAAAAATCTAATTCAAATGTTGGTGAAACCTCTGAAACATTTCTATGAGTTATAGGGTTCCATGGAATATAATGTGAAAACCAATAGGTTAGAAGGACCCTCTATTTGTGGTCAGTGTTTATAAAATCTACCATCCTTAGGTAATATAAACAGCCATGGAACCCTCTCAAGATTTTATATAATGCTACCATGCTGGTAACTTCCTGTTTTGGAATCCGTTTCCTCATCACTTATAGTATTTAACTCAAACCCCCTGCCCCACTATCCTCAACACCAATTCTCCAGTTTTACACCTATAAACAAGACCCTCAATTCTTATTTCCTACACGGGCCTTTCAAGTTTCAACACTACAAATAACGTGACCATGTAATGTGGGAGATAAAGGGCAGCAATATAAAGTGCTTTTCACTTGCTGGTGGTGAAAAATAAACAAAAAGTCCCCCGAGTCTGAAAATGGAGCTTATTTCACACTCAACCTACATCTTTTCCTAGCCACCACCAAAGTAAGTGTCAGAATCTTAGCAAATCTGATAGCAGGGCTAAGAATTTCAAAATTGCAACCACATAATGATATGCATGCTGCAGCATCTGAGGGTGAAGTATATTATATGGACACCTGCAGGTTGCTCTCAGTGAGCATCTGAACCTACTTTAGTGAATAACACACTATGGATTATGAATCCCCTAGCCACGTACACTGATACTACATACAAACTCCTCACCAGAATCCACAGAAAAACTCCACTGGTTCTGGGAAAGAAACACTTGGAATATCTTAGGGAAATTATTAATTCATACCCCTGAATCAAGTATGGGCTTTCCAGGTGGCGCTAGTGGTAAAGACTCCTCCTGCCAGTGTAGGAGACATAAGAGACGTGGATTGGGAAGATCCCCTGGAGGAGGAAATGGCAACCCACTCCAGTATCCCTGCCTAGAGAATCCCATGGACAGAGAAGGCTGGCAGGCCACAGTCCACAGGGTCGTAGTGAGTTGGACACGACTGAAGTGACTTAGCAGGCATGCACAAAGCAGGTATAAAAATGGTCATCACACACACATATCGTGTGGATTAAGAGGTTTCCATAGTCTTGGAAAGACCACAAATTCTCACCAAACTACCTAAGGACCACTGCTTTCCTACTTAGGTGAAGAACTGGTACAGAAACTAAATGTTCACCCATCAGATGGAGATCCTTCAGTGAGACATGCTATACAAAGAAGGAATTATCTGGCTGATAGGAAAGCAGAATGAGACTACTATCCTAAACACATTTTAATATACGTCATCCTTTTTAAATTTAAATTGATTTCATCCTTAGACCTATTAAAACAAAAGTAAAACATTAAAAATTAAAGACATGAGGAAATAAGCACAGTTCTCCACAGCAGGCTTTCAACACACAAGGATAACATGATGATAATGATGTTGATGTGGATAGCGATGAGGATAAAAGTGCTTGCTATGCTTCCGCAAGCACTGTTAACAGCTTTCGGCCTTGACGTTTTAACTTCTGTAAAAGCTTTGACCTCAGCTATGCTTACTGTACTGACCATAATAAAATGTATATGACTATGACCTTAATCTCATAAATTTTCTAAGTTCACAGTTGTAAGACACTTGAGCAAGGTTTCAACCCCAGAACTTCTGAGTATCCAACATTCGTCTCACAAGTATGGATTTCTTTCACAAGTGAGCATCTGTTGTTGGCTTCTCAAATCTCTGTACTATTAATAGAAGAGTTGATGATGGAGAAAACCTTAAAACAACTTCCATATCCATTGAGTTTTATGATGTTACAAAATTGTAATAAAAACATTAAGTATTCACGAGTTCCTATCAGACTTGAACTGAACTTGATGACAGACTTTAACACTAATATTTTATTGAGGAATAAGGATGTAAGGGCACTTAAGTCGCTTATCTTGTCTCAGTCTTTGTACAGTCCTCATGAATCATTTACTAATTCCTTTGCTTGGTTTTAAAGAAAATTAACACGTGTGAGTTTGTTCCTAGAGAAGATGAAAGGACTTGCAAATAGATAAATTATCCATGAGTAAACTAACACACTACACACTAGCATTAAATATGGCACTGACTCGATTTGTGATATATTATTAAATTTCCTAAAACTGAAGTATCTTTCTTGTAAGTCTCAAAATATCATACGGAAGAGGATAAAAAGTTTTACAAAATGATTTGAACCAACTTCAAGTTCAAGATGGTTTGACTCTACCTACCTCACTGCTCAGAGATCCATGTTTTCATTTCACATCATTTGGGTATGGACAGAGCACTAGATTTGAATTCCAATGTCCAAACCTGACTTCTTCTGTGGGAATCTCAGTCAAATCTAACCTTTCTAGTTTAATACATTTGAACTCTGAAATATGGTTTCAACATTTCTATGCATGGAGACTTGGAATGATGTAATAGATAAAGGAGATACTTTTTTAAAATAAAAAATTATAATATCCAATCAATGTTCCAATTGATTTAATATTCTTAGAAAAGATTCACTTTTAAAAAGTTCTCACTGAAAGTTAATTCACATTAACAATACTTTATTTTAATTGAAAAAAAGTATTTCCTGGGGCCAATGGTAATGTTGCACATGTTTACGTGTGTATGTATATGTTTATCTAAAAGACTTCACTTTCTCTACAAGTGCTCCATGAACTCTGATTGAACATGGCAGAAGAATCGAAGACTCTGGAGATACCACTCTTCCAGAGTCCAATTCGGACACTTTCTCTAAGTGAGGCAGTTTCTCTCTTATGGTAAAAATGAATTCTCTCTATATCAGAGGCTGGGAAAGTCAAGAGATGTACAAGAGGTCAAAATTAAGTCCATTAAATCCCAGCCCTGGATTTAGTCACCATGGAGACAGGGGAGATAAATAAACCAGCAACCTTAACAAATGTGCTGCACCTTTGCCAGACATCTCTCTGACTTTACCGTTATTTTTACTTAAGTATCTTTCAGTCCAAACATAACTGACGATGAAGACTATGAAACCAAACAGAACGAGGCCCAAAAGAAATAGGAATGCTCATGCCGGCAAAGGGCAGGCAAAGAGTCAACAGCAGCCCCCCTCAGCAGTGTGCTCTCTGTTCCCCTTGAAAAACGATTGCAACACGAAGCTCCAGAGGCAATGACATATGGGGAAAATATGTGGCCCTACAGCCAGAGGAAACCATGTCAAAAAAGAAAAACAGACATGAAGTAACTGACCTAATTAAAGGAGAAAAGTATACTGAGAGCAGGGAGACGGGAACACAGCTGGAGGGGAGGGGGCGCTGTGAGAAGCTCAGGACACTGAGGTGGGGTTTTGCTGCTTCTTTGATGGAAACCAGGAGCTGAAACGGGTGCTGCCCTTCATCATGGCTCCACTGCAGTGAACACAGAATCCAGACACGTGAAGGTCCACCCCCGGCCCTGCTGCACACCAATGAGAAGCTCTGAGACAGTTACACCTTGTCACATGGGACACCAAGATGCCTTGCCACAGACCACAGGAAGAAAAGGGGGAGGCTTGGGATGGTGGAATGAAGCAAGCAAGAAGGAACTAGACTATCAGAGCTTGGCATTCAGGTCCTGGGCAGGAGTCTTCACTGTGTTTCACAATTATGTACTAAACACCTACTGTGTGATCAATGGACACAACACTGCTTGTGATGTGGCGTTGACTTAAGAGGTAAAAGCTGAAGACTCTCAACGTCTAACGTGTACAAACAGGATAACAACACAAATAAAACCTCAAACAGAGTGCTACTTACATTTGTCCAGGTGCCTTCTAGTTCTTCTCCATATGTACACGTCACTTGACAAGGTTATAACTACAGCAGATATACCATTTTGCATTCTACATTTTTTAATCAGGTTGTATTATACAAATTCTTTCATACTGTTTTGCAAGTGTCAAAATTTTAAACAGATACATGGAATTCCACTACTTAGAAGTATCATAATTATTTATCTAAAACTATTTGTTGAATAAATGAACCATTTCTCTAATGTTGGATGTTTAAATTCTAATTTTTGTCCTTATAAACAACACTGTGATGAATATCCATAACATACAGCTTTTTTCTTTTCTTAGAACAGCTTGTTTCTTAGGACACATTTCCCCCAGATAGGATTACTGGATCAAGGGGTACCAATCTTTGTGACTTTTGCCATATATTGCCAAATAATGTTCCAAAAAAGCTTTTTACCAACTTACAATGTTACCAGCAATGAGTAAGTGTTTACTGGTTCCAAGGTAACCATAGTAGCATCAGGTTTTCTTTTTGTTTTTGTTTACTTAACAGATGAGAAATGTACCTCGTTGCTATTTGAATATGCTCATCTTTGCACATCTGTGATGCTGAACATTTTTCCATGTGTTCATTTACTTTGCAATAGAACGTGAATGTCTTTTACCCATCTCCCTACTGGAGAATTCATTTAGCCAACAGAGATGGAGACTCTCTGATATGCCAGGCCTTACAATCTATATGAACTCCGTGCACAATATGGAAACCAATTATCCTTTCATATTTACTATGAACTTTTCCTGGCCTGTTTCCCTTTTCAATATTTTGCCCCAGCTCTACTGAAGCATAATTACAAAAACTGTACATATTTAAGGTATACAATACAACGTGATGGCTTGACATGCATACCCTGTGAAAAGACTATTGCTATCAAGTTAATATAGTCACCACCTCAGTTACCACCTCGTCTCTGTGTGGTGAGAATACTTAAGATCTACTCTGTCAGTCCATTTTTATACATTTGATTCCATTGATCTCTTCCTTTCTGAAATCTATCAATTTATTTGTGTGGCCATGTGGCACAGTTTGCAGGATCTTAATTCCCCAACCAGGGATTGAACCTGGGGCCACAGCAGTGTAAGCATGGAGTCCCAACCACTGGACCACCAGGGCAGTCCCCAGAGTTTGATCATTGTATGGTTTACAAGGTTATCATATTTCCAGGGATTTGATAATTACACTATTTTCTGTGGTCTTCTTTATAAGTTTCTATAAGAGTCTCATAAATATATCCTGTAATTATAAAATTCAAAGCTTCAATTTCTACTTCATGATTTGTGACCTTTAACATATCTCTCTCTTTCAACAGAAGCCCTTAGTTTAAAAAACAAGATACAAAATAAAAGCTGGGGCTTCCTCGTGGTCCAGTGGCTAGGAATTCACTTGCCCAGTGCAGGGGGCCTGGGTTCGATCCCCAGTCACAGAGTGAGATCCACAACTAAAAGTTCACATGCCAAAACAAAGACGTGGTACTGATGCTCCTGCTCTGAATCAGGTCCCATCAGAAGTTATCCCTCCTATCAGATGTTTACCCTCAACCCTTTTAAGGTATTCCCTTCAAATGAGCATCCCTAGTATGCACTTGAAAATTCACACACTGCTATTTTGAGAGGAAGGATGGCTCTAACTTTGTAGTCGCAATAGTGCAATAGACCTGGGGTTGAAAAGTCACATGTGTGTAAAAGCCAAGCAGGTCTTACAAAATAGTAAGACATTCAGATAATGGCACCCGACCCTTGTCCTTAGTGTCAAGGAGATAACAGAGTGGTGGACACTGTGGCAAGTTTCAGAGCTCATGTTCTATCTAAAGATACAGCAGCTATTTGGCTCCAGCCTAGCATTGCTCAACAGGAATGCAGGCTCAATGCTGCCAGATCTTCTGATATTTCAAGAGAAGATGAAAATCTGGATTTTTTTAAAAAAATGTGAAATCTCTCAATTTCTAAATGATTGGCAATTCACTTAAAATTTTAAAAGAACACCTCTGTGTGCCAGATCCAGCCCACCAGCTTGAGACCCTGGCTCTAGACAGAAGATTTCCAAAGTCTTTAAGCCTGTGTGACCCATCTGGGCTGCTTTTCCTGCTTACTACTAGTGCACCAAGAAGAGCGGTCACATGAATAGACATGGTACGAATCAAATCACCATGACTACTACTCTTACAAATTTTGTTTTGTGAATATTAAAAACTGCCAAATCGATAATGAAAGTGACCATATGTCAATGATACAAATATTTCCTAGAAGTGAAATTAATGTTTCCTTAATTGACAAAATAATCTCTACTACAAAAACTAATACATAGAATACCCAGCTCAAGTATGCATTAAGAATTACATTGTATTCAAGTTTTTGTTCCAAGTAATTCCATACCTATTGGGCAGCCAAAGGGAACAAATTCAAGTTCTTCAATTATAAAGCTTACCTGTGAAAAATTCTGTGCTAAACATAAAACAGGATACATTATCATTAAAGAAACACAAAATATATCCTCATGTGGAAATTGCAAAGTCCATTTTCCTTAACTGTCCAGTTTTTCCAAATAACTTTTAAAAACAAGAATGTGAAATACAGTCACATTTGTTTTCATTTTGGGGGCATTTGGGTCCCAGACACAGCTGCACATGCTCATATGGAGGTGACATAATTCACCGGCTCAAGGAGCAAACTGGAGATGGGGACTTTGGTTTGCACCCCTGAACCCATACTGGTCTACTCAATGCTGGGCAATTTATTTTAAAAAGGAAAATCAAGCTTCAGCTTCCTCATTTGCACAAGGGAAAATAATCTAGGGATGTCCTACCCTTGAAGACTATTAAACCAAAATGTATCATTCTTTTTGTTTTGCTCACTCTTATATTCCTCATCTAGTCCATAGAAGGGCTGAATGAATGAATAAAGAAAGGAAAACACATCAACACATCATAAGACACCACAGCATCGTGACTGTTGAGCTATTACTTTAAAATCAATGCCACAGATTTGCACAGTGAAGCAGAACTTAATGGATTCTATTTCATTAACTCACTTGAGAAGTTCACTGCTCTCAAAGAAAACCCAAAGATGTTAAGTTTTAGGCAAAGATGTCATTAGGGGTATTGTTAATATCAGAAAACCACTTCAAATATGCCTTCACAGGACTTAAACTAAAATGTTCCATTTTAAGAATACAGTCTTGTACACATAGTTTCTACTGAAGTTTTCTTACTGACAAAGTTTGTCAGGGCTGCAAACTACAGTGGAAGTGGTAAGAGCAAAAAATGTATCTGACAGGCCAAGTTTCACCTGGCCAGCATTTCCAACTCAGTTGATGGGAGGATGTTTTTAGCTTTTCTGTGTATGTCCGTAAACAATCCAGTGTTTGTTTCTGTGGAAAAATAAAAGTAAGACCTGTGAAAGGGCACAGAGCAAAAACCTTGGCTCCTTAAACAGAGCTTTTCAACTGCCCTAGGGCTCCTTGGAGGAGAAGAGTTGCAGCCTCCTACTTGAGCCAAGGCAGTTCTGGTTTGGTGTTCTCTACTGTGGATGTGACTGGTGATAGAAGCAAGGTCCGATGCTGTAAAGAGAAATACTGCATAGGAACCTGGAATGTCAGGTCCATGAATCAAGGCAAATTGGAAGTGGTCAAACAGGAGATGGCAAGAGTGAACATCGACATTCTAGGAATCAGCGAACTAAAATGGACTGGAATGGGTGAATTTAACTCAGATGACCATTATATCTACTACTGCGGGCAGGAATCCTTAGAAGAAATGGAGTAGCCATCATGGTCAACAAACGAGTCCGAAATGCAGTACTTGGATGCAGTCGCAAAAACGACAGAATGATCTCTGTTTGTTTCCAAGGCAAACCATTCAATATCACGGTAATCCAAGTCTATGCCCCAACCAGTAATGCTGAAGAAGCTGAAGTTGAATGGTTCTATGAAGACCTACAAGACCTTCTAGAACTAATACCCAAAAAACATGTCCTTTTCATTATAGGGGACTGGAATGCAAAAGTAGGAAGTCAAGAAACACCTGGGGTAACAGGCAAATTTGGCCTTGGAATATGGAATGAAGCAGGGCAAAGACTAATAGAGTTTTGCCAAGAGAACACACTGGTCATAGCAAACACCCTCTTCCAACAACACAAGTGAAGACTCTACACATGGACATCACCAGATGGTCAACACCGAAATCAGATTGATTATATTCTTTGCAGCCAAAGATGGAGAAGCTGTATACAAGTCAGCAAAAACAAGACTGGGAGCTGACTGTGGCTCAGATCATGAGCTCCTTATTGCCAAATTCAGATTTAAACAGAAGAAAGTGGGGAAAACCACTAGACCATTCAGGTATGACCTAAATCAAATCCCTTATGATTATACAGTGGAATTGAGAAATAGATTTAAGGGACTAGATCTGATAGAGTGCCTGATGAATTATGGATGGAGATTCATGACATTGTACAGGAGACAGGGATCAAGACCATCCCCATGGAAAAGAAATGCAAAAAAGCAAAATGGCTGTCTGCAGAGGCCTTACAAATAGCTGTGAAAAGAAGAGAAGCGAAAAGCAAAGGAGAAAAGGAAAGATACAAGCATCTGAATGCAGAGTTCCAAAGAACAGCAAGAAGACACAAGAAAGCCTTCCTCAGTGATCAATGCAAAGAAATAGAGGAAAACAACAGAATGGGAAAGACTAGGGATCTCTTCAAGAAAATTAGAGATACCAAGGGAACATTTCATGCAAAGATGGGCTCAATAAAGGACAGAAATGGTATGGACCTAACAGAAGCAGAAGATATTAAGAAGAGGTGGCAAGAATACACAGAAGAACTGTACAAAAAAGATCTTCATGACCAAGATAATCACGATGGTGTGATCACTCACCTAGAGCCAGACATCCTGGAATGTGACGTCAAGTGGGCCTTAGAAAGCATCACTACAAACAAAGCTAGTGGAGGTGATGGAATTCCAGTTGAGCTATTTCAAATCCTGAAAGATGATGCTGTGAAAGTGCTGCACTCAATATGCCAGCAAAGTTGGAAAACTCAGCAGTGGCCACAGGACTGGAAAAGGTCAGTTTTCATTCCAATCCCAAAGAAAGGCAATGCCAAAGAATGCTCAAACTACCACACAATTGCACTCATCTCACACGCTAGGAAAGTAATGCTCAAAATTCTCCAAGCCAGGCTTCAGCAAAACGTGAACCGTGAACTTCCAGATGTTCAAGCTGGTTTTAGAAAAGGCAGAGGAACCAGAGATCAAATTGCCAACATCTGCTAGATCATGGAAAAAGCAAGAGAGTTCCAGAAAAACATCTATTTCTGCTTTATTGACTATGCCAAAGCCTTTGACAGTGTGGATCACAATAAACTGTGGAAAATTCTGAAAGAGATGGAAATACCAGACCACCTGACCTGCCTCTTGAGAAACCCATATGCAGGTCAGGAAGCAACAGTTAGAACTGGACATGGAACAACAGACTGGTTCCAAATAGGAAAAGGAGTACGTCAAGGCTGCATATTGTCACCCTGCTTATTTAACTTCTATGCAGAGTACATCATGAGATACGCTGGGCTGGAAGAAGCACAAGCTGGAATCAAGATTGCCAGGAGAAATCTCAATAACCTCAGATATGCAGATGACACCACCGTTATGGCAGAAAGTAAAGAGGAACTAAAAAGCCTCTTGAAAGTGAAAGAGGAGAGTGAAAAAGTTGGCTTAAAGCTCAACATTCAGAAAACGAAGATCATGGCATCTGGTCCCATCACTTCATGGGAAATAGATGGGGAAACAGTGGAAACAGTGGCAGACTTTATTTTTGGGGGCTCCAAAATCACTGCAGATGGTGACTGCAGCCATGAAATTAAAAGACGCTTACTCATTGGAAGCAAAGTTATGACCAACCTAGACAGCATATTAAAAAGCAGAGACATTACTTTGCCAACAAAGGTCCACCTAGTCAAGGCTATGGTTTTTCCAGTGGTCATGTATGGATGTGAGAGTTGGACTGTGAAGAAGGCTAAGCGCTGAAGAATTGATGCTTTTGAACTGTGGTGTTGGAGAAGACTCTTGAGAGTCCCTTGGACTGCAAGGAGATCCAACCAGTCCATCATAAAGGAGATCAGTCCTGGGTGTTCTTTGGAAGGAATGATGCTAAAGCTGGAACTCCAATACTTTGTCCACCTCATGCGAAGAGTTGACTCATTGGAAAAGACTGATGCTGGGAGGGACTGGGGGCAGGAGGAGAAGGGGACGACAGAGGATGAGATGGCTGGATGGCATCACTGACTCGATGGACATGAGTTTTAGTGAGCTCTGGGAGTTGGTGATGGACAGGGAGGCCTGGCGTGCTGCGATTCATGGGGTCGCAAAGAGTCGGACACGACCGAACTGACTGTGGTAAGACCTAAAGCTATATTTGAGGACAGGATTTTATCATTTAAAAAAATTTTTGAAAACAACCCTTCTGGATAAAGGCTGGGGCTGATAGTAAAGCCAGGACTTTAACCTTAAAATGGAAGAGGTGATCATAGCTGGCAGCTGAGAGAAACAGGGAAGGATCTCTGACTACCACTAAACTAATGAAATTGATCAAATTCAGATTAAACATTTCTAAAAAGCTGTCCTACTTGTTCACTCTTTAGGGTTTAATATCTTTAAGCTAAGCTAAGCTAAGTCGCTTCAGTCGTGTCCGACTTTGTGCGACCCCATAGACGGCAGCCCACCAGGCTTCCCTGTCCCTGGGATTCTCCAAGCAAGAACACTGGAGTGGGTTGCCACTGCCTTCTCCAATACATGAAAGTGAAAAGTGAGAGTGAAGTCGCTCAGTCGTGTCCGACTCAGCGACCCCATGGACTACAGCCTACCAGGCTCCTCCATCCATGGGATTTTCCAGGCAAGAGTACTGCAGTGGGGTGCCAGGGTTCATATTTTCTATCTAGGGTTTAATATATTTAAAAATGTCTGACAAATATTAAAAGCAGCAAGGGAAAAACAACAAATAACACACAAGGGGATTCCCGTAAGGATAACAGCTGATCTTTCAATAGAAACTCTTCAGGCCAGGAGGGAATGGCAGTACATACTTAAAGTGATGAAAGAAAACAACCTACAGCCCAGATTACTGTACCCAGCAAGGATCTCCTTCAAATATGAAGGAGAAATCAAAAGCTTTATAGACAAGCACAAGCTGAGAGAATTCAGCACCACCAAACCAGCTCTCCAACAAATGCTAAAGGATCTTCTCTAGACAGAAAACACAGAAAGGGGGTATCAACTCAAACCCAAAACAACAAAGTAAGTGGCAACGGGACTATACTTATCAATAATTACCTTAAATGTAAATGGGTTGAATGCCCCAACCAAAAGACAAAGACTGGCTGAATGGATACAAAAACAAGACCCCTATATATGTTGTCTACAAGAGACCCACCTCAAAACAAGGGACACATACAGCCTGAAAGTGAAGGGCTGGAAAAAGATATTCCACGTGAATAGAGACCAAAAAAAAGCAGGAGTAGCAATACTCATATCAGATAAAATAGACTTTAAAACAAAGGCTGTGAAAAGAGACAAAGATGGATACTGCATAATGATCAAAGGATCGATCCAAGAAGAAGATATAACAATTATAAATATATATGCACCCCACATAGGAGCACCACAATATGTAAGACAAATGTTAACAAGTATGAAAGGGGAAATTAACAATAACACAATAACAGTGGGAGACTTTAATACCCCACTCACACCCATGGATAGATCAACTAAACAGAAAATTAACAAGGAAACACAAACTTTAAATGATACAACAGACCAGCTAGACCTAATTGATATCTAGGGACATTTCATCCCAAAACAATAAATTTCACCTTTTTCTCAAGTGAACACAGAACCTTCTCCAGGACAGATCACACCCTGGGCCATAAATCTAGCCTTGGTAAATTCAAAATAATTGAAATCATTCCAAGCATCTTTTCTGACCACAAGACAGTAAGATTAGATCTCAATTACATTAAAAAAATTATTAAAAATTCCAACATATGGAGGCTGAACAACACGCTGCTGAATAACCAACAAATCACAGAGGAAATCAAAAAAGAAATCAAAATATGCATAGAAATGAATGAAAACGAAAACACAACAACCCAAAACCTGTGGGGCACTGTAAAAGCAGTGCTAAGGGGAAGGTTCATAGCAATACAGGCATACCTCAAGAAACGAGAAAAAAGACAAATAATCTAACTCTACACCTAAAGCAACTAGAAAAGGAAGAAATGAAGAACCCCAGGGTTAGTAGAAGGAAAGAAATCTTAAAAATTAGGGCAGAAATAAATGCAAAAGAAACAAAAAGAGACCATAGCAAAAATCAAAAAAGCCAAAAGCTGGATCTTTGAGAGGATAAATAAAATTGACAAACCATTAGCCAGACTCATCAAGAAACAAAGGGAGAAAAACCAAATCAATATAATTATAAATGAAAATGGAGAGATCACAACAGACAACACAGAAATACAAAGGATCATAAGAGACTACTATCAGCAATTATATGCCAATAAAATGGACAACGTGGAAGAAATGGATAAATTCTTAGAAAAGTACAACTTCCCAAAACTGAACCAGGAAGAAATAGAAAATCTTAACAGACCCATCACAAGCACGGAAATTGAAACTGTAATCAGAAATCTTCCAGCAAACAAAAGCCCAGGTCCAGACGGCTTCATAGCTGAATTCTACCAAAAATTTAGAGAAGAGCTAACAGCTATCCTGCTCAAACTCTTCCAGAAAATTGCAGAGGAAGGTAAACTTCCAAACTCATTCTATGAGGCCACCATCACCCTAATACCAAAACCTGACAAAGATGCCACAAAAAAAGAAAACTACAGGCCAATATCACTGATGAACACAGATGCAAAAATCCTTAACAAAATTCTAGCAAAGAGAATCCAACAACACATTAAAAAGATCATACAGCATGACAAAGTGGGCTTTATCCCAGGATGCAAGGATTCTTCAATATCCACAAATCAATCAATGTAATACACCACATTAACAAATTGAAAAATAAAAGCCATATGATTATCTCAATAGATGCAGAGAAAGCCTTTGACAAAATTCAACATCCATTTATGATAAAAACTCTCCAGAAAGCAGGAATAGAAGGAACATACCTCAACATAATAAAAGTTATATAGGACAAACCCACAGCAAACATTATCCTCAGTGGTGAAACATTGAAAGCATTTCCCCTAAAGTCAGGAACAAGACAAGGGTGCCCACTCTCACCACTAATATTCAACATAGTTTTGGAAGTTTTGGCCACAGCAATCAGAGCAGAAAAAGAAATAAAAGGAATCCAGACTGGAAAAGAAGAAGTAAAACTCTCACTGTTTGCAGATGACATGATCCTCTACATAGAAAAGCCTAACTACTCCACAAGAAAATTACTAGAGCTAATCAATGAATATAGTAAAGTTGCAGGATATAAAATCAACACACAGAAATCCCTTGCATTCCTATACACTAACAATGAGAAAACAGAAAGAGAAATTAAGAAAACAATTCCATTCACCACTGCAACGAAAAGAATAAAATACTTAAGGAATATCAATGAAGTCAACCACTTCAGTCAGTTTTTACAAGTCAACCACTTGTAAAAGAATGAAACTAGAACACTTTCTAACATCATACACAAAAATAAACTCTAAATGTATTAAAGATCTAAACATAATACCAGAAACTGTAAAACTCATGGAGGAGAACATAGGCAAAACACTCTCCAACATAAGTCACAGCAGGATCCTTTATGACCCACCTCCCAGAATATTGGAAATAAAAGCAAAAATAAACAAATGGAACCTAATTAAAATTAAAAGCTTCTGCACAACAAAGGAAACTCTACGCAAGGTGAAAAGACAGCCTTCAGAATGGGAGAAAATAATAGCAAATGAAGCAATGGACAAAGAGTTAATCTCAAAAATATACAAGCAACTCCTGCAGCTCAATTCCAGAAAAATAAATGACCCAATAAAAAAATGGGACAAAGAACTAAACAGACATTTCTCCAAATAAGACATACAGATGGCTAACAAACACATGAAAAGATGCTCAACATCACTCATTATCAGAAAAATACAAATCAAAACCACAATGAGGTACCATTCCACGCCAGTCAGAATGGCTGCTATCCAAAAGTCTACAAGCAATAAATGCTGGAAAGGGTGTGGAGAAAAGGGAACCCTCTTACACTGTTGGTGGGAATGCAAACTAGTACAGCCACTATGGAGAACAGTGTGGAGATTCCTTAAAAAACTGGAAATAGAACAGCCATATGACCCAGCAATCCCACTGCTGGGCATACACACCGAGGAAACCAGAATTGAAAGACACGTGTACCCCAATGTTCATCGCAGCACTGTTTATAATAGCCAGGACATGGAAGCAACCTAGATGCCCATCAGCAGATGAATGGATAAGAAAGCTTTGGTACATATACACAATGGAGTATTACTCAGCCGTTAAAAAGAATGCATTTGAATCAGTTCTAATGAGGTGGATCAAACTGGAGCCTATTATACAGAGTGAAGTAAGTCAGAAAGAAAAACACCAATACAGTATACTAACACATATATATGGAATTTAGAAAGATGGTAACGATAACCCTGTATGCGAGACAGCAAAAGAGACACAGATGTATAGAACAGTCTTTTGGACTCTTTGTGGGAGAGGGCAAGGGTGGGATGATTTGGGAGAATGGCATCGAAACATGTAAATTATCACATGTGAAACTAATCTCCAGTCCAGGTTTGATGCATGATACAGGGTGCTTGGGGCTGGTGCACTGGGATGACCCAGAGGTATGGTACGGGGAGGGAGGTGGGAGGGGGGTTCAGGATGGGAACATGTGTACACCCGTGGCGGATTCCTGTTGATGTGTGGCAAAACCAATACAATATTGTAATTAGCCTCCAATTAAAATAAATAAATTTATATTTTAAAAAATCTCTGGAGAATTCTGTATCAAATAGATGTAACAAAGGCCACTACCCTAACTGAAATGACAGGCCCTACACTGCATGTGGGACAGAGCATGGAATGGGGCGGGGTGGAGGGGAAGGCAGAAATGCAGCAACCTTTTGAATGGATGCAACTAGAAATTCTGAGTGGTCTGGTGCCAGCAAATGTTACTACCACTCTTATAAACACAAGGAGACTGGGGCCCAAAGAGCAGCAAGACTGCGGCTCCGTACACTGTGTCTAGATGAACTGTCTTGCAGAGTCCCTTCTTCCAGTTTTTGCAAAGGTGAACATCCCCTATCTCTCAAAAAAGACAGAAAAGAGTAACCTGGCATCATCACAGAGTCTCCAGAAGCTGCCGAAGCTACTAGGACTAGGCGGATGGAGGATGCCTCTCCAGGGTATGTGAAATGGAAGGACTGGCCTTGCCCGGCTGCTCACACCCACGCGGCTGTGCTCAGAACTTCAGTCCTAGTCAGAAGATGATCTGCCAACCCACATTAAGGTGACCCCACGGAAATGCTCCTAATTGGTAGACTGTGAGCGGCTGCCCCACACCTTGGCTCAGCTCACCCCAGGCCTGAAGAGTCCTGACAGCTGACTGGGCGGCCCAGGAGCTGCTCCACGCAGCTTTCCTGTTCCCTACTGTCCACAGGGTGCCAGAGGCAGATCTGTAGCCTCAGGCCGACCTTCTACTCTGCTGTGCTTGGCACATTCACTTCTCATGCCCCCAAATTAAAAGCAAATGAGATGTTTTCACCCTTGAAAAGGCAATCCCCAGAGACCTCGCATCTAGGGTAAGCAGTGACATTGGTCAGCTCAATTACAACAAACGCGCTTAAAATCTACCACACAGATAAAGATCTCTGGACAGTGTTGACGCAAATGCCACACACCAGAAGGTGGAGACTGGTGTAATAATGTGTGGCAATTGGGAAAACTTACCTCACAGTGGATGTGTGCAGAACGGGATGTATTCGGTGAGGGCGGGACACCGCTAACAACCACCTCTGATGTGCCTAAGTTAGGAAAAAATGAGAAGCAAGAGGTCAAGTTACCTTTTCAGGAGAAAAGCTAGAAGTTTCTTAAAAAAAAAAACAAAAAAAAAAAACCCTCACGATCCAAAAGTTAACTTCCTTTGAAATGGCTCACGGTAACACCTTCTTCTCTATATTTACAACTCTTGAAGTTAAGGAAAACTGCCAAGATGTTCTGCATATTTCCCCAAATGTCTGTTTATCATATAACATTTGCACCGGCAATGGATCTGGCCCCCTCATTATCAAGCTGTATTAGCTCAAACACTCAGCATTGTTAGCAGAGTGAGCTCATGGCCTATTTCAGTTTTAAATTAACATTTGGCAATCACCCGGGTAATCAAAACAAATGACTCAGTCATTTAGAATAGATTTATTAGTTGAGTCCCCCCCCCCCCTTTTTAACATCTCTAGCATATTTTGCCACAGGAGAGCTCAGAGCCAGACAGAATGTAGAGCACAAGTCACCAGAGGAATATTTAGAGGTGTTGCCATGGAGATGAGGTGCTTTGTGAGTGCTAAAGTTATCTCCAATCAACAACAGGATTAGGCAGCAGGCTGGTGGGCAGGCTCATCCCCGCATGGATGGTTCTGCCTGACTAGGAAACAGGTGTGCCCTGTGCTTTTCCCACTGACACACAAAGATGGTACACTCTGACATGCTGCCCTCTCCACACCCTCCAGGCCTCCCCACAGGCAGCGCTGACATCACCACCTTACCCGCCCCCCATTATTCAGAAAGGACTGGCTGGGGCTAAGGAGAAAGGAAGTGTGATCACTGTATCTTCCCCAACATGTGAAATCCTAAAACCCACACCAAAGGCTCTTTTATGTCAACTGTGAAATGTACATGAGTGAAAGAATTTGAAGGAAAAGACAGCTCCCTGAGAGAAGGCCCTCCTCCCCACCAACTCAGGCCCACCTGTTCTGTTCACTCCTCCATTCCCACACCTAGAACAGTACCTGGCACACAGGAGGCACTCATGAAGCATCCATTGAATGAAATAAGGCAAACAAAAACCAAAGATTATAACCAGGCTCAAAACTCCCCACCCTCCACAACCAACTTGTTTCAAGCCGATCATCAAACAAGCAGTGGTTAGAGATTTTCTTTTTAATGTTAATGAATGGGAAAATAAATCCAGTTAGTTCAACAGGCTAATGGGTTCATCTATTTAGAGACCTTAATGACAACTGTTGAAGACAACTCTTCAAATTCGGTATGGACAAGTCTGCTGATGATAGGGACAGGGGTCTTGTCTGCCAGATCTAAAGCCCCAGATCTAAAGCCCCAGATCTAAAGACAAATTTGTTAACTTTCAAAAGTGAATGCTTAAATTGACTGACTTCAAAGAAATGCCTTCTAGTCCCCTTCCCACCTACACTTAAGGAGAGACAATATTTTCTTGTTCTATCATATGAACAATGTCTCATTGGTTCCATGTTCTACCTCATTTGTCTTACAGGACTTTAAGTGTCTTGGTGACAGGGACAGAAATCCCCGATTTCTTGGGGACAGGGACAAGAATCCCTGATTTCTTTTCTACCTCCCAGGACTTAGCATGGTATGTATGTACAAAAGGCTTGGCTCAGCCTCATCTCCCACCACCCGCACCCCAATCATACGGAACTCACTGTTTCTAAAAGGTGCCACACCCTTTCATGCAGCTGTGGGAAGAATGCAGCATGGCACAGCTGTTCACAGCAAGGGCGCCGGAGTCAGACTGGCTGGGTTCATGTGCTGGCCCCGCCTCATATCAGCTGTACAACCTCTGGGAACCTCATAATGGTAAGTGACATCACAGAGGGACTGGATGCTGGCAAGATGGCAGGGCATGTAAAGCCCTTAACCAGGGCCTCACTCACACAAGGTACTCAGTGAACATCACATATATATTTATCACGATGATCACAGCAGGCAGAGAATGAAATATAATCAAACTTGGATAATAATTTCATATTCTGCCACAGACAGTTGGCCCCAAGCATACCCCTACATAGATCCAACCCAACCTAAACTTTGAATCTGAATCCATCACAGTCTAGCCTCATGATAAGTGACCTCACAGAGGGACTGGACACTGGCAAGATGGCAGGGCATGTAAAGCACTTAACCAGGGCCTCACTCATACACATATATATTTATCACGATGATTACAGCAGTCAGAGAATGAAATGTTATCAAACTTGGATAATAATTTCATATTCTGCCACAGACAGTTGGCCCCAAGCATACCCCTACATAGATCCAACCCAACCTAAACTTTGAATCTGAATCCATCACAGTCTAGCTTTATGATACTAGTCCATTTTACTCACTTTGTTGGAACCAGTTTTTCCTAGAGATAGATTCGATATGTAGTGGGCTCTATTTGAAGGAATCCCATTCTCTAAACAACCAGAATAGCTTCCTCCCTAAGATCCCAACACTGCCAGTACCTTCCCTGCCTTCTCTCTGTCTGCTCCCTACCTCTACAAGCTCAGGCTCTAAGGAGCCTTGTGGGGCCAGAGAACTTGTTTTCCAGTAACCACACCAAGTCACCGGCTCTCTTGAGTCCTTGAGTGTTATGTTCCCTGACACCCTCCAGAGGGCAGTAGAGAGAAAGGCCCAAAGGCTGAGCACACAGAACTCTCTGCACCGGGGTCCAACTTGGTCCCCTGCCAGAGGAGTCTTGGGTTGCAGAGTTGATGGTTTCACCTTCAAGAACTACCCCACAAAGAAAGATAAAAATGTACAGCAAGATTTTAACAGCATCTGTATCTCCATTTCACTTTATTGTCAGGGCTAGTGCCCTGAACATTTAGTTGGGGTTGGGGGGATAAAGGCACTCATGGCGATAGTGTTGTGTATACTTTTCAATCTGCAGTGTGCAACTGTGGCCCTGACCAGACATAACACAAATTGTGTTGATGATATTGCGCAAGTCAAAGAGTAAAAACAGGACAGCGGCCAAACATACTGGGTAAAATGTGATGACAGCGAAGTAATCCAAAATAAAACCCAAACACTTTAGGGTCAGTCATGCTTTCAAATAAATCACGTTAATCTTATCCCACCCTGACAGAATTAATAAGTGAAGTTAGACAAACTATTTATGTTATTCCAGAAGCCAGAAGCTACATTCTAGTGACATTCAACATACACAATCATTCTCCTTCAGGTTTAACAAGGGTATTTTGGTTACAGATACTGATGATCCTATCACTATGGACAGCCAAGCATAAATGATCCCCAAATCACTAATCAACTCAGTGAATTATATGGAAACATAAGATCCAGAAACAGCAGCTGTCTGAATGAACCTAAAGACCAGTTGAATCAGTCAAAATGAATGAACTCCATAGAATCACTGTCTCCTCAATTGTCATGGTAACCATTCCTTAATCATATCCTTCCAAATATTCTCTCCTACCTTAGAAACCAAAGAGCAGTGAACCCCAAATACCTTCTTAATTAGGTATGCTTGTGATGGTACCAGGCAGCAGCTTAGACTTATTTATCCTGCTTTGATTCAAATGCTTACACTGTTACGGTTGTCAAGACATCAGCATACACACGTCTAAAACACATTTGAAATGTTACCATTATATGCAATAAGAAATACAAATGAGATGGCCACTGGCTTCTTTCCTTCCTCAGAAGAACTGATAAAGCGGCTCTTACCCAGTAAAATTATGTGTTGGTATAAACAAACAGTTAAGATAAAAGATGCCTCATTTTAATAATTTCAACATAATCAAGATCTATAACATCATAATCAAATCTTTACCAACACATTAACTTAATACATAAACAAAAACCAAAAGGATATTATGTTATAGAAATAAAATAAAATCCAATTTTGTGTCCTTAGATTGAATATAATACACTCTATGTCTGGAAGATTATCTATTCCACACAAGTTTCTACATTTACTTTATATGATATAATATTCTTCAGAAATTGGAAAGAGAAATGTTTTCTCTTTATTCAACCTGGCAAAAGAGAGGTTATATTTTTAAAAGATATCTATTAGATATATTATACATTTTAAGTTGTGATCCTGCTAGATTCATCCTTAGACTTTTATGCACAACTTTTCCAAAGTTAGAGTAGTAAGCCATTTAAAAATATTGCATTGGAATATATGGAACCTTTTTAAATATAGAATTTGCTTGTACTGGTTTCCAACTAGTAATAAAAGGTCTTTCCTTCCAGACATGGCACAACGTGTATACTAATAAAAGAGGAAAGGTAAGCAGTGTGTCCACCAGGCCCCAAATAAGCACTAAGGAGCTCTTTCGACAGGCCATTTCTGGATGCAAATTTACAGAGTTTTTGGTCACAAAGGGTGGATGAAAAATAAAAATATATTCATTCCTTTTTAATTGGCATACTAAAATTTGCAACAAAAGCAAAAATAATCAAGTGGGACTATATAAAATAAAAAAGCACCTGTGCAGCAAAGAAAATGATCAACAAAGTGAAAAGGCAACCTATGGAATGAGAGAAAAATATTTGCAAATCATATATCTGATAAGGAACTAGTATCCAAAATATACAAAGAACTCATACAACTCAATGGCAAAATAAATAATCCAATTAACAAATGGGCAGTGGAAGTGAATACACATTTTCCCAAAGAACACAAACACATGGCCAACAGGTACATGAAACGATGCTTCAACATCACTAATTTCCCTGGTTCAACATCAGGGAAATGTGAACCCAAACCACAAAATCACCTCACACCCGCAGAATGGCTATCATCTAAACACTACAAATAACAAGTGTTGGCAAGGATGTAGAACAAAAGGAACATTCTTACACTGTTGGTGGGAATGTAAATTGGCGCAGCCACTACAGAAAACAGTATGGAGATTCCTCTAAAAATTAAAAACAGAACTATGCTATAATCTAGCAATTATATTTCTTGGTATTTATCCAAAGAAAAGCCCAAAGATAATCTGCACCCCCATTCATTGCAGCACTACTTACAATAGCCAAGATATGGAAACAACCCTCTTACCCATCAATAGATTAATGGATAAAGAAGATGTAGTACACGTATATACAATGGAATGCTACTTAGACATAAAAAGAAGGAAATCTTGCCACTTGCAACAACATGGATGGACCTCTGGGGCATCATGTAAGTGAAATTAGACAAAGACAAATACTGTATGATTTCTCATATACACAATCTAAAATTTTTATTTTAAAAAGCTCATATATACAAAGAACAGGGGTTGGGGAAATGGGTGAAGGGGGGGTCTAAGGTTAAAAAAACACACTATAGGTATTTTCCTCATATGCTTTTACATAACTGCTGGCTAATGAGCTTTATAAGACTAAAGAAACGTAGAAAAACAAATAAAACATTAAGAATACTTAGGAATACAAAAGTCATCGATAACAGAATAAACTAAAATTATGAGGCATGAGGAACAAGTAGGAACAATGCCAAAAAACCCATCACCACAACCACCACCACCAAAAGAGAACAACAAATGGCGAAATCCAGCAAAAAAAACGGAGCAGCAAATATTTGCTCAAGTTAAAAGGTAAAACCTTGAGATCCTGTCCTTTGCCCTAATGTTCAATGGTATTTTTGTTTTAAAAATATGAAGACTGATGTCCTTTCAATGACTATTACAACAGTTCCCAAATAAAACAAACGATAGAATAAAAATTCACTTAATTGACTGATAGGCTTGAATTAGTCACTGCCAAGTTTACGACTTTCCCACAACTCCAAGCATTCTTTTGTCAAGAGAAACAGGATTCCCCCCTCCCACCCCACCATGATGATCATGGGTAGCTTTCTGGGTGACTATAATTTGTGTTTTTTTATAACTCATTGGGGAATACCTACCCAATTAGAACTCCAAAATCAAAGCAATGATGGACAAAGGATGAGTACAGATGCATAAAACCTGACAATTCTGAGAGCTGCCTCTGCAGGGCCCAGGTTATCCCAGAACAAGAGAAATTCCTGAGCCAAAGGCTTAGTTCTAACCCTACCTTCTCCCCACAGAGCTATCACTGAATCCTAGCCATTTGTCCTACAAAGAGCTTTCATACCTTTTCTTCCTTATAATCACATTTCTACAATCCTAATTTGGTTCATGATTACTTCAGACCTAGACTACTTACTTCACCAGGCTTCCTATGGCTCAGACGGTAAAGCATCTGCCTACAATGCGGGAGACCTCGGTTCGATCCCTGGGTCGGGAAGATCTCCTGGAGAAGGAAATGGCAACCCACTCCAGTACTCTTGCCTGGAAAATCCCATGGACAGAGGAGCCTGGCAGGCTACAGTTCATGGGCTCTCAAAAGAGTCGGACACGACTGAGCGACTTCACTTCACTTCACTTCCTGTCTTCATAGAGCTGCTAGAATAACTGTTCAAATGTACCACCTTGAATGGATCACTCCCGTTCCTCCAAACTTTCCTCTCCTTCAATCTAAACGCCAAATTTCTAGCATGAAACTCAAGGCCTCCCAGTCATATTCAAATCTACTTTTCCCCATCCCTCCACACTCAACTTCAGCTTTGGTTGACTCCATGCCTCTGAGCTTTGTTACCACTGCAGAGTAAAAGGTGCTTTGATGCATGTCACCTTCCCTAAATCAGTGAGATTCTCAAATTGGCTGCACCTGGGAAGCCAAAGCAACTAGTAACTTCTGAGTGGCCCTCATGGTCCCCCAGATGAATGTAATGTGGAGCCAAGTTTAAGAAAAATTGTCCCAGTCTCCTGGGGGAGAGGGTTACTACTGTTGCTGCTGCTACTGCTAAGTCGCTTCAGTCATGTCCGACTCTGTGTGACCCCAGAGATGGCAGCCCACCAGGCTGCCCCGTCCCTGGGATTCTCCAGGCAAGAACACTGGAGTGGGTTGCCATTTCCTTCTCCAATGCATGAAAGTGAAAAGTGAAAGGGAAGTCGCTCAGTCGTGTCTGACTCTAGCGACCCCATGGACTACAGCCTACCAGGCTCCTCTGTCCATGGGATTTTCTAGGGAAAAGTACTGGAGTGGGGTGCCATTGCCTTCTCCGGGGGAGAGGGTTACTGAAACACAAAGTGTTGAGCTGCATCCCCAGTGCTTCTGATTCAGTGGGTCTGAAATGGGGCCCATGGATCTGCATTTTCAACAAGCTCCCAGGTAATGCTGATGCTGCTGGTCCAAGGACACCACTTTGATAAATGCTAGTCTATAGTTGTGTGAAAGTGAAGTTGCTCAGTCGTGTCCGACTCTTTGCAACCCCATGGACTGGAGCCTACCAGGCTCCTCCATCCATGGGATTTTCCAGGCAAGAATACTGGAGTGGGTTGCCATTTCCTTTTCCAGGAGATCTTCCCAACCCAGGGACTGAACCTGGGTCTCCCGCACTGTAGGCAGATGCTTGACCATCTGAGCCACCAGGGAAGATAGTTGTGTAATCAGTACAATTATACAGTATAAATATATGTACCATATACACATAATAGTAACTATCATATGCATATTTCATATGGCAACAGAGAAGGTACTGTCTCCTAGAATCCTTCTATTATCACCCTGTACTGTTGTTTAACTTTTTAACCCATTTGCTTTTGAACCAATCTATATAGAAAGTCTTAGAGATTATCCAGTCCAATTCCTTTTCTAAACTGAGACCCCGAGAGGGGAAGTACTTTGCCCAAGGGATCAGATGGTTATTGGTAGAACTTGGGCTAGCACTCAACACTCCCGACTCCTTCCTCTTTCCCCTCAGTTCAGTGGTCTTTCCACCACATCCTTAATGTGTCTCTAACAGCTTCTCCAGTTAGGATGAATATTCCTTGCTTGAAGAGATCCCTTTTGTTTTTAATATTCTCCACGGCATCTAGCAAAGTGCCTTGCCCACAGAATAAACAGTCAATAAACAGCTGTCACCCTGCTTATTTAACTTCTATGCAGAGTACATCATGAGAAACACTGGGCTGGAAGAAGCACAAGCTGGAATCAAGATTGCCGGGAGAAATATCAATCACCTCAGATATGCAGATGACACCACCCTTATGGCAGAAAGTGAAGAGGAACTCAAAAGCCTCTTGATGAAAGTGAAAGAGGAGAGTAAAAAAGTTGGCTTAAAGCTCAACATTCAGAAAACGAAGATCATGGCATCTGGTCCCATCACTTCATGGGAAATAGATGGGGAAACAGTGGAAACAGTGGCAGACTTTATTTTTGGGGGCTCCAAAATCACTGCAGATGGTGATTGCAGCCATGAAATTAAAAGATGCTTACTCCTTGGAAGAAAAGTTATGACCAACCTAGATAGCATATTCAAAAGCAGAGACATTACTTTGCCAACAAAGGTCTGTCCAGTCAAGGCTATGGTTTTTCCAGTAGTCATGTATGGATGTGAGAGTTGGACTGTGAAGAAAGCTGAGTGCCGAAGAATTGATGCTTTTGAACTGTGGTGTTGGAGAAGACTCTTGAGAGTCCCTTGGATGGCAAGGAGGTCCAACCAGTCCATCCTAAAGGAGATCAGTCCTGGGTGTTCATTGGAAGGACTGATGCTAAAGCTGAAACTCCAATACTTTGGCCACCTCATGCGAAGAGTTGACTCACTGGAAAAGACTCTGATGCTGGGAGGGACTGGGGGCAGGAGGAAAAGGGGACGACAGAGGATGAGATGGCAGGAGGGCATCACCGACTCGATGGACGTGAGTTTGAGTGAGCTCTGGGAGTTGGTGATGGACAGGGAGGCCTGGCGTGCTGCAATTCATGGGGTCGCAAAGAGTCGGACACGACTGAGCGACTGAACTGAACTGAACTGAAAACATCTGATGATTTCATTTGAGGAAGTGTTCAGACTCTTACTCTAGAAGCTGGCTTTTGTATCCTCTGAACCATTTCCTGAAGCGCTGACAACTGGGCAGCCTTGCTCCAATCAATTTAGCTGCACAGTAAGTCCTTCACATTGGCATGCACACAGCCAGGGTGTGCTATAGGGATGATAACACACACAGAAAGGAAAATTTCAGCTTCCCAGGTGGTTCAGCAGTAAAGAATCTGCCTGCCCATGCAGGAGACACAGGCGAAGCAGGTTTGCTCCCTGGTTGGGAAGATCCCCTGCAGAAGGAAATGGCAACCCACTCCAGTATTCTTGCCTGGAAAACCCTATGAACAGAGAAGCCTGGCAGGCTACAGTCCATGGGATAGTAAAGAGTCAGACATGACTAAACAACAACAGCAACAAAAGGAAAATTGTAGGGGTTTTAAAAGAGGAAGGAACAATAAGCTTATGAGGTGACACCAATCAACTTTCAAGTTGTACATCAGAAACTTTCACAAGTACCCCAGGTTCCATCTGATACATACCAGGCCCATGCAGCTGTAATAGCCCAGCAGTGGGGGAAGTCTAAAGTACACTACTCTGGGGACTCGATGGCCTCTGCCAAGGGGCCCCAACTTTTTTTGAACTTTCCTTGCACCTTAACAGAAAAATCCAGGGTAAGCAGGAGACAGAGGGGAAGGGAGACCAAGAGGAGACAAAGGGCAGCAGCAGCAAGGGGTAAGCAGGGCAGACCCTGTCACATACCCGCCCTGCCTGCCATCATCACAGCATCTCCACAGGCCTTCCAGCTATTTCCAGCAGCCTGGCTGGGAGGAGCAAGACTGTGCCAGGCCTCTTGACTGACTGAGCGAGCCTGTGTACACCTGTGGGATGAACACAGGATGCACTGGTCAGACCGTTACTTCTGCTGCCTCTACAATGGACAGGAACTGCACGTACAATCCAGTCAGCTTGCAGAACTTGGTGTCAATCGTGAGGGTGACCACAAGGAATGTAGTGCTTGTGCCACCATTCGGGTCACCACTGGCCCACAGTAACCCATGACCTTGGCAGCCAAACTGGAATCCCGAGCCTCCATCAAGGATTGTGACTCAATGGAGAGATTCTCTCTGTCCCTTCTTTCCCCTTCCCATTAAAATCTGGTGCTTCCAATAGAGGTAGGACCACATGTACAGTCAACCAGTCAAGCATTGAAATCAAGAAAAAATATGTGAAAGCTTTCCTAATAACAGGCATAACAATAAGTATATATAACAGATCCATGCATTAAAAAATTCTTCCAATATACAATGAAATTTAATACATTAAACAGGTGAACTTGATAACCAACTCCCCCTTCATGAGTAATTTTGCAGCTAACTGTATGAAGTTTTTGACCCTGGGTCTAATCACAGAGCTGATGGACACATTCCATGAACAGTCACATCCCCAAGACAGCCATTCCTTGAGTGACTGCCCTCATTTATGTTCTAATTCCTAATGCTTTGTCATTTTTTTCTCTTCCCATGACTTTAACACCATCCCAATGTTTCCTTATCTCCCTCAGCCTCAAAGTCCCTCTCAGGTCTGATCCCCACCCACCCACGCCTACATAGAATGGTCTGTTTACACAGCCAACTCAAGAAAGCGACACGTACTTGAAGATGCTCCTAATATTCACTCAGTTCCAGGAATATAGAAATCATTTATAGTAAGACCTTAAAAGACCTCATCTTTTCAAATAGGTTTACTGTCGCGTTGGCCAAGCTGGGTAATTGCCTGGAGGTTCTGGTGTCAGATTTATGCTACTACAAGCCAAGCAATAACCTTTGGTCCAAAGCAATCAAACTCTGCCCTGGATATTGGCTCCAAGAGTTGGCATGAGCTCACCGATTGTCACTGTTGCTGGTGACACCACAAATGCAAGGGTCAAAAAGGGGCTCTCTGAGTTGTAGGGCAAGCAATTTGTCAAGCCTGGGGCTCCACTCCACCACAAAGATGGCACGATGCCTCAGTGACCACAGAGAAAGTTCCCAGTGCTCACACTGACCTGCCCAGTAACTCTTGTACAACCCGACAGTGGTGAGCAGCTGGGCAGCTCTCCCAGGAGCTCACACTGTCACTATTCAGGGAGCCCGGGGGGTAAGTTAAGGGCTTTCCACATGGCTCTGTGGGAAAGAATCCGCCTGCAGGAGGCCTGGGTTCGATCCCTGGGTCAGGAAAATCCCCTGAAGTAGGAAATGGCAACCCACTCCAGTATACTTGCCTGGGAAATCCCTGGACAGAAGAGCCTGCTGGGGGTCATAAAAACTCAGACACGACTGAGTGACTGAGCACAGCACAGCGTGGCTCAACTCACAGCACTCGTGAGAAGCACTTCTCTTACGTTATGCTATGCTCAGATTCAGTCATGTCCAACTTTTACGTGACTATACTTAAAAACAAACACTGTGATTTATCTACAAGTTAATAATAAAAAGTGCCTGATATATTCATTATATTTCTGAATCTCAAGTGAAAATAATAGATTTATTAAAGCAGCTTTATTTTTTGGCAATAATTTTTTAAATTGTAGTATAGTTGATTTAATGTTGTGCCAATCTCTGCTATACAGCAAAGTGACAGTGTTATACACCTATATACATTTTAAAAGCAGTTTTAGAGTTACAGAACTGAACAGAAAGTGGTTCCCACATACCTTCATAAGACCCCTTCCCACTTTCCTCTATTTTTGATACCCTGCATTATTATATTTTTTATAGTTGTTGAACCATCATTGATAACTATTAACTAACCTTACTAGTTTACATTAGGGTTCACTCGGTGTGTGTTGTGCATTCTACAGATTTTGACTAATGTTGAAGGATTTCAAAAAAAAAAAAACAACCCTTTCCAGGAATGCCCTGGCAGTCCAGTGGTTAAGACTCCCACACTTTAACTGCCGAGGGCCCAGGTCTGATCCCAGAACAGGGAACTAAGATCCAACAAGCTGCAAGTCATGCCCAATAAAAACAAAACAAAATCTTTCCAGTACCTTTTGAGGAACCATAAATCTCCTTACCGCAAAAGCATTTTAATTGCTTTAGCTTTGTAAAAGTAAGTTTTGTAGGAACATTGTAATGTACATCACTCATTCCTTTTCAGTGAATCATGGTTTCAACAACTGTCTATAACAGACCCACATACTCAACTTTATCTGAAAACCAACCCTTCACAACTCTCAAACCACCAGCATGGCCCCAAACTTTATAGGAGTTTGAATTATTGGACCACGAAACAAAAAGAAAAATAATCTCCAAGATGACATCTGACCACGAAACAGAAAAAT
The DNA here is from genome assembly GCF_029407905.1 of Bubalus kerabau. Classification (NCBI taxonomy): domain Eukaryota; kingdom Metazoa; phylum Chordata; class Mammalia; order Artiodactyla; family Bovidae; genus Bubalus; species Bubalus kerabau. The sequence continues at coordinate 23,751,481 of NC_073647.1, read as the reverse complement.
AATCTCCAAGATGACATCTGACCATAAAACAGAAAAATAATCTCCAAGATGACATCTGACATGTTGGAATTAGTCTGCTGATGACTTGGTCTGGAGATGTTTATAAAAACAGCTTTGTCATCAGAAAGTAGAGCAGCGTAAGAGAAGTAGTAGTATCAGGAGACAAAAAAGAGGAGGAAGAAGAAACCTGGGAAAGAAAAGCAAAGAAGGGCAGAAACAGTCGAAATCAGGAGCGTCAGATGGAGACTAGATGCAGGACAGAGCGACAGCAATGGAAAGGAAAGCTTGTTAGACACAAATTATGGTGACATGGATTATTTTGAGGGAGTGAGTTAGGAAGGGAAAAACTGCATCTCAATACTGTGTGTGTGTGTGTGCTCAGTTGCTTCAGTCGTGTCTGACTCTTTGCACCCAATGGACTGTAGCCCACCAAGTTCCTCTGTACATGGGGCTTCTCCAGGCAAGAATACTGGAATGGGTTGTCATTTCTTCCTCCAGATCTTTCTGATCCAGGGATTGAACCAGCGTCTCTTATGTCTCCGGCACTGGCAGGCAGTTTCTTTACCACTAGCGCCACCTGGGAAGCCCCTATCTCTACCATAGCCCTTCAGTTGCCTAATCATTCGTTCAACAGAATATATCAATGGGAAAGCAACAGTCAGCATGTGAAAAGCTGGCTTTATACTAGTGTGTAAAGATGGTACACCTTCCATCCACTTTAAATTCCCCCTGAAACCATTTCAAATCTTTCGGAAGGCTCAGGGGATAGGGTTATTCCTGAATAATGATTATATATTGATACACACACTAGCTGAAGGTATAGATCTACAGATGTAAAACAATTGTTCTCATTGCTTTCAGTCTTAATCTATGAATAAGTATGAAGCAAGATTCAAATTACATTATGTGTCATATCCTTGAGGGATTTGACACGTCACTACCTATTTCAGAAGAACATATACCACTTTTCCATTTTATTAGAATTGTTTCTCTCTTGGTTTCTATCTCCCTTCAATCCAAGTATGTAGTGAGGCTATTTAATAGAGGCTGTAGTTCACTCGCAGACAAAATTCTTAAATACACATCTTTAAGCAATCAGGAAAAGATTCTAGAAATTCAAACCTGGAATCTGCCTGTAATATTATTTTATCTCAAATACAGAGAAGAAAACAGTGTTTTGGATTTATATCTGGTCTTTGGATCAAGGAAGATCCACAAACTTTTCAAATCTAAGTTAGAAAGCAGCTTTTACACAAAAGCAGAACAGCAGTGGCAAGGGAAGAACGTGCTGTAAAAAAAGAAGCGAAAGGAAGCATGTAGGGGGAATGAGTGCCCCAAATATTCCACATCCCAGAGTGGCAGTGGCCTCACGGGTGTATACCCCTGCTGCAACCCAGATGCCTTAACTGGATGTAGTTTACTGTACATAAATTATACTCGATAGAGTGGATATCAGATTATCTTAATAATCATTCCACAATGCATATGTATATTAAACCATCACATTGTACACGTCCTTTTTTCTTTTTTCATATTATTTTTAACCATTTTTAAATTGAAGTGTAGTTAATTTACAATGTTTTCAAATTTACAATGTTTTCAGGTGTACAGAAAAGCGATTCAGTTATATACATATATCTATTCTTTTTCAGATTCTTTTCCATTAGCGGTTATTACAAGATATGGAATATAGTTCCCTGTTATACAGTAGGCCCTTGTTATCTATTTTGTATATAGTAGTGTGTACATGTTCATCCTAAACTCCTAATTTATCTATTATAATTTACTTATGACAGATTTATTGTACTTATTGTACCACACTACACCTATAAATATAATTATATATGTTATTCTTTAATAAATTGGGGGAAGTTGATATTTAAAAAGTGGCTCCAAAAAAGGCCAACTGTTTTATCTGTAGATGCAAGTATAAACTTTTACCTCCTATTAGCTTGGCTGCTTCATTTCTTTTCCTTAGTGTGGTTACATGTGCTTACTGCACTGGAAATTTTTGCATCTTGTGGCCCAGAAGGGAAGGGTCCAGAATTTGAAAATCTGATCTGACCCTGGTATTTGGAGATGTAGAATCTTTGACAAGGAACTCAAAGTGTCTCCTTAGCATCTAGAAACCATCTGACTGACGATATATTTTTTTAAACATTTTAAGTATTTGAAGCTATCATTATTTACAGGGTGCTTTTTACAAACTTTTGAAAAAGAAAATTTTGTTAATTCAAATGTCTAAATTCACCACTATGGTTTAGTGATATAAAAATTTTTGGAATTTATGTGTCTGTGTGCCTGTATGTACTTTTTAGTCTCTAAGCAACCTGGGGGGACACCTGTTACTTCAGTTCACCTAGTCACACAGAAGTGCAGATGATAAATTATATCTATACACAGACGCTGACAATCAGCTTCCCAAACAAGAATAAAGTCTAATAGTACACCTGACAGAGATCCACTGAAAAACCAATCCTTAATGTCTTCCTAATAAATCACACATTTTTAATCTGACAGATGCCAAACAGCCTTATCCGCACTCTAAAACTGAAAGTGAATAACAAAACTTGTTGAGTATAGAAATTAACTTTTGTACCATCCTTATCAAAACAACCTTGACAATAAAATCTCTACATTGCCAGCTATCATGTCTTTAGTACTGAAAAGCATATTTAGAATTTTGTGGATTTTGCAAAATCTTGTGATTAGAACGTCTACTATGGACTATGTCCTGAACATATGTAAGAACCAGAGTTTTTAGGTGGGTAAATAAAACCTACAGAAAGTAGAATGCTGGCAACCACGACTTATTTTGATAGCTCTTTTCTTTTTCTAGGTTTCATTGCACTTACGAAGCCAGTACACATCTATCTTTTATCTGTGTATTTTACACCTAGAGTACTCCCAAAATACAGTGCAAGCAAATCTCGTTGGTTTAAATACAGAGTAAAACCCATTGTCAGAAGAGAAATACAGTGTACTGCAGGAAGCTGGGAAGAGCTGGCAGCTCACCAACAATATACATACTCATTAGCAGGCAATAATGAGGAACAGGAGCAAAAACTACTTCAGAACACACCCCTAGGCAAGGGTACAATTTTCTCATTTGTTCAAATAGTAAGCCCTTGGCAGAGAGTATCCATAATCATTATTCCATGTAGCTTTAGCATTGGCTGGGCCCCTGGCCACAGAGAAGGGATAATTTTGTGTTAAAGGTTTACATGTGTATGCAGCCTATGTAATCACCGGATGTACTTTGTTGAATTCTGTTCTAGCAGTGACATTTCTGTATCAAGCGACACCGGATCTCACCACACACTTGCTCTGGAGAGCAGCTTCCCTGCCTATCCTAGGCTGAAAAACAGACCTGGTCCAGGGTGGGCTAACTGTAATCCTGGCAAACGAGGGAAGGGGAAGACACAGCGGCAGAGGAACTTGATGAGCGCTCTGGGAGCCTGGAAAAAAGGCAAGTGGGCAGAGTCCATTGGACCCCCCCAAAAAAAGAAGAAGGAAAGTCACCCTGAGAGTAAAATAGACATTCAGGCAAAGGAGATATGAAGAGAGTGACCCACGCAGCTACAGAAAGAACAAAGACGGCCAAGAAAGAAAGGGAGGAAAGTTGAAGAATTTATTTTTTTTAATGGTGCTAGATTTAAAACGTCTGCACATGAGGGCGCACGCGCATGTGTGTTTGCTGCAACTGAACTTACCAAGTTTGGAAGCAAATACATCTTTAAAATTTCTTTTCCACAATTTTCACTTTCCCACAATTTTAAGACATCTCATTTTATAAAGGCAAAGGAAACGTTCATGCAGCGGTGGCTCCAATTGGGGCCTTCCAGGCTAGTATGTGTAAAGACTCATAAAGTTGCTGCTGCATTTCTGTGATTCTAGGCATATTCCATAGGCTTTGGTACTTGTCCTTACCTCCCAGGCCAAAAGAAATTAAAGGCTAGCTGCTCAAAAGAGGTTTCCCACCACTAATGTTCAATTTCAATAAAGCAGATAACATGATAAACTCCTGCAAACAACTGTTCTGATCATTTTCTGAAATTAAGAAAATCATGGCCTTTTTGGTATCCTTTACTATATAGTTAACATACTTTCACCATAATAACTTGTTCTCTTGAGAGACAGGCCAACAGAAGGTTCTGGCTTTGAAGAGTTATTAATTAGGAAATGAAAACTTACCTACACATGGAGAACCTAAAACTTCAAATTGGAACTCTGACATTAACACATCATACAACCTTGGATCATGCACTTGGCCTCTTTGAGCCTCAGTTTTCTCATCTGTAAAACAAAGGGAGGTGGATCCTGACAGCCCTTTAGCTGAAATTCTCCTACTCAAGTTGGAGGAGGAGGTATTTTCAGAAGCTTACAGGAGGAGGCCACATGATCTTTATCTAACTCTTGGATGGCATTCTCATTTCACTCTTCATGACCACGACTTCTATCTAGAGATGCAACAGTAATTCAGATTTTTTGGTAAATTTTTTTAAAAACCTAAGACTACACTTATAAACTGGAGATTCTGCAATGGACTTGGGTCCACCGTTAAAAAAAAAAATCACTGCATTTAAAAAAGAAATTCAAAACACTATCACTAATTTGGGGGTGGTGGATTATAACTGATTTTTATTTTCTTTAGGCTTGTCTGTATTTTCTGAATTTCCCCACAATGAAAAAGTGCCGTTCTTATTTTAAAAATAGATTTTCAAAATGATGAATGTGTTCTTGCAAGTTTTACCCGATTTCTCAAGTCCACTCTAAAATCCTGGGGGAAGGGGTAACAAAATCAGGCAGTATCACAAAACATGTCCACATACAGTGGTTGATTACTCAAGTGGCTGATTGCTATAGTCAGAATCAGGACATTATTATTATAATCAGAATCTACTGCTCACAGTTTTATGTGGAAATCAAAACGTACATTTTATCTAGATAATCTTTCTCTTTTTCCAGCAACCTGGCCTTTGAGGATCACGGTTAAAATTCCTTTAAAGTAAATGAAATGAAACATGAGGTACTTCTTCTACCCACACACACACACAAAAAGCTTGCCGGACAAAATATGGTTGCTATTGGGCTGGTTTTCATTTTTCCTCTTTTTATGCTCTAAAACACAACACATCTAAAGTTAAAATAAATATTTAGCTGTCAAAACAAAACACACACCCCATATGGAAAACACAAGCATGAATTTGATGACGTTTATTGTAAAAACAATGTCCACAGCAAAAACAAATGTTTAAATTGTGTACAAAGACTACAAAACTAAATGCTGTCATTGTTAAGCTCTATACAACAGTTCAAAAAAGGCAGAAGGTAAGCTGTGGCAAGGATATACATGCAATTAGGCAACTTTTAGTTTCACCATTATAATACAGTTATGTAAAGATTAAAAATAAAATAAAATTAAAAAAAAAAAAAAAACTTTCACGGCAGACAGACTAAAAGTTCTCCAAAATGACAACTGCAGTTTCAGTTTGGGTAGAACTCTAGAACAAACTTCATACTGACCTGCATTCTGCTCAACTGAGGAAGGTATAGTGGCTCACCTCTCCACTCTCCACCTGGATGTAATCCATTTCTACAACACGTTACCTCTGAAAGGACTTTTTACCTAGGACTACTCACTCACCTCTCTGCAGTAGGCTCCTTGCCTCACCCCCTTCAGCAACCCAAGCTGCAGAGAACGCAGCAAGGGACAATGGCTTACTCATAGGACTGAGGTTCAAATCCCAAGTCCACCGCTTATTAGTTGTGTAATCTGAGACAAGGTACTTAACCAACTTCATCCGTGCATCATAACCACTTTGCACAGTTGCTGTCAGGATCAAATTACATAATGGGTATACATTCAATTCCTATTTTCTTTTTTAAAAAATTAAATTATTTGGCCACCTCAGGTCTTAGTTGGATCACACGGGATATTCATTGTGGCATGAGGCCTTACTGCCTCGCGGCATATGGGATCTTAGTTCCCCAACCAGGGATTGAACCTGCATCCCCTGCACTACAAGGCAGATTCTCAACTGCTGGACCACCAAGGAAGTCCCTCACGTATTTTCTAGAGTTAATAGTAGGCCTTCAAGTAATGTCAGTTCTCTTTCTCCCCCTACTTCCATATGATCAAATTTAACATTCATAGTTTTAATTACTCTTCAGCAAACTCAATGGTATATAGGACATATTGTAATTTTGATTTGAAGTAAGATTTTGAATGGAGCACACCACAAGGGAGACAGTATGATGTTGTGCTCAAAACCATGAACTTCTGAGGAGTAGTAGACAATCTTAATTTTGGTGTCTCTGTTTAACTGTGACCAGCTGTGAGACCAAGGGCAAATTACCTCTCTGAGGCTGATTCTTCATTTAAAAACTGAAGTGACTATACAGTGTATACAGGGGCCTGGCACAGGGTTAAGTACCATAAATGACAGCTTGTATCAGTCTTAATTATTTGGGTTGATGTTCAGGAACTAGTCACTCTTAAGACTAGTAAATAGTAAAGTAAGCTCAACTCCTTATTCACATCAAGACACTGTTAGTGTTCTCTCCTAAAATTACATTTTACTGCATTTCATACAGGAAATTCATCAACCTCAGCATTATTCACAATTGGGTTCAGGTGATATTCTGTTGTAGGGGGCTTCTCTGTGCATCATAGACTGTTTAAGCCTCTTGCCTGACCTCTACCCACGAGACATACCCAAAGCTGTGACCACCAAAACTCTTTCCAGACATTGTTCAATGTCCCCTAGGGGGCAAAAGTGCCCCAGTTCAAAATCACTGGTCTAGAACTACCCGCAGATGGGAACTCTCCAACACTTGGGAGGGAGCCCCGCAGGAGAACAAAGTTTTACTCGCACTCTCATTTAGTTTTATCTATTCCTCCACACTCCATCATTCATTGGTACCCATAAGTCAAAGCTGACCACAGAAAAATCAATTTTTTGGCCCAATTTGCTGTCAGAAGCTGCTTTAAGTCACAGGAAAGCATGCTGGCCTGTTTGTGTTTTCACTACTCTGTACGTGCATGCCAAGTCACTTCTGTCATGTCTGACTCTTTGCGACCCTATGGACTGTAGCCCACCAGGCTCCTCTGTCCATGGGATTCTCCAGGCAAGAATACTGGAGTTGGTTGCCAGGCCCTCCTCCAGAAGATCTTCCCAATCCAGGGATCAAGCCCACGTCTCTTATATGTCTCCTGCCCTGGCAGGCGGGTTCTTTACCACTAGCACCACCTGGGAAGCCCCATTACTATATACAGTCATACAAAATGTTGAATTTTAAAAATCAAGAAATCTGCTATGTCCTAATTACATAAAAAATTTAAAAGGCCATTGACCTTAAGATGACTTATAAATCATATTACCCAAACTGACAGACTATGTCTTCTTTGGGAAGGTGAGATGGAATTTATGCAGTAACTAAATACCCCAGAAAAAATGGCTCCCCTGTTTGCACGGCTGTAGAATGTTTACTGTCCAGTCCAAAAGACTCTGGACAATTCTCGATTATTCACAATGAATTCACTGTCTATTTTTCATTTTAATAACTACACCAGAAAGCAGGAGCCATTTCTTATCCACTGTGCATCTAGCACAGAGTACCTAGCACAGAGCCTCCAACAGAGGCGGTAACTCAGCAAATGTTGGTTGAATAAATAAATGGTCATATAGTCTGCTTAATTAAGTACTCTGCTGACCAAAAAGAAAAAAGAACCTTTCTTTGCTCTCGTCCAACAGGAGCTGAAAGAAAAGATCTTTTAAGAGAAAATAATTATAGTCTACTCCAAACCCAAACAACTGGAAAGTTCAATTAACCAAAAAAATTTTGTAGGTAAAAGTTGGGGATAGCAGCCAAATAGATAAGGCCTAGAGTTCAAGCAAGCATGAACATTTGTTAAACTCCCACAAGGTCATAAAAGTTGGCACAAGAGGGAAAGAAGGGAACCCAGAGGTGGGAAGCAGGAAAACAGAGGGGGATCAGCCTCAGGAGGTTAATGCGGCCATCCTTTAGTGAACAGCTCTTTTTTTTTTTTAATGTCAAAACTTTATAGAGGTGAGAGTCAAGGTCTTAAATTAATTTGTAGGCTTGATTTACAAATTAGTTTTCAAATGGATATAAGAAAAACTTTTAAGAATATTTAGAGAAACTTCCCTGGTCGTCCAGTAGTTAGGAATCCGCCTTGCAATGCAGGGGACACGGTTAGATCTCTAGTCAGGAACTAAGATCCCATGTGCCACAGAAGAACTAAGCCTTAGTGCAGCAATGAAAGATCCTGCATATCACAACTAAGCCAAGTAAGTGTAAAAAAATATTTGGAAAGATATATGACCATATTTTTGTTAATTTTTGAAGTTTATTTTTTTTCTCTCCTCCTCCAGTCCTGTAGGGCAAACAACACATTCTCAAAAAGCTGGGTAAAAGACACTTCATTTACTCCTTTTGTCTAGAGAAATTCTAGGGCCCACCACCATCATATGCTTCTCTCTGTAAAAAATTTCACCACTCCCAGCATTTTATTCACATGAGAAAATATCAGATTTAAATTGCACTTTTAATGTATTATTTTTAGATCATTGACCAGTGTATAGAATTGGGTATCACATTAACATTAGAAATGGTGCAAACAATAGTGTTCATTTAAATGTACTCTCATCCATCTTTGAGATCAAAACCTCTATTTCCACTTAAAACATTTCCAGTACACAAATAAATTATCTTGTTTAAGTGGTCCATTAGTTGGACACATTAAGTTAGCTTCAATTTCCTGGTATCACATAAGGGGAATTTTACCAATTTAAATCTTATACCATTTTTTTAAACTTTCACTCAAAAATCTAGACTTGGTTGAAAAAAAAAATGTTTTCGTTCTCCAAAAATTCAATATGGGAATGGTAACTCAGAATTTCAAAAACCAGATATAGTTACAGAATCTGTATGGTAGTCTTAAGACTATATACTTATTGCTAGGTGGCTTGCACAAATCATGGTATATCTGACCAGTTTCCTGTTGCATAAAGATTATATTTGCTCTTAAAAATGTTAAATAAGCATTTTTAAAGACTAAAGGTAAAGACTAGATTGGAACCTTATGTAACCAAAATGGGAAAGCACATATAGCCTCACCACATTAAAGGCCTGAGCCTTTTCAATATGTATTCTTCCTAAGCAAATATGAGCATGAGTTTCCAAAAGCAAAGCAACCATCCCAGAAGCCCTTGCTTCCTCAGTGTAAAGAATGGGGAGGGTTCTGTTGTGTTCCTGGAGATGAGCTGGGGAGGAAAAGGCTTCGCAAAATACCAAGGGGCTCATAATTTAAATGTATGCTATTCTGCAAATGTTCACATTTCCAAGGAACAACATAAAATTTACATTAAAACTGTCTTAATCAAGATAACGAAAAAAAATTATTCCTGCTGCTCTATAAGCTTGCCATAGATTTGATAACCCAGGGAAGAATTACAGGCAATTACAAAATGATGGCTCCAATTAGGAAAACTGGATCTACTCCAAATTCAAATCAAAGGGGGCTCAGACAATCCCAATAGAATAATTTAAATGACTATAAGGGACTTCCAGCAAAGACGTACGTTTAATTCTATTTCTACATCTTCTGAAAGCCAAGGAAAATACTACCACGACGTATCTCTCGCACTTCAGGAAATTCAAAAACCAAACCTGGAATCCCGTTAATAAACCTTGTTCTCTTCTTTTCCCAAGGGGTCTCGCTGGTACAGGATTTGTATTGTAAGGGGCAATCAAAACAAACCTGAGAAACCCGTACAGTCTCAAACGCAGAAAATCATATAGCGCTGAACACAAACCACACCAAGTCTTCCCTTGCCAATTTCCAAATCTCGACCTAGTCCTGGATGCCTGCGAAGAGGCCGCAAGGAATGGAAGAGAAAAGAGAAACTTCGAAAGCAGAAACCTCTCTCCCAGAGCCTAGAACAGACGGCACCTTGTTGGGATTTCACGCTTTTTGAGACGGAAAGGTCACACCCTGCAGTTTTGAAAATCCACCTTCTAAGACTCAACCCGTGTTACAGAACCTTCCTCCAGCTTCTCTAGGTTTCGCGCTGAAGCTGAAATCCCCCTCTCCCCACCCCCATTCGCCAACCCCCCGCCATCCCCTAAGAGAAGAACCAGAGCGGGCCTTCCATGTCCTCCTCTTTCCCTCTGCACTCCACCCCCACTCCTCAAACCACCCCCCAGCATCCTCGACGAGAAAACCCTGGGAGCCCCTCACCTCTATTCCTTCCCTTGCACACTCCCGCCCGCCCTCCTCGTTGTACGAACCGAGGCAGGTTCCCCCTCCCTCCCTTCCTCCCCATCCTCGCCACCCTCAAGAAAACCGAGGGGATGCCCTCCCCCCACTTCATCTTTACCCATTCCCCGTAACCCCAGCTAGCTATCTTCGTTGAGGGAATCGAAAGGTGCCCCCCACCTCGCCCCACCCCCGTTGCCCTCCATCCCCGGGCAGAAAGCCCAGGGCCCCGTACCCTCGGTCCCCACTCCCCACCATTCCGAAGAGGAAAATGGGGAGAATCCCCTCCTCCCTCGCGCTGCCCCCACCTCCAGGCGCTCCTGATCCCCTCCACCCGCCACCCCGGTGACGAGAGCCCGAAAACCGAGGGGAGGCTGAGGCACGCACCGGCGGGAGGGGAGGGGAGGGGACCCCGCGGCCGGCCGGCCCGCAGTCCCCACCCCGGGCCGGACGGCCGAGGCCCGAGGCCCCAGATACCCGCCCCGGGGGCCAGCCCGCGGGCAGCGGCGGGGTAGGAGGGCAGCCGCTCCCCCGGGACCTGGGCCTACGGGGCGGGAGGCACACACGCATGCACTCACACGCGGAGAGAAAGCGGGCTTACTGCCTGGGGATGCTCGCCCGCGCGGCTGTCTCGGCGGCGGCCGCTGCCAGCACCGATACGGAGGCGCGGCGGCGGCGGCTGCGGACTGAGCCCCCTCGGCCGGGCGGTGGATGTAGGGCGCGGGAGGGGCGCGAGAGGAGGGGCGCGCGGGGGAGGCGGGGAGGGAGGGCGCGCGCGCGCGGGGGCGGGGGCGGGCGCGGCTGGCCGGGGGCGGGGCGGGGCGCGCGCCAGCCCGGGCCCGGCCCGCGGGGGCTGCGGTGCGGGGCGCGCGCGCCGGAGCCCGCCCGGCCGGGGGCGGGGTGGGGTTGGGGCGCCACGCACCACGCGCGGCCACGTGCCCCCGCCTCGGGAGCGGCCCGCCGACTGCAAGGCGCGGGCGCGCGGGGAAGGTGGCTGCGAGGAGGCGGGGGCGAGCGCTTCCCCGGCGGGCGGGCTCCGGCGTGGGAGGCCGAGGGGAGGGCGGGCTGGGGGCGCCCGAGCCCCCCCTCGCGCCGCAGCCCTCGAGGCCGGCGGGGAGTCACGAGTCACTGCAGGCGGCCGCGGCCGGCGCCGGGGAGGTGGGAGCAACAAAGGGAGTCGAGCGAAGGTGGCGTCACCCGGGGCCCCAGCTAACCTGCGCACCCCCTGCAAAGCAGCTGGGGTCCGGGGCGCACCGCGATTTTTCCCCAGACTGCAGAAGCCCCGTGGTTCTGAGGGACGCCAGAGGACCCACCGGCGACCCTTCCCCTTAGTAATCGGCCGGAGGGAGCGGAAAGGATCCCCAACCATTAGCCAAAAGCCACCATACAGAGGGCTTTACATCATTCGGAAAAGCACCGATGGCAGAGCAGCACGTGGCTACTCATTCATTCACTCAACATTCGGTTTACTGAGCCCTCACCGTGTGCCAAGCACTCTGCCAGGCGCTCAGGGTATAGGGCAAAGTCAAGCAGAACACCCTCCACTTGCCCTCGGAGCTTGCAATCTAGTGGGGAAGACAGACGACCAAGAAGTGAGAAAATAATCAAATTTGGCATTAGGCCTGTGCAGGGAAAAAAGAGGGTGCAAACGGTGTGGTCAGAAAAGTAGGAGGTGGCATTTAGCCGAGCCCTGAAACTTATAAAATGGCAACTATTGGAAGAGCCAGGAGAAAGCCTTGCAGAAAGAGGAAGCAGACGTATCAAACCCAGGAGGGGCAAATCTTAACCTCCTTAAGACTAAGAGGTGGTGGTTGTGATCAGCACCAGAAGAGCTAGGGAGAGCAGCATAAGCCTGGATAGGTTGGCAGGGACCAGATTGTGGACTGCATTCTAGTCAATGGACAAGCCGTTTTATTCCAAAATCAATGGAAGGCCAGTGAATGAATGACTTTACCCCTGGAGCATGACATGACCTGATTTATATTTCTTTTCTGTTCCTTTTTTCTTTGGGGATAATTGTAGATTCACGTTTGTAAGAAATAATACACAGAAATCCCATGTATTTTTTACTGGGTACTTACACAGTTTCCCCTTGTATGATGCAAGATCATAAGTACAAAATCATAACCAGAATATTGACATTAGTATAATCTACCAATCTTATTATTTCCCTAGTTTTATTTGTACTTTGCCATTGTTTGGTCGGTAAGTCGTGTCCAACTCTTTTGCAACCCCATAGAGTGCAGCCCACCAGGCTCCTCTGTCCATGGGATTTTTCCAGGCAGAATACTGGAGTGGGTTTACATTTCCTTCAGGGGATCTTCCTGACCCAGAGATTGAACCCACATCTGCTGCATTGGCAGGCAGATTGTTTACCACTGAACCACCAGGGAAACCTTGCTGCTGCTGCTGCTGCTGCTGCTGCTAAGTCGCTTCAGTCGTGTCCGACTCTGTGCGACCCCATAGACGGCAGCCCACCAGGCTCCCCCGTCCCTGGGATTCTGCAGGCAAGAACACTGGAGTGGGTTGCCATTTCCTTCTCCAATGCATGAAAGTGAAAAGTGAAAGTGAAGTCATTCAGTCATGTCCGACTCCTAGCGACCCCATGGACTGCAGCCCACCAGGCTCCTCCATCCATGGGATTTTCCAGGCAAGAGTACTGGAGTGGGGTGCCATTGCCTTCTCCGAGGGAAACCTTATTTGTACTTAATTCTATCCAATTTTATCATGATTTTATCACCTGTAGACTCATGTATCCACCACCACAGTTGGCTTACAAAATACTTCCATCATTGCAAGAATCCATCGTATTGCTCCTGTAGCCTCAGCCACCTCCCCAGTACCGCCCTCCCCCCACCCCCACCAGTTCCTTGCCATTGGCAACCATTCATCTGTACTCCATTTCTATAATTCCGTTAAGAATGTTATATAAATGAGTCATACAGTGTGTAACCTTTTGGGATTGTTTTTTTCACTCAGCTTAATTCCCTTACGAGTCATCCAAGTTGTGCATGTCTGAAGTTTGCCCTCTTTTATTGTTGAGTGGTATTCCAGGTCCAATTTGTATTTTTAAAAGATCACCTTGACTACCTATGTAGAGAAAGGTTCAGAGGAGACTGAGGCTCAAAACAGGAAAACTAGTTAGGATGCTTCCTAATAATCCCTATCAAAACGGATGGTGGTTTCTATTAGGCTGGTGCCTGTAGAGGGAAGTGGAAGGATTTGATGAAACAGGTTAGGTGAGGAAAATGGAGTTAAAGTAGAGACAGCATAGTAGAGACAGTTGTTTTGAGATGTTTCACTGTAAAGGGGAACAGAAGTGGAGTGGAATGGGAGGGACAAGTAGGGACAAGACAAGATTCCTTTCTCTCTTTCATTTGAGAGATGAGAGCTTGTGGAGGGATAATCAGTAGGGAGGGATTGCTGATGGCTTACCAGTGGAGTCAGTCCCTGCCTAGCCCAGAGGAAAAGAGAGCTGGGGCCCTCCACCTGCTGAAAGAAGTTCTCCACTGTAAAGACAGCAGAGGTATATGCTGATCAGGGGCCCGGAGGGTGGAGGAGTCAGGGAAGGGCGGTTATAACTCCTATTTCCCCGCTAGTGCACAAACTGGGCGGAGAAGGCGATGGCACCCCACTCCAGTACTCTTGCCTAGAAAATCCCATGGATGGAGGAGCCTGGTAGGCTGCAGTCCTTGGGGTCGAGAAGAGTTGGACACGACTGAACGACTTCACTTTCACTTTTCACTTTCATGCACTGGAGAAGGAAATGGCAACCCACTCCAGTGTTCTTGCCTAGAGAATCCCAGGGATGGGGGAGCCTGGTGGGCTGCCGTCTATGGGGTCCCACAGAGTTGGACACGACTGAAGCGACTTAGCAGCAGCAGCAGCAGAACCAACTGGGCACTGGCCTCCCATAGGGGGGAGCATACATCCTTGCAAGGTTCCCTTTTCTTCCTCTGGTGCGTAGCTCTTCTTTCCCATTCCAAGCCCTAAAGTTTGGTCTTTCTGGATGGTTGGAGAGGCTGTGGCTTCACACTTGCTAGAAAAAGAAGTCAGTCTGTCCCATCCTGATCCCAAGAAACTTCTGAACAATGAACTCCATTGCAGGTAACTCTGGGAATAGAGTGCCAGCTCCCAGCTTTATTTTTGGGGCTCCAAAATTACTGCAGGTGGTGACTACAGCCATGAAATTAAAAGACACTTGCTCCTTGGAAGAAAAGCTATGACAGACCTAGACAGCATATTAAAAAGCAGAGGCATTACTTTGCCAACAAAGGTCCATCTAATCAAAGTTATGGTTTTTCCAGTAGTCATGTATGGATGTGAGAGTTGAACTATAAAGAAAGCTGAGCAGCAAAGAACTGGTGCTTTTGAACTATGGTATTGGAGAAGACTCCTGAGAGTCCCTTGGACCGCAAGAAGATCCAACCAGCCAATCCTAAAGGAAATCAGTCCTGAATATTCATTGGAAGGACTGATATTGAAGCTGAAACTCCAATACTTTGGCCACCAGATACAAAGAATTGACTCATTGGAAAAGACCCTGATGCTGGATAAGATTGAAGGCAGGAGAAGAAGGAGATGACAGAGGAAGAGATGGTTGGATGGCATCACCAACTCGAAGGACATAAATTTGAGCAAGCTCCTGGAGTTGGTGATGGACAAGGAAGCCTGGCGTGCTTCAGTCCATGGGATCACAAAGAATCAGACACGACTGAGTGACTGAATTGAACTGAACTGAACCCAACTCCTAAACAGCCCAGAGGCTTCCAAGAGGGAGGGCTGTAGGAAGGGCCCTCTCCCAGAGAACCTTCCAGCTGTCTAGCCATTTGGCATTCAATAAGCGTTACTTGTGGTTCATTCCTCACAAGATCCTTTTTTTCTTCCCCACTTTGTTTCTCCATCTTTCCTTCCCCCCTTCCTTCTGCCCACACTCTTTCCTCCCTTCCTCCCTTCTGCAGATGTTTGTGTCCTGCTCCTACTAGATGCAAGGTCCAGATCTCCCACATTGCCCATGCTTGGCCTACACCCTAGACCAGTCCTATCTGCCTCTTAACACTTCATCTCCTTGGATTTGAACTCAACTTTTGTGGGTCATGGAAACACATTGTTCCACTTAAAATATGTGGGAGACTGTGTTGCAGAATAAGCAAAACAGATAAAAGGAAAGAGGCTGCCCAAATTGTGGACTTGTGTGCTACATTCTGGTACTGTCTTCAGCATCAAGAAGCAAAAAAGAAATTAAACAGACTAAAATCAGATGGTACGATCTCAGATCTGATCTTTTTCATTTCTGTTTGAGTAATGAAATAGGCCCGAGGACAAGGGTCTTAGATTTTGACAGAATTTAAAGCACCCTGGGAAGGAAATATGAAGCATTTATTAGCATATGAAGTTATCAACTCCCTTGCCTTGTCTTCTAAAAGTACGGGCTGACAAATGATTCTGTTATTGAAAGTGTATTACCTACCAGACAGTTTATATGCATCATTTTATTTATTCTTCATTTTATTTACTCTTCAGTTCAGTTCAGTTGTTCAGTCGTGTCTGACTCTTCACAACCCCCTGGACTGCAGCACGCCAGGCTTCCCTGTCCGTCACCAACTCCCGGAGCTTGCTCAAACTCATGTCCATCGAGTCGGTGATGCCATCCAATCATCTCTTCCTCTGTCATCCCCTTCTCCTCCTGCCTTCAATCTTACCCAGCATCAGAGTCTTTTCAAATGAGTCAGTTCTTCACATCAAGTATTGGAGCTTCAGCTTCAATATCAGTTCTTCCAATGAACACCCAGGACTGATTTCATTTAGGACTGACTGGTTTGATCTCCTTGCAGTCCAAGGGATTCTCAAGAGTCTTCTCCAACACCACAGTTCAAAGGCATCAATTCTTCGATGCTCAGATTTCTTTATAGTCCAACTCTCACATCCATACATGACTACCAGAAAAACCATAGCTTTGACTAGACGGACCTTGTTGGCAAAGTAATGTCTCTGCTTTTTAATATGCTGTCTAGATCTGTCATAGCTTTTCTTCCAAGGAGCAAGTGTCTTTTAATTTCATGGCTGCAGTCACCATCTGCAGTGATTTTGGAGCCCAAGAAAATAAAGTCTGTCACTGTTTCCATTGTTTTCCCATCTATTTGCCATGAAGTGATGGAACCAGATGCCATGATCTCAGTTTTCTCAATGTTGAGTTTTAAGCCAACTTTTTCACTCTCTTTTTTCACTTTCATCAAGAGGTTCTTTAGTTCCTCTTCACTTTCTGCCATAAGGGTGGTATCATCTGCATATCTGAGGCTATTGATATTTCTCCTGGCAATCTTGATTCCCGCTTGGGCTTCATCCAGCCCAGTAATTTTTGCCTGATATACTCTGAAGATAAGTTAAATAAGCAGGGTGGCAATGTACAGCCTTGACGTACTCCTTTCCCGATTTGGAATCAGTCTGTTGTTCCATGTCCAGTTCTAACTGTTGTTTCTTGACCTGCATACAGATTTCTCAGGAGGCAGGTAAGGTGGTATGGTATTCCCATCTCTTAAAGAATTTTCCGCAGTTTGTTGTGATCTACACAAAGGCTTTGGCATGGTCAATAAAGCAGAAGTAGAGGTGTTTGTGGAGTTCTCTTGCTTTGATCCAGTGGATGCTGGCAGTTTGATATCTGGTTCCTTTGCCTTTTCTACATTCAGCTTGAACATCTGGAAGTTCATGGTTCACGTTCTATAGAAGTCTGGCTTGGAGAATTTTGAGCATGACTTTGCTAGCGTGTGAGATGAGTGCAATTGTGAGGTAGTTTAAACATTCTTTGGCGTTGCCCTTCTTTGGGACTGGAATGAAAACTGACCTTTTCAGTCCTGTGGCCACTGCTGTTTTTTCCAAATTTGCTGGCATATTGAGTGCAGCATTTTCACAGCATCATCTTTTAGGATTTGAAATAGCTCAACTGGAATTCCATCACCTCCACTGGCTTTGTTGGTAGTGAAGCTTCCTAAGGCCCACTTGACTTCGCATTTCAGGATGTCTGGCTCTAGGTGAGTGATCATTGTGGTTATCTGCATCATGAAGATCTTTTTTGTATAGTTCTTCTGTGTATTCTTGCCACCTCTTCTTAATATCTTCTGTTTCTCTTAGGTCCACACCATTTCTGTCCTTTATTGTGCCCATCTTTGCATGAAATTTTCCCTCAGTATCTCTAATTTTCCTCAAGAGATCTCTAGTCTTTCCCATTCTATTGTTTGCCTCTATTTCTTTGCATTGATCACTGAGGAAGGGTTTCTTTTCTCTCCTTCCTATTCTTTGGAATTCTGCATTCAGATAGGTATATCTTTTCTCCTTTGCCTTTCTCTTCTATTCTTTTCTCAGCTATTAGTAAGGTCTTCTCAGACAACCATTTCACCTTTTTGCATTTCTTTTTCTGGGAGATGGTCTTGCTCCCTGTCTCCTGTACAATGTCATGAACCTCCATCCATAGTTCTTCAGGCACTCTGTCTATCAGATCTAATCCCTTGAATCTATTTGTCACTTCCACTGTATAATCATAAGGGGTTTGATCTAGATCATACCTGAATGTCTAGTGGTTTTCTCTATTTTCTTCAGTTTAAGTCTGATTTGGCAATAAGGAGTTCATGATCTGAGCCACAGTCAGTTGTTGGTGTTGTTTTTGCTGACTGTATAGAGCTTCTCCAAAATCTGATTTTGGTATGGACCATCTGGTGATGTCCATGTGTAGAGTCTTCTCTTGTGTTGTTGGAAGAGGGTATTTGCTATGACGAGTGCATTCTCTTGGCAAAACTCTGTTAGCCTTTGCCCTGCTTCATTTTGTAGTCCAAGGCCAAATTTGCCTATTATTCCAGGTATCTCTTGACTTCCTACTTTTGCATTCCAGTCCCCTATGATGAAAAGGACATCTTTTTGGGGGCGTTAGTTCTAGAAGGTCTTATAGGTCTTCATAGAACCATTCAGTTTCAGCTTCTTCAGCATTACTGGTTGGGGCATAATTTGGATTACTGTGATATTGAATGGTTAGCCTTGGAAATGAATGGAGATCATTCTGTCATTTTTGAGACTGCACAAAGTACTGCATTTTGGATTCTTTTGTTGACTATGATGGCTACTCCATTTCTTCTAAGGGATTCTTGCCCACAGTAGTAGATATAATGGTCATCTGAATTAAATTCACCCATTCCAGTCCATTTTGGTTCACTGATTCCTAAAATGTCGATGTTCACTCTTACCATCTCCTGTTTGACCACTTCTAATTTACCTTGATTCATGGACCTAACATTACAGGTTCCTATGCAATATTGCTCATTACAGCTTTGGACTTTACTTCTGTCACCAGTCATATCCACAACTGGGTGTTGTTTTCACTTTGGCTCAGCTTCTTCATTCTTTCTGGATTTATTTCTTCACTTTTCTCCAGTAGCATATTGGGCACCTACCAACCTGGGGAGTTTATCTTTCTGTATCCAATCTTTTTGCCTTTTCATACTGTTCATGGGGTTCTCAAGGCAAGAATACTGAAGTGGCTTGCCATTCCCTTCTCCCGCAGACCATGTTTCATCAGAACTCTCTACAATGACCTGTCCGTCTTGGGTGGCCCTACATGGCATGGCTAATAGTTTCGTTGAGTTAGACAAGGCTGTGGTCCATGTGATCAGTTTGATTAGTTTTCTGTGATTGTGGTTTTCATTCTGTCTGCCCGCTGATGGAGAAGGATAAGAGGCTTATGGAAGCTTCCTGGCGAGAGAGACTGACTGAGGAAGGAAACTGGATCCTGTTCTGATGGCCAGGGCCATACTCCGTAAATCTTTAATCCAATTTTCTGTTGAAGGGCGGGGCTGTGTTCCCTTCCTGTTATTTGAAAAAAGTAAAAGTGAAGTCACTCAGTCTGTCTGACTCTTTGTGACCCTGTGGACTGTAGCCCACCAGGCTACAGGGATTTCCCAGGCAAGAATACTGGAGTGGGTTGCCATTCCCTTCTCCAGGAGATCTTCCTGACCCAGGGATCAAACCCGGGTCTCCCACATTGCAGGCAGATGCTTTAACCTCTGAGCCACCAGGGAAGCCCTGAGACCAAACTATGGAGGTAATGAAGATAATGATGACCTCCTTCAAAAGGTCCTGTGCCCACACTGCCACACTCAGTGCACACAACCCTGTAGCAGGCCACCACCGACCCACACCTCCACTGGATACTCCTGGACACTCACAGGCAAGACTGAGCCAGACCTGTGTTTGAGTCTCCTGTGGAGGTATGGGTCAGCAGTGGCCTGCTGCAGGGGCAGGGGCTCTGGGTGAAGCTCCCAGGATCACACAGCCTGTGGCTTAAGCCCTCTTGGAGGAGGTTGCCATTAACCCCACCACAGAGCCACCAAGCAGACGACCCACAAAGTACAGAACAATTATACCAAAGAAATTCTTGCACTGTTAAGAAACTTCTAGGACCCACAATAGATTTCCAAACCTGGGGATGTAGCAGAGGGACTGAGAACCCCCAGAGATTTGACTTTGGAGGCCAGTGGAATTTGATTACAGAACTTCCACAGGACTGGGGAAACAGACTCTTGGAGGGCACAAACAAAACTTTGTGCGCACCAGGACCCAGGTGAAAGGAGCAGTGACCCCGCTCTTCATGTTAGATAATATTATCTCCACTGTACAGGTGAGAAAATGGAGGCTCACAGAGGTCAAGCAACTTTGTAGCCAGGATTTAAAACCAAGTAGCATGGCTCCAGTGGAGAAGGCAATGGCAACCCACTCCAGTACTCTTGTCTGGGAAATCCCATGGGCGGAGGAGCCTGGTAGTCTACAGTTCATGGGGTCGCGAAGAGTCGGACATGACTGAGCGACTTCACTTTCACTTTTCACTTTCATGCACTGGAGAAGGAAATGGCAACCCACTCCAGTATTGCCTGGAGAATCCCAGGGACGAGAGCCTGGTGGGCTGCTGTCTATGGAGTCGAACAGAGTCGGACACGACTGATCTGACTTAGCAGCAGCAGCATGGCTCCAGAGCCCACAATCCAAACCAGTATACTCTACTTCCAAAACGATGAAAGAAGAGAGTTAATCACTTTTTACTATGGTCGTCTGAAGTGGCTGCTTCTTTCTGGTAAATGATTCTTTTTACAAAGTGATGCTGAGTCCTTCATCTTTATGACTTCTCTTAGCAATGGAACCCACATAGTTCAAGTGTCTCCTTCCACAAGGGGCCTCAAACCTACTGACTGTTGCTCATCACATATAGTGGCAATGACAGAGCCCAGCCTAACTCCCACTGAGCACAGCTACCTCTCCAGCCAGCCTTACCTCCCCTTTCTCCCCTCTCAGACTCTAGGGGCCATCAGCCTGGGGCCTAGGAGGTTTTGAAACATACCTTGTTCATCCCTTTTGGAAACCTTTGTTATTTCTGCCTAGAACACAGTTTTGGTGACTTACTGCACATCTCTACATTTCACAGGTATTCCGCTGATGTCTGCCCCACCCTGACCTATTTCTCTTCCTGTATCCCTTGTCTTTGTTAATGGACTGCCACCACTGCCCAGGTGCCCAAGGTAAACTTCCATATCCTTCTACTCCTTCTTTCACGTACACTAGGTCACCAAGCCCTGTAAATTCTACTAGTGAAACAGTCAAACCTTGCCTCCTCTTGCAATTAAGCCCTGACCAAGTCAGTCAGAATTAGTTTCTCCTTTTGCAATTGGTTTATACTGTGAGTACAGCAGGTAATTGTTTACACACCTGCTGATTTCAGGGATCTTCTCCCCCACCAGATCATATGCTTCTTGAAGGCAGGTAATGTGTCTTTCCTGATTATACCTCTAGTTACTTGGAACATGGTAGGCATTCAATGAACATTTCTTTTAAAACATTTCATTATAAAAATAAACATATACAAAATAGAGAAAACAGTATAATGAATTTACATGTACCCAACATCCACCTTTATCAATGATCAACAGCAATTTTATTTCATTTACATTGCCCCATCCATTTCCTCCGACATGTGCACACACACACACTGGCCTTTTTTAAAGCAAATGCAACACATCATATTCCACCTAGAAATGTTTCAGTATATATTGTTAAAAGACAAAAATTTTCCTTTTTAAAACATAAATACATGAGGGGAAAAAACATAAATGCAATATCACTGTTACACCTCAAAGCAATGAACTAAAATCCCTTAATATCAACAAGTACCCAGTCAGCTTTCAGAATTCCCCCAGATGTTTCAAAAATGTTTTTCACAGTTTATTCTAACCAGAATATTTTCAAGGCTCCTTTATTATATTTGGTTGATATGTTTCTAGTTAATTGTTCTTGAATGAATGGATGGATCCTTCATACCTTCTCTCACCCATGTCTCCCCTAGTCCACATTGCATCCATTTTACAAAGACTCATCTGTCTGATGCAAGACTCTGTTCAGGCTCCTCTGAACATCCCAGCTAAAAATAACTTCTTACTTCCTGACCTTTCCCTATCCTTCCTGATCCTTCCCTATTATTTCCTATTCTTCCCTGCCCTTCCCCACTGTTCCCTATCCTTCCCGGCCCTTCCCTACCTTCCCCTATCCTTCCCGGCCCTTCCCTACTGTTCCTATCCTTCCCGGCCCTTCCCTACCTTTCCCTATCCTTCCTGATCCTTCCCTACTGTTCCCTATCCTTCCCGGCCCTTCCCTACCTTTCCCTATCTTTTCCTACCTTTCCTTATCCTTCCCGGCCCTTCCCTACTGTTCCCTATCCTTCCCGGCCCTTCCCTACTGTTCCCTATCCTTCCCGGCCCTTCCCCACCTTTCCCTATCCTTCCCGGCCCTTCCCTACCTTTCCCTATCCTTCCCGGCCCTTCCCTACCGTTCCCTATCCTTCCCGGCCCTTCCCTACCTTTCCCGGCCCTTCCCGGCCCTTCCCCACCGTTCCCTATCCTTCCCGGCCCTTCCCCGCCTTTCCCTATCCTTCCCGGCCCTTCCCTACCTTTCCCGGCCCTTCCCTACCTTTCCCGGCCCTTCCCGGCCCTTCCCCACCGTTCCCTATCCTTCCCGGCCCTTCCCCGCCTTTCCCTATCCTTCCCGGCCCTTCCCTGCCTTTCCCGGCCCTTCCCTATCCTTCCCGGCCCTTCCCTACCGTTCCCTATCCTTCCCGGCCCTTCCCTACCTTTCCCGGCCCTTCCCTACCTTTCCCTATCCTTCCCTACCTTTCCTTATCCTACCCAGCCCTTCCCTACCGTTCCCTATCCTTCCCGGCCCTTCCCTGCCTTTCCCGGCCCTTCCCTACTTTTCCCAGCCCTTCCCTACCGTTCCCTATCCTTCCCGGCCCTTCCCTGCCTTTCCCGGCCCTTCCCTACCTTTCCCAGCCCTTCCCTACCTTTCCCTATCCTTCCCGGCCCTTCCCTACCTTTCCCGGCCCTTCCCTACCTTTCCCTATCCTTCCCTACCTTTCCTTATCCTACCCAGCCCTTCCCTACCGTTCCCTATCCTTCCCGGCCCTTCCCTGCCTTTCCCGGCCCTTCCCTACTTTTCCCAGCCCTTCCCTACCGTTCCCTATCCTTCCCGGCCCTTCCCTGCCTTTCCCGGCCCTTCCCTACCTTTCCCAGCCCTTCCCTACCTTTCCCTATCCTTCCCGGCCCTTCCCTACCTTTCCCTATCCTTCCCGGCCCTTCCCTACCTTTCCCTATCCTTCCCTACCTTTCCTTATCCTTCCCGGCCCTTCCCTACCTTTCCCTATCCTTCCCGGCCCTTCCCTACTGTTCCCTATCCTTCCCGGCCCTTCCCTGCCCTCCCTATCCTTCCCGGTCCTTCTCTATCTTGCCCTATCCTTCTCATCCCTTTCCTTCTCTTCCCTTTCCTTTTGCATCTCTGGAGAACTCCTCTCTCCTCTCTCCCCACTCCCTCTCCCCATTTCCCCTCTCCTCCTCTCCCCTCTCTCTCTCCCCTTCCACTCTCCTCTCTCCTCTCACTCTCCTCTCATCCTAATCCTCTCTCCTTTCTCCCCTCTCCTCTCTCCATTCCCTTCCCATTTTCAACCTCCTAACATGAATCTCTGGAGAACCCTATCTCCTCTCTCCCCTCACCTCTCTCCCCTCTCCTCTTTCTCTCCTCTCCCCCCTCTCTCTCCCCTCTCCTCTCGCTCTCCTCTCTCCTGTCTCCTCTCTCTCTTCCCTTCCCATTTTCAACCTCCTAACATGAATCTCTGGAGAACTCCTCTCTTCTCCCTCCCCTCTCTCCTCTCTTTCTCCTCTCCCCTCTCTCTCTCCTCTCTCCCCTCTCCTCTCTACTCTAGCTCTCCTCTCTCCTCTCCCTTTCCCATTTTCAACCTCCTAAAATGAATCTCTGGAGAACTCTGAATCTCCCGCAGGTGGGTTCCCTTCCCTTAGCATGCCCATCATGACATCTCTGACATCTCATGACAACTCCTGACATCTCTTCACATATCCTCAATGACATTCATAACCTAATCTCACTTAATTTCCTTCTCCTGGTTTCCACATATGCAAAATGGGACTGACATTATCTAAAACACAGGCTTATTATGAGAATAAAATTATAATATCAGACATACAGGTGGCAAATAATCAGCAAATATTAGATTCCTTCTCCACCTTTCCACCTTGACATGCCCATCTTTACAAGTACAATTGATAAATCTCTCTTTACAGTCTAAAAATCATGTTAGGAAAAAGTTATAGACTTGCTCAAGATCACACATGAAATCAATAAAAGTGAGCTGAAAATCTAATTCAGGACATTTCCCTGTGTATTTTTTTTTAAACTTTCAGACACTTTATATAAGAAAAGTACAAAGGACTAAACAATGTTCCCACCACTCAGAATTAACAGCTGTCAACATTTTATATTTACTTTTGGGAAATAGGATAATTAAGTGGTGCAGATTAATATTTAATATTGGCCAGTGCCTTCAGTTCTATCCTCTTCTCTCTCCCAAGTCAACCACTCTTATGAGTTGGTTTTGTTTTATGATTTTAAGTTTGATGTACAGTACTGGTACCATTAGTATATATCATTTTACTACTTATTTTTGTTCATCTGTTTGACCCACATCATAACTTTATTCCTCTCCTTCTCTCCCTGCCACCATCATTTTAGAAGTCATATGTTCTAATAAAAGCTATATATGACAAACCCACAGCAAACATTATCCTCAATGGTGAAAAATTGAAAGCATTCCCCTAAAGTCAGGAACAAGACAAGGGTGCCCACTCTCACCACTAATATTCAACATAGTTTTGGAAGTTTTGGCCACAGCAATCAGAGCAGAAAAAGAAATAAAAAGAATCCAGATTGGAAAAGAAGAAGTAAAACTCTCATTGTTTGCAGATGACATGATCCTCTACATAGAAAACCCTAAAGACTCCACCAGAAAATTACTAGAGCTAATCAATGAATATAGTACAGTTGCAGGATATAAAATCAACATACAGAAATCCCTTGCATTCCTATTCACAAACAATGAAAAAACAGAGAAATTAAGGAAACAATTCCATTCACCATTGCAACGAAAAGAATAAAATACTTGGGAATATATTTACCTAAAGAAACAAAAGACCTACATATAGAAAACTATAAAACACTGGTGAAAGAAATCAAAGAGGACACAAATAGATGGAGAAATATACCGTGTTCATGGATTGGAAGAATCAATATAATGAAAATGAGTATACTACCCAAAGCAATCTATAGATTCAATGCAATCCCTATCAAGCTACAAACGGTATTTTTCAGAGAGCTAGAACAAATATTTTCACAATTTGTATGGAAATACAAAAAACCTCGAATAGCCAAAGCGATCTTGAGAAAGAAGAATGGAACTGGAGGAATCAACCTACCTGACTTTAGGCTCTACTACAAAGCCACAGTCATCAAGACAGTATGATACTGGCACAAAGACAGAAATATAGATCAATGGAACAAAATAGAAAGCTCAGAGAGAAATCCACACACATATGGACACCTTATCTTTGACAAAGGAGGTAAGAATATACAATGGAGAAAAGACAATCTCTTTAACAAGTGATGCTGGGAAAACTGGTTCACCACTTGTAAAAGGATGAAACTAGATCACTTTCTAACACCATACACAAAAATAAACTCAAAATGGATTAAATATCTAAACATAAGACCAGAAACTATAAAACTCCTAGAGGAGAACATAGGCAAAACACTCTCCGACATAAACCACAGCAGGATCCTCTATGACCCACCTCCCAAAATATTGGAAATAAAAGCAAAAATAAACAAATGGGATCTAATTAAAATTAAAAGCTTCTGCACAACAAAGGAAACTCTAAGCAAGGTGAAAAGACAGCCTTCAGAATGGGAGAAAATAATAACAAACAAAGCAACGGACAAAGAATTAATCTCAAAAATATACAAGCAACTCCTGCAGCTCAATTCCAGAAAAATAAATGACCCAATCAAAAAATGGGCCAAAGAACTAAACAGACATTTCTCCAAAGGCATACAGATGGCTAACAAACACAAAAAGATACTCAATATCACTCATCAGAGAAATGCAAATCAAAACCACAATGAGGTACCATTCCACGCCAGTCAGAATGGCTGCTATCCAAAAGTCTACAAGTAATAAATGCTGGAAAGGGTGTGGAGAAAAGGGAACCCTCTTACACTGTTGATGGGAATGCAAACTAGTACAGCCACTATGGAGAACAGTGTGGAGATTCCTTTAAAAACTGGAAATAGAACAGCCATATGACCCAGCAATCCCACTGCTGGGCATACACACTGAGGAAACCAGATTTGAAAGAGACACATGTACCCCAATGTTCATCGCAGCACTGTTTGTAATAGCCAAGACATGGAAGCAACCTAGATGCCCATCAGCAGACGAATGGATAAGAAAGCTTTGGTACATATACACAATGGAGTATTACTCAGCCATTAAAAAGAATACATTTGAATCAGTTCTAATGAGGTGGATGAAACTGGAACCTATTATACAGAGTGAAGTAAGCCAGAAAGAAAAACAATACAGCATACTAATGCATATATATGGAATTTAGAAAGATGGTAACGATAACCCTGTATGCGAGACAGCAAAAGAGACACAGATGTATAGAACAGTCTTTTGGACTCTGTGGGAGAGGGCGAGGGTGGGATGATTTGGGAGAATGGCATCGAAACATGTAAATTATCACATGTGAAACAAATCGCCAGTCCAGGTTCGATGCATGATACAGGGTGCTCGGGGCTGGTGCACTGGGATGACCCAGAGGGATGGGATGGGGAGGGAGGAGGGAGGGGGGTTCAGGATGGGGAACACATGTACACCCGTGGCAGATTCATGTTGATGTGTGGCAAAACCAATACAATATTGTAAAGTAAAAAAAAAATAAAAGTAAAAAATAAAAGTAAAAAGAAAGTCATATGTTCTATTTAGATGATTTAACCCAATGGAATGAGTGTGCCTATTCTGGGCTCCAAAATCACTGCAGATGGTGACTTCAGCCATGAAATTAAAAGACGCTTACTCCTTGGAAGAAAAGTTATGACCCACCTAGACAGCATATTAAAAAGCAGAGACATTATTTTGCCAACAAAGGTCCGTCTAGTCAAGGCTATGGTTTTTCCAGTGGTCATGTATGGATGTGAGAGTTGGACTATAAAGAAAGCTGAGCGCCAAAGAATTGATTCTTTTGAACTGTGGTGTTGGAGAAGACTCTTGAGAGTCCCTTGTACTACAAGGAGATCCAACCAGTCCATTCTAAAGGAGATCAGTCCTGGGTGTTCTTTGGAAGGACTGGTGCTAAAGCTGAAACTCCAATACTTTGGCCACCTGATGCGGAGAGCTGACTCATTTGAAAAGACCTGATGCTGGGAAAGATTGAAGGAGAAGGGGATGGCAGAGGATGAGATGGTTGGATGGAATCACTGACTTGATGGCCATGGGTTTGGGTGAACTCTGGGAGTTGGTGATGGACAGGGAGGCCTGGCGTGCTGGGGTTCATGATGTCGCAAAGAGTCAGACACGACTGAGCGACTGAACTGAACTGAGCGACTGAACTGAACTGATTCTTCTCCCAAATAAGCTCTCCCACCCCATCCCCAACTCCTGTGTTTTTGTTGTTTATTATTTTAGTTCCAAGCTTTGTTTTGTTATGTTTTTGTAGAACATCTTGACTTCATACATTTATATATTGTAGCATGTTAATTTGATACATTTATATAATATGACTGCCAGCATAGCCTTAACTAACACCTGTTTGTGTTTTTAATTGTGGTACACTTACCATAAAACTCACCCCTTTAAAGTGCATAATTCATAGGTTTTTAGCACATTCACAGTTGCAACCATCACCACTATCTAATGCCAGCACATTTTCATGACCCCAAAATAAACTCCATTAGCAGTCACTCCCCTAGTCATTTCCCATCCCCCCTCCCAGCTCCTTGCCACTCCATGCATTTGTCTATTCTGGATGTTGCATTGTAGAGGAAATTATACAACACGTGGTCTTTTGTGTCTGGCCTCTTTCACTTAGCACAGTGTTTTCAAGGTTCAGCCTTTATAGGGTTGAATAACATGCTATTGCATGGGTATTTTGTTTGTCCATTCCATTTTGTTTATCCATTCATCAACTGAAGGACATTTGCCTTGTTTCCACTTTTTAGCTATTACGAATAAAACTGCTACAAATATTTGTGTACAAGTTTTTGTATGGACGTATGTTTTCAATTCTCTTATATATAAACCTAGGAGTGGAATTACTGGGTCAAGTGGTGACTATATTTAAACTCTTGGGGAACTGCCAAACTGGTTTTAAAAGTGGCTGCTCCATTTTACAATTCCACCAGTAATATGTAAAGTTCCAATTCTTCCACATTCTCACCAGCACTTGTTGTTTCCTGTCTTTTTAGTACAGCCGTGCTGGTGTGTGTGAAGTGGTATCTCATTGTGGTTTTGATTTGCACTTCTCTGATGACTAAGGATGTTTGTCAATCTCTGCAAAAAAAGACAGGTGTGATTTTCATAGAGATTGTATTGCCTTTGTAGATCATTTTGGGAAGTATTGTCACCTTCACAAATTGTCTTCTAATCCATCAACATGGGATGTCTTTCCATTTTTTTAGGCCTACTTTAAATAGCATTTTATTTCAGAGTACAGATTTTACATACTTTTTCATTAAATTTATCACAGTATTTAATCCTTTTGATGTTATAAACAGAATTGTTTTCTTAAATTCACTATTGGACTGGTAAATTGCTACTGTATCAAATTGCAATTGATTTTTATCTATTGATAGACTAACTTGCAACTTTCTTGAACTGGTTTATTAGTTCTAAGAAGTCTGTTTGTGGGCTCTGTAGGCTCGCTCTTTCATATATTAATATAAGATCATCCTATCTGTGAGTAGTGATAGATTTTTTTCTTTCTTTCTAATTTGGATGTCTTTTTCTTTTTCTAGGCATGATTACACTGACTAGAACCTCTGGTACAACATAGAGTTGAATTGATAAGAATGAACATTCTTGGGACTTCCCAGGTGACCCTGTGGCTAAGACTCCATGATCCCAATGCAGGGAGCCTGGGTTCCATCCCTGGTGGGAACTAGATCCCATGTGCCATAGCTAAGAGTTCCCATGGTAACTAGATTCCACATGCTGCAACTAAGGCCTGACACCACCAAATAAATAAATAAATATTTTTTTAAAAGAAAGAAAAACACCTAAAAAAAAAAAAAGAATGTACATTCTTGTCCTGTACATGATCTTAGAGGGAAAGCTTTCAGGTTTTCACCATTAAATATTACATTAGTGGTGGATGTTTTTTGTAGAGGAACTGCCTCTGTCTTGCTAGTTTGTTGAGTGTTTTTATAGTGAAGGGATGTTGAATTTTGCCAAGTGCTTTTTCTGAGTGAGATTATCACATGTCTTTTTGGATTGTCTTTCAGATGTTAAATCAACCTTGCATTCCTAGGATAAATCCCACTTGGTCAGGTGTATAATACATTCATGTGCTTCTGACTTTAGTTTGCTAATATTTTGTTGAGGATTTTTGCATCTATATTCATCAGAGATATTGGTGTATAGTTTTCCTTCTTATGTTGTCTTCATTTGGCTTTGGTATCTGGATGATACTCACCTCATGAAATGAATCAGGGAGGGTTTCCTCCTCTTCTACTTTTTAGAAGAGTTTGTGAAGAATTGGTATTAGTTCTTTTATATTAATAAAAGAATATTTGCTAAAATTCACCAGTGAAGACATCTGGTCCTGGGCTTTTCTTTGTGTGAAACTTTGAAATTACTAATCCAGTCTCTTTACTTATTAAAGCTCTATTCAGATTTTCAATTTTTTAAGTCAATTTCAGTAGTTTGTGTCTTTCTAGGAATTTTTCTTTCATCTAGGTTAATTTGTTAGCAAATATTTGTTCATAGTGTTCACTTACAATCCTTTTAATTTCTATAAGGTCAGTAGTAATGTAACTTCTTTCATTTCTCATTTTCATAATTTGAGTATTTTTTCCCTTGGATATTCTAGTTAAAGGCTTTCAATTTTTCACAAAATAGCTTTGAATTTAAAAGCTTTATTTATTTTTGGCTGCACTGGGTCTTTGCTGCTGTGCATGGGCTTTCTCTAGCTGTGGCAAGCAGGGGCTACTCTTCACTGGGTCTTTCATTGCCTTGCGGTGCTTCTCTTGCTGTCGAGCACGGGCTCTAGGCATCCAGGCTTCAGCAGTTGCAGCACGAGTGCTCAGTAGTTGTGGCTGATGGGCTCTAGAGGGTAGGCTCAGTAATTGGGGCACAGGAGCTTAGGTGCCCTGTGGCATGTGGAATCGTCCCAAACCAGGGATCGAACCCATGTCCCCTGCATTGGGAGGCAGATTCTAATCCACTGCATCAGGAGGGAAGTCCTAAAGGCTTTCAATTTTGTAGATACTTAAAAAGAAATATCTTTGTTTTGTTCTATTGTTTTTCTATTCTCTATTCAATTGATTTCTTCTTTTTAAAATTGATTTATTGCATATTCTGATTTCAAAAATCTATTATTACAACTTTATGTATGCTAATTTCTCTTTTTATCACTGGAGAGTTTGTGGGGTTTTTATTTGTACTTTTTTTTCCTCATCTTTTTATTTTAAAATATTTCAAACCTTTAGAAAAGTTGCAAGAAAAGTATAATGAAAATCCATGTATACTTCACCTAGATTCACCAACTGTTAATAATTTTCTGCATTTGCTTTATGTGTGTGTGGACATCTATATCCACCTAGCTATGTGTCTATCTCTGTTTGTATGTGTGTAGATAGGTAGGTATGTATTTATCTGTATTATTTGGTAGCTGTGGCTACATGTGACATGACACTTCACTCATAAATACTTCAATATGCATTTTCTAAAAATTAGCACATATGCCTACATAACCCCATGGGCTTCTTACGTGGCTCAGTGGTAAAGAATCCGCCTACCAACGCAAGAGATGGAGGAGATGCAGGTTTGATCCCTGGGCCAGGAAGAGCCCCTGGAGAAGGAAATGGCAACCCACTCCATTATTCTTGCCTGGCACATCCCATGGACAGAGGAGCCTCATGGACTACAGTCCATGGAGTCTCAAAGAGTCAGACATCAATGAGCACACACACATCCTCCTACATAACCACAGTACAATTTTTACACTTGGTTCCAGCGGTTTCTACCAGACTTTCCCATTGTAAGCGTTCCTTTTCCCCCTTTGTAATTAGTAAGAAATCTGTGAAGTGATATTTTGGATTTCCCTTCCCTTCCCTGCTTTGCTTTCTGCCATTAAAGTGGTATCATCTGCATATCTGAGGTTGTTGATATTTCTCCTGGCAATCTTGATGCCAGCTTGTGCTTCATCCAGCCTGGCATTTCTCATGATGTACTCTGCATATAAGTAAAATAAGCAGGGTGACAAAATACAGCCTTGACATACTCCTTTCCCAATTTTAAACCAGTTCATTGATACCGAAAAAAGTTCCAAAAAAGTGGGAGGATAAGGGAAACCTTTTATTTATATGAGAATTCCAACCAATAAATGTAGAAGAAATGACAGAAAGTCATTATATAACCACCACACTAACAACTGATTCAGGCACATGTAATTTTTATGTATTGATAGACTAACTAGCAACTTTCTTGAACTTGTTTATTAGTTCTGATAGGTCTGTTTGTGGGCTCTGTAGACTTGTTCTTTCATATATCAATATAACATTGTGTTATCTGTGAGTAGTGATGGGCTTTTTTCTTTCTTTCCAATCTGGATGATAGTTTTAGCATCCATTGCAAAGAGGAACTAAAGAGCTTCTTGATGAAGGTGAAAGAGGAGAGTGAAAAAGCTGGCTTAAAACTCAACATTCAAAAAACTAAGATCATGGCATCTGGTCCCATCACTTCATGGCAAATAGATGAGGAAAAAATGGCAACAGTGACAGACTTATTTTCTTGAACTCCAAAATCACTGCGGATGGTGACTGCAGTCATGAAATTAAAAGAAACTTGCTCTTTGGAAGAAAAGCTATGACAAACTTAGATAGCATATTAAAAAGCAGAGATATTACTTTGCAGACAAAGGTTCATCTAGTAAAAGCTATGGTTTTTCCAGTAGTCATGTACAGATGTGAGATTTGGACCATAAAGAAGGCTGAGCGCTAAAGAATTGATGCTTTCGAATTGTGCTGGAGAAGACTCTTGAGAGTCCCTTGGACAGCAAAGAGATCGAACCAGTCAATCCTAAAGGAAATCAACCCTGAGTATTCACTGGAAGGACTGATGCTGAAGCTGCAGTTCCAATACTTTGGCCACCTGATGTGAAGAGCTGACTCATTTGAAAGGACCCTGATGCTGGAAAAGATTGAAGGCAGGAGGAGAAGGGGATGACAGAGGAAGAGATGGTTGGATGGCATCACCAAGTCAATGAACATGAGTTTGAGCAAACTCTGGGAGATAGTGAAGAACAGGGAAGCCTGGTGTTCTGCAGTCCATGGGGTCACAGAGAGTCGGACACAACTTAGCGACTGAACAACCATTGAACAAATGGACTCTTAGGCTCTTTATTTATTATTATTCAGTGTGTTATAATTCATTCCTGCTTTTATTCATTTTGCTGTTCACATTATTGCAAATTTGGTTAATGGGAGCCTCTTCTAGCTGGCAGCTGTGTCTTTATTTTTTTTATTTTTACAAAAGTCTATCAAATTTGGTGCATTTCCTCAGCGTCTCACATAACAAGATGTTCCAGGTGCACTTTGTTCTTTCCTTGCCCTGGACGTGGAATGAGCCCCTTCTCCAAGGAGATCTAGTTCCTTTTAGTGAGGAACAGCATGGTAGACATGGAGATGTACCATCCAGATCACCCTGTAAGAAAGGACTTAATGCCCTGCTGTGGGGAGTGCCATCCTCAGGCCACTTCCTGCTGTCAGCCCCTTCAGGGTCTGCCTCAGCTGCAAAACCACTTCAGCTATATGCACACGCTTCCTGGGGCAGCCTGTATCCCAGGACCTTTTGTGTAGATGGGAGTCTTAGCTTAATGGTAAATTATTTTAAAGAATTTACTTGTGATGAGGAATTCTGGCTTCCAGGCAGACCTCTTACTTTATGCCGCCACTCTCCCAGCATTTCTCTTCTGACGAATGTGTACTTAAGCTGTGCATGACATTTTTCCTGATTACTGCATTTCACATCTTTTTATCCTCCCCTGGAAATGCTAAAATTAGATGCATTTTCAGTCTCTGGTTCAATGCTGAGACAAAAGGCCTCCTCTGCTCTTTGATATTTAACAGGCTGATGTGCTGACTAATTCTGCAGCAGCTTTCTCTATTACTTCAGTTGCTAAATATAGCAGTGGACATGGTTGGAATCTGATAGAACAAGTTAATTAAACATTACTTTTCATCCATTAATTTTTCAGTTATTCACTGTTTAAGAGCAAATAGTATTATTGGAGAAAAAGCAATTCAAAACAGAAGCACATACATATTCAGAATATTTACATGTAATTGCCAACCATTTTTCTGTTACTTGAGGACTGAAAGCCACTGATAACTGTAACACCTTTTTTTTTTTTTTCCCCCAAATACGGTCACACACATCATAGCCTAGCGTTCTCTTTTTAGCATTATGAGCTGATGAAGGCTAGAGAGACCCAGTGAGGAAGAGTCAGCTTAGGCTTGGGAGAGTTGTTCTGTTTGGGGTTAAATCATGTCAACATAATTATTTTCTTAGTCCAGATCACCACATGCAGACTTCTACCATATATGCTTATGGTACGAATACACATCGCTTTCTTAGCCTGGGTTTAAATCGAGCTTAGAGTTGGCTAACTATTAACAGCAGTTGCATTCTGAAAAGCTACATGATTTATGTTGTTTATTGATTAATGGGTTTGGCAAAATTGAACAAAAATGGAAGCAAGTGAATTCTTGACTTGTTTTCTAGACTGGAATGATTTAGGAGTGAGAGCCATTCTTGATGGAGTTAGGTCTATATTTGGGAATTTGGTAAGAGGTACTTCTCTACAAAGCTCACAATGAAGTCAGCCATGAAGTAGAAGACAGTGGCTGAAATTATCATCATTTTAAGGAGTCACTTTTTCTTACTGCTCCATCCCCCAATTTCTTAGCTTGGACACCACATTGTTAGTTGCTGCCAACTCAATACAAATGTAAACTCCCTTAGTTCTATGTGATTTTTTAAAACAAGGCAGGAATAAAGAAAGAAAAATAGTTCATGCTTGTTGACTATTCTGTGCCTGACATTTTAAAAAGAGCTTTATTTGTACAGTCTCATTGGATCTTTTTTTACAAGAGGAGAAAAACAAACTTAATTATTTACATCCAGGAGCCCCATAAAAATATGAGACTCAAAGGCTAGTTGGACTATTGGGGCTTATATACCAACCTAGAAACCCTACAAAAGAGGTACTATATTATCCTATTTAATAGATGAGAAACCTAAAGCTTCAAAGAGGTTAAGAAACTTACCAAGTGTTGCATAGTCGAGAGGGGTGTCCGGTATTCAACCCCAGGCACTCTGACTCCACTATACATTGACTTCTTTTCATATATGTGCTTCTCACCATTTCATATAATTTTTAAAAAAGATATTGGATCATGATTTACCATTGACTTAGATATTTGTTTTGGGGAAATTTTTGGTCATAGATCAGCAAGATTCCCTGTTCCCTGTCATTTTTAATAAGCCAATGAATGCAAGAATTCAGAACCCTGAGACCACAGCCAGAAGGAGTTCTCAGTGGAACCCGTTCAGTTTTTAACTCAAGATATAATTTAGCACTCAACAGATAGGACCAGCTCTGGTCCCGTTGATCTCTACTGGGAGTTTTCTTTTTGAAAAAGCTTATTGTATTTTCGGCTGCGGTGGCCTGCTTCATGCAGCTTTCTCTAGTTGTGATGGCTGGGGGCTACTCTCTAGTTGTGGCGCATGGGCTTCTCATTACCACGGCTTCTTCTGCTCCAGAGCACGGGCTTCAGCAGCGTGGGGTCAGTAGTTGCAGCTCGGGGTCTTAGTTGCCCTGCGGCATGTGGGATCTTCTCAGACCAGCAATCGATTCTGTGTCCCATGCATTAAAAGGCAGATTCTTAACCATTGGATCCCCAGGGAAGCCCAGAAAATTTCTGTCTTAATTTCTGAACTATGTCATAGGTCTGAGCAGATTCCAGAAGTTAACCTCCCCCCTACCAATACATGTACCAAATGCCACCCACAGTCCCCCAAGGGCCAGACCACAAGAGGCTTGTCCGCAGCCAAACACTGCAGCCCTACGTGGTCACTGCTTCTCCTCTTGGAAGAGGCCTATTTCTATCTTTCATACCCAAGATGATGGACACTGATGACATTCAATTACAGTGTCTCCTTCTTCATTTGAGGGGCCAAGTTGCAGGTTTGCTCACTTCTCTATATAAGTATTACAGAGGTCTCATGACCCATGTGAGATATAAAGAGTAAAGAACTCCTCGTGTTTGCTTTATTCCCCTTGTTTTTTCCCAGGAACATTATCTCTTATAAATAGGGTGTTCCTCAGCCCTGCCACACCAGGCTCTCCTGCTGACAGCCTGCTTCTAGATGACTGTGCAAGGTCCCTAACTCAACTGGTTGAGTCAAATACTAATGAACTGATTAGGATTTCTTCACATATTACTAAGTGCTTGTGTGAGTGTGCTCAGTTGCTCAGTTGTGACCTTATGGACTGTAGCCCTCCAGGCTCCTCTGTCCATGGAATTTTCCAGGCAAGAATACTGGAGTGGGTTGCCACACCCTCCTCCAGGGGATCTTCTCAACCCAGGGATTGTACCCGCTTCTCCTACTTCTCCTGCATTGGCAGGTGGATTTTTTACCACTAGAGACACATGGGAAGCCTAGTACTGTGCAGTCTGCTGTGGAAGACTCCCAAGAGATATCAGGCATGGCCATCGTGAGGATGAGAAGTGGAATATTTCCTGTCATATCAGTAAACAATGATGTCACAGTCATCAGGGATGGCACCCCTCCAACGTGAGCCTGAGGAAGCTCAGGAAGGGAAGAATACCTGCCATCCAGCAGCCATCAAACTGCAGCCACAGCCCACAGTGAGTCCCAAGGGAGCTCAGGGTGTGAAAACACAGGATACCCCCCACACAGCTGAGGTGCATTTCAAAGGAATGCTTTCAGTGAGCCCAGACTCTGCCATCTTCCCATATATAGAAAAGCCCTAGATTCCTTCATTTGGGATATCTGGTTTTCTGTAACAATCATCTTCTGATGTCCAGACTACCTGTCCTTGGTTGCAAAACTTCTATATAATCTGGTTCCCACCCCCACAACCCTGCTTCCTAAGAGCAGTTCTCTCAGGGTTACTTAAGCTGCTGCCTCCCAGGCTTAAGTCCTAAAAAATTCCCACCAAATAAAACACACCTATCAAGTTTTAGGTTGTGAATACTTTTTAAGTCCACAATGGAAATCCCTGACCACCTGCAGGGCCCTGCATGCCTGGCCCTTGGTTCCTTCCCCTATCTGAGTTCCCCTCACCTTTCCCCTTTTTCTCTGTGCTCCAGTTCCACTGGCCTTTCCCTTCATTGACTGCACAAAACTTATTTCCACTTCAGGGCCTTTGTACTCGCTTTTCTCTCCACTTAGAACAATCTTCCCCCACCTCCTCACATGACTGGTTCCTTGTTATCAAGTCTTCTTTAACCACTGTATGTAAAATGTAAATCTAATCACCTCCAAGTCACTGGCCCACTGTAGTGTTGTCACTATCTTTCTATCCTCACAGTGCTATAATTCTCAGAACTGGTCTTGTTATTTGCTTTTTGTTTCTTTCTCCTACTAGAGTGTAAGCTGCACAGGTTGCCTCTTTTCCCATTCCATCCTAAGTACCTAGAACAGCCCCTGCTAAGTTGCTGCTAAGTCGCTTCAGTCGTGTCCGACTCTGTGCGATCCCATAGACGGCAGCCCACCAGGCCCTGCCGTCCCTGGGATTCTCCAGGCAAGAACACTGGAGTGGGGTGCCATTTCCTCCTCCAATGCATGAAAGTGACAAGTGAAAGTGAAGTCGCTCAGTCGTGTCCGACACTTAGCGACCCCATGGACTGCAGCCTACCAGGCTCCTCCATCCATGGGATTTTCCAGGCAAGAGTACTGGAGTGGGGTGCCATTGCCTTCTCCCAGAACAGCCCCTGGCACCTCACAAGTGTTCAAATAAATATTTATTAAATGAAGGAATGCTTAAGTACTAAATTACTTGTTACCAGGTCTATAAGTAAATTAGGGGTTCAGAGGAAGAGAGGAGGAAAGAAAGAAAATTGTAAAGAGGAGGTTAGAGTTAAACGGTGGGACAGCTTTAAAAAATAATGATTCTGAGCACATTTTATTGTTTTTAGATGTGACCAATCTTTGTTTAGCTGTGGCTCCTTTAAGCTCCTCTGTCAGTTAATTACATTTCAAAAGCCTAAACACATCAACGGAGATGCCATTCAAGGCAAGAAAATCCTTTGAACACTTAGAAGAATGAGCCCTTCCTTAATTTTATCTGTTTATAAATAATACTCTGGGCATTTTAAATTAAAATAAATTGAGGAATTGATAATTAGCTAATGACTAGTTTTTTTTGTTTGTTTGTTTATATTTATTTTTAATTGGAGGATAGTTGCTTTATAATGTTGTGTTGGTTTCTGCTGTATAGCAATGTGAATCAGCTGTAAGTATACACATATTCCCTCCCTCTTTTTTTTTTATTTTAATTGGAGGCTAATTACTTTACTATCTTGTATTGGTTTTGCCTTATGTCATGAATTCGCCACGGGTGTATACATGTTCCCAATCCTGAACCCCCCTCCCACCTCCCTCCCCATACCATCCCCCTGGGTCATCCCAGTGGACCAGCCCCAAGCATCCTGTATAATTTCTCCAAACCTGTTGAAGGAGGAAACGGACAGAACAGGCTCCATCTTGAAAGCAGGACTCCGTCTTGGGCCGGACTGTGGACTTTGAGCTATATGCCCAGTATCTATGGAAATGACATACCAACTGGAAAACCAGGCCCCCCGGATGGAAGAACCCCAGGGCTCATACCTAGACTCTCCATTGCCTAAAAGAATACCCTAATTATCTGTGTAACCTAATAGAATTATAAATTCTATTATGCTTATTGGGGTATGACCGCAGGCCTATTGATAATTGTTAGCTACCTAGGCTTAAGGCATATGAATCAGGGGTTAACTTTGTATCTTTCTCTTCCTTTGTTCAGACTAGTTTCAGGGAATTTGGGGAGGTGGGTTTGGGCACATACACTCAGGGTATATAAGGTTTTCACCAAAACTGGTTGGGGTCCTTGGCTAAGAGGAGACTCTGCCTTGGGCCTGCCGGTGTAATAAACACACTCCACTATCTGCATCGTCCTTCTGAGTGAGTTTGTTTCCCGGAATGCGTGGCTACAACACTGTCTCCAAACCTCAAGAAGGGGTTGAATTAGTTCAGGAGTCACAGATTCAAAGGCCACCTGGGGTCAGACAGGTCAGGTAGGGAAGACCTTGACATCCAGGAGCATGCTTGCCCCCATATGCTGCAGGTGGGCCTAACATGGCCAGCTTTACCCGTTCTTTCAAGAAAAACCAGAAATCCAGATTTTTATGTGAAACTGTCTAATTTGTCAATGTTGGCAACTAATCTAAATAGTTTTAAAATATTCACAAGGCCAAGTAAAACACGTCTACAGGCTGAATTTGGCTCATGGATCCCTGCCCTGGCTTTCTGTTTCTTTCCAACTTCTCAAATGCCTCCAGTTTATGAAATTTCTTTTTCAAAGTTGACACAAAATCTGGGTAAACATTGAAAATCTCTAATTAGCATAGAGGCCCTTTTTAAGATCAAAAGAAGACGTTGTTTCAAGTGAGATACATTAATATTCACTGTGTACTTGAGTTCTGTCCAATATGCTAGATGTTGTAATGAAGTTGTTCACTAAATAAGCACAGAGCAAGGGAAGCCAGCGATCTAAGGAAAGGAGAGCATGCTTAGCTGTGATGTCTTAGGGCCAGAGTGGACAAGAGATGGACAGACTAACCTCTATGGGTAAGCAGTTGCTGTGAATTTATGTCTAGTGCAAAAAATAAAATTCATCCAGAACTTTAATAGTAGAGTAGATCTTGGTCTGTGAAAAAAGTTTAATCTCACTGGATCAGATTCTCAGTTCATTAAAGAAAAGAGAAGATTAATACTGGTAGCCAGGAATTTTCTGTGTCCTCTAGAAAATAAACTATATAGAAATACCCACTCACCCAAGAAGCATATTAACTATTTTATTAGCAGACAAGTTTCCAGAAGAACCAAAGTAAGCAGTTTCATATTAACATTTTTTCAGATAGAATGGGGTTGGCTTGGAATTTTTATGATAATATTAAATCCATTAGTGAAGTCAATTGTTTCCACATTACCAAAATATACTAATGCAATGATTTTTTAAAGTTTTATTACTGTGCAAACTATTGTAACATTGGGACCCATGAAAACAGCAACCTAAAAATATGAACAACCTTTGATTTTTAAACTTAGAGGTTGCTTATGGTGATTTTTTATTTCTTATTCAAAATGTCACAGTAACAATCTGAAAATAAAATTAAGAAAAATTCCATTTACAGTAGCCTCAAAACAAATGAAATACTTAGGAATAAATTTTAAAAAGAGATATAAAACTCATACTCTGAGAAGTACGAAATGTTGTTCAAATGTTGCACAAAAAAATTAAAGAAGACCTAAATAAATGAGGACAGTCCACATTAATGGGGCAAAAGATTTACTATTGTTAAGATAGCAATACTCCCCAACTGATTCACTAATTCAATGAAATCCCTATCAAAATTCCAACAGTTTTTTTTTTTTTTTTTTTTTTTCAAAACTAGCAGTCTATCCTCAGGTTCATATGGAATCACAAGAGATCCCGAATAGCCAAGACAATACTGATAAACAAGAATAAAATTGGAAGACTCACACTTACCAATATCAAAACTTACTACAAAGCTGCTGCTGCTGCTGTTAAGTCGCTTCAGTCGTGTCCGACTCTGTGCGACCCCAGAGACGGCAGCCCACCAGGCTCCCCCGTCCCTGGGATTCTCCAGGCAAGAACACTGGAGTGGGTTGCCATTTCCTTCTCCAGTGCATGAAAGTGAAAAGTGAATGTGAACAGTTAAAGCAAAGCTGCTCAGTAGTGTCCGACTCCTAGCGACCCCATGGACTGCAGCCTACCAGGCTCCTCTGTCCATGGGATTTGCCAGGCAAGAGTACTGGAGTGGGGTGCCACTGCCTTCTCCTTACTACAAAGCTACAACAGTCAAAACAGGGTAGTACTGGCATAAGGACAGACATATAGAACAATGGAATGGAATTGAGAGTCAAGAAATTAACCTATTAGCATATATAATAAATTATTTTTTCTTAAGGATGCCAAGGCCATTCAGTGAGGAAAGAATAGTCTCTTCAATAAATGTTGCCAGGAAAACTGGATGTCTACATGCAAAAGGATGGACTTGGATCCCTATCTCATAACATATACAAATATTAACTGTGAATGAATTAAAGACCTTAGTGTAAGAACTAAACTATAAAACTCTTTGGAAGAAAATATAGGAGTATATCTTGGTGACTTTGGCTTAGGGAAAACATTCTTAGATATGACACTAAAGGCACAAGTGACAAAAGAAAAAATAGAAAAATTGAACTACATCAACTGACAAATTTTGTGCCTCAACAGGGCACCATCAATACATATATACAATGGAATGCTACTCAGCCATAAAAAGAATGAAATAATGCCACTTGCAGCAACATGGATGCAGCTAGAAATTACCATACTAAGTGGAGTAAGTCAGACAAATACCATATATCACTTCTATGTGTAATCTGAAATATGACACAAATGAACTGGTCTATGAAATGGAAACAGACTCACAGACATAGAAAACAGACTTGTGGTTGCCTAGGGGGATGAGGGGTGGGAGAGGGATGGATTGGGAATTTGGGGTTAGTAGATGCAAATGATTATTACGTTTAGAATGGATAAACAACAAAGTCTTACTGTACAGCATGAGAAACTGTATGCAAACTCCTGGGATAAACCATAATGGAAAAGAATATATTAAAAAGAATATATGTATGTGTGTAACTGAGTCACTTTATTATACAGCAGAAATTAGCACAACATTGTAAATCAAATATACTTCAGTTTAAAAAAGGCACCATCAAGGAGATGAAAAAACAACACACACATGAGAAAACATTCACAAATCATATAGCTTGGAAGGTGCCTGTATACAGAGTATATAAAAAGTACAACTTTATAATAAAAAGACAATCCAATTTTAAAAATGAAGAAAAGACTTGAACAGACATTTCTCCAAAGAAGACATACAAGTGGCCAATAAGCACATGAAAAGAAGCTCAAAATAACTATTAGGGAATTGCAAGTCAAAACCACAGTGACTGAGTAGATCTTAAAAGTTCTCATCACAGGGTGAGACGGGGGTGGGGGGCGGAGGAGGTCCAAGAGGGAGGGGATATATGTATACATAGAGCTGACTCACTTCTTTGTACAGCAGAAATTGACACAAGGTTGTAAAGCAACTGTACTCCAATTTAAAAAAAAGTAAATTAATCAATTCATCACAAGGAAAAAAACTGTAACTATGTGAGTTAATAGATGTCAACTAAACTTATTGTGCTATCATTTTGCACTGTGACATATACCAAATCATTGTTGTTTGTTAATTGGTTATACTTCAGTATAAAATTTTAAAAATCAGTATGTTGTACACCTAAAACAATATGTCAATTATCTCTCAATAAAGCTGGAAAGAAGTTAAAAATTACTTTTTAAAAAGAAAATAAATGTTGGAGAAGGATGTGGAGGAGTTGGAATTCTGTACATTGTTGGTGGGAATGTAAAACGGTGTAGCCACTACAGAAAACAGTATGCTGCCGCTGCTGCTGCTGCTGTTAAATTGCTTCAGTCGCGTCCGACTCTGTGCGACCCCATCGATGGCAGCCCACCAGGCTGCCCCGTCCCTGGGATTCTCCAGGCAAGAACACTGGAGTGGGTTGCCATTTCCTTCTCCAATGCATGAAAGTGAAAAGTGAAAGTGAAGGCGCTCAGTCGTGTCCAACTCCTAGCGACCCCATGGACTGCAGCCCACCAGGCTCCTCCATCCATGGGATTTTCCAGGCAAGAGTACTGGAGTGGGGTGCCATTGCCTTCTCCAGAAAACAGTATAGCAGTTCTAAAAAAATTAAATATTGAATTACTATGGACTTCCCTGGTGGCTCAGATGGTAAAGCGTCTGCCTACAATGTGGAAGACCTGGGTTCAATTCCTGTGCCGGGAAGATCTCCTGGAGAAGGAAATGGCAACTCACTCCAATTTTATGTTATGTGTATTTTACACAATTAGAAATAATTTTTTAATTAGCAAAGAATCTGAATAGATACTTCTCCAAAGAAATATACAAATGGCCAATAAGTACATGAAAAAATGCTCGACTTCAGTAACCACTAGGGAAATGAAGATCAAAAAGTATCATGAGATACCACCTCACACCTACTAGGATGGCTATAATTAAAAGACAGATAATAACTAGTATTCTCCAGGATGTTAAGAAATTGGAACTTTCATGTATTACTGAAGGAAAAGTGGTGCAGCCATTTTAGAAAAGTTTGGCAGTTCCTCAAAAAGCTAAACATGGAGTTAACATATGTTCCAGCTATTTTACCCCGAAGTATATATCCAAGAAAAATGAAAACATATGTACACACATATATACACATGTATGTTTATGTGTGTGTGTACACACGTTTTATATAAATATGTTCATAGTGACATTATTTATAATAGCAAAAAAGTGAAAACAAACTAAATGTTGTTCAACTGATGAATGAATAAAGTGTGGTAAATTTATATGATGGAATACTATTTGTCAATAAAAAGGAATGAAGTACTGATACATGCTATAATATGGATGAACCTTGAAAACATGCTAAGCAAAATAAGCCAGTCACAAAACCCCACGTATTTATGGTTCCAGTCATATGAAGTGTCCAGAATTAGAGACAGAAAGTAGGTAAGTCTTTGCCTAGGGCTGGGTTTTGGGGATGGGGAGTGTCTGCTGATGGCTCCAGGGTTTTGTTTGCAATATTTGTTTGTTTATTTATTTGGCTGTGCCAGATCTCACGTGGGATGTCTGTGACATGCGAACTCCCAGCTGCAGCATGTGGGATCGAACCCTGGGCCCCCGCATCGGGAGCATGGAGCCCCAGCCCTTGGACCACCAGGGATGTCCTCAGGGTTTTGCTTTGAGGTGATGAGAATGCTCTAAAACTGTTTGTGGTGATGGCTGCATAAGTCTATGAATAGACTAAAAACCGTAGAGCTCTATACATTTTAAATGGATGAATTGTCTGGTATGTGAATTATACCCCCATAAAACTGTTAAAATGTGATAATATTGTTTCACATTTACAAAAATCATAGATTTATTTATCTCACAAACTTTGTTCACTGTAGTATACTATCATCTAGCATCTAGCATGGTGACTGGCACCTGTAGAAATTTGATAAATATTTGTTGAATAAATGAATGAATAAATCTTGACACATTTTTGCAAGGCTACATTGCAACCCTTCTGATTCCTAAGGTGATGCTTCTTTATAAAACAAATGCTTCCTTAGGTGGCAACAAAACAATAGCTACATCACTCTTGTCTCTCCTGTCCCAAGAAAAGACAGAATGGAGTGAGACCCACTTAATCTTATGGAAAACAGGGTGACAGCTCTCTACAGGAGCACAGGCAAGCTCTGTAACTGTAGCCCCGGGTGAGTGGTTAGTGGGGATGGTGGGTGGGGCTTGTTCTTACAGGACCTAAGAGCTTCACGGTTTCCAAGATTCCATTCTCTTTGTCTTTAGCAAATAGACCAGGATCAAATACAGAGTTGAAAAACCATGATCCAGGAATTCTCCAACAAGGTATTTTAACAGAATTTTGTACAGAATCCTTATAGACTTTGTTGGAATTTGAGAAAACAATAGCTCAAGACACTCAACACCTGAGAAGTATTATATCAAGCTATACAACAGTCTAGAAATAATGACAATGGTGTTTTGCACTGATGTATTATTACGTAAAATAAGAAAGACATGTTGGGGTTTTTAGCTGAAAACAACTGAGGGTATATTTAGTCTACAAGCCTGCTTACTTCCTGAATCTTCTTGGAACTCTGAAGATGTAACTTTAAGGAAAAGTACCAGTGGTAAAGGACACAAGCAAGGCAAGGTTCTATAGAAATCCCACCATCTCAGCAATTGCTACACAAGTTATTGTCTAAATCAATTAACCCATGTGAAGTGTCTGCAACTACATAGACATGCCTAGAGTCTTATTATTTGAGTATGACATAATTTTGTGTTTGTAAAATTAAAAAAAAAAAGATCTATTAACCTCATGAAGACTAGTTACCAAGGCAAGAAGTCAGATACAGGGGTGGAAGACAAGAGAATCATGTTAGTGCTGTGAGGGGCAAGGTGGGGAGCTGGGTCCACCCCACCACAACTCTCAGCAGGTGCTCCACCTCAAAAAAAAGTCTCCTTCAAAATTTGGGACTCTCCCTATTTGCTGCAACTTACAGCAGTTAACTCCATTAATCACTGGAATGTCTCAGGTAGTCAATATAGCTTGTATTATCTGGTTTGGTTTCATGGCTACTTCCATAATATTAAAAAGATTCTAAAAATTAAGAGCTGGAAGAACACTCAAAAATGAAAGATTGTTTATATTTTTACAGTGAACAGAAGACATAAAATATGTTTCTCAACATTACAGCTGCTAAGTAACACAAATAGTTTTCCAGTCTCCTAAACATTTGCTTATGCACCTCTGCAGTACAATGATAGCATTCAGAAGTCATGCTTAAGTCTTCTACAATGTAGGTGTGCAACAGGCACAGGAAAGATCATTTCTTGTTTACTCTTATTTCTTTTGCTAGAATGAATTGTATGCCCCACCCCACTCCCAAATTCATGTGTTGAAATCGTCTT
Source organism: Bubalus kerabau (assembly GCF_029407905.1). Classification (NCBI taxonomy): domain Eukaryota; kingdom Metazoa; phylum Chordata; class Mammalia; order Artiodactyla; family Bovidae; genus Bubalus; species Bubalus kerabau. The sequence continues at coordinate 23,706,630 of NC_073647.1, read as the reverse complement.
AATGTGAACTATGGACGGATGTTCATAATATTGTACAGAAGGCAGTGATCAAAACCATCCCCAAGAAGAAAAAATGCAAAAAGGCAAAATGGTTGTCTGAGGAGGCCTTACAAATAGCTGAGAAAAGAAGAGAAGCAAAAGGCAAAGGAAAAAGGGAAAGATACATCCATCTAAATGCAGTTTCAAAGAAGAACAAGCAGAGAGATAAGAAACACTTTCTAAGTGATCAATGCAAAGAAATAGAGGCAAACAATAGAATGGGAAAGATAGAGATCTCTTCAAGAGAATTAGAGATACCAAGGGAATATTTCATGCAAAGATGGGCTCAATAAAGGACAGAAATGTTATGGACCCAACAGAAGCAGAAGATATTAAGAAGAGGTGGCGAGAATACACAGAAGAACTAAACAAAAAAGATCTTAATGATGCAGATAACCATGATGGTGTGATCACTCACCTAGAGACAGACATCCTGAAATGTGAAGTTAAGTGGGCCTTAGGAAGCATCACTATGAACAAAGCTAGCGGAGGTGATGGAATTTCAGCTGAGCTATTTCAAATACCCAAAAATGATGCTGTGAAAGTGCTGCACTCAATATGCCAGCAAATTTGGAAAACTCAGCAGTGGCCACAGGACCGGAAAAGGTCAGTTTTCATTCCAATCCCAAAGAAAGGCAATGCCAAAGAATGCTCAAACTACCACACAATTGCACTCATTTCACACACTAGCAAACTCATACTCAAAATTCTTCAAGCCAGGCTTCAACAATATGTGAACCGTGAACTTCCAGATGTTCAAGCTGGTTTTAGAAAAGGCAAAGGAACCAGAGATCAAATTGCCAACATCCGCTGGATCATCAAAAAAGCAAGAGAGTTCCAGAAAAACATCTATTTCTGCTTTATTGACTATGCCAAAGCCTTTGACTCTGTGGATCACAATAAACTGTGGAAAATTCTGAAAGAGATGGGAATATCAGACCACCTGACCTGCTTCTTGAGAAACCTATATGCAGGTCAGGAAGCAACAGTTAGAACTGGAAATGAAACAACAGACTGGTTCCAAATAGGAAAAGGAGTTCGTCAAGGCTGTATATTGTCACATTGCTTATTTAACCTATATGCAGAGTACGTCATGCAAAATGCCATGCTGGATGAAGCACAGGCTGGAATCAATAACCTCAGATATGCAGATGACACCAGCCTTACGGTGTCAGGAACTAAAGAGCCTCTTGATGAAAGTGAAAGAGGAGAGTGAAGAAGCTGGCTTAAAACTCAACATTCTGGTAATGAAGATCATGGCCTCTGGTCCCATCACTTCATGGGAAATAGATGGGGAAACAGTGGAAACAGTGGCTGACTTTATTTTTTGGGGCTCCAAAATCACTGCAGATGGTGATTGCAGCCATGAAATTAAAAAGATGCTTACTCCTTGGAAGAAAAGCTATGATCAACCTGCTGCTGCTGCTGCTGCTGCTAAGTTGCTTCAGTCGTGTCCGACTCTGTGCGACCCCATAGACGGCAGCTCACAAGGTTCCCCCATCCCTGGGATTCTCCAGGCAAGAACACGGGAGTGGGTTGCCATTTCCTTCTCCAATGATGAAAGTAAAAAGTGAAAGTGAAGTTGCTCAGCCGGGTCCGACTCTTTGCGACCCCATGGACTGCAGCCCACCAGGCTCCTCCGTCCATGGGATTTTCCAGGCAAGAGTACTGGAGTGGAGTGCCATTGCCTTTTCCGATGATCAACCTAGACAGTATATTAAAAAGCAGAGACATTACTTTGCCAACAAAGGTCCGTCTAGTCAAAACTATGGTGTTTCCAGCAGTCATGTATGGATGTGAGAGTTGGACCATAAAGAAAGCTGAGTGCCAAAGAATTGATGCTTTTGAACTGTGGTGTTGGAGAAGACTCTTGAGAATCCCTTGGACTGCAAGGAGATCAAACCAGTCAATCCTAAAGGAAATCAGTCCTGAATATTCATTGCAAGAACTGATGTTGAAGCTGAAGTTCCAATACTTTGGCCACCTGATGTGAAGAACTGACTCATCAGAAAAGACCTTCAAGCTGGGAAAGATTGAAGGCAGGAGGAGAAAGGGATGACAGAGGATGAGATGGTTGGTTGGCATCACTGACTGGATGGGCATGAGTTCGAGCAAACTCTGGGAGATTTGTTTGTTCCAGGAGTTGATTATGGACAGGGAATTATGGACTGCATGCTGCAGTCCATAGGCTCAGAAAGAGTCGGACATGAATGAGCAACTGAACTGAACTGATTCAGTTCCATTGATCTCTTTGTCTATCTTTATGTACCACACAGTAGGTTTAGAGTTATTGTTTAGTTGATAAGTCATGTCCAACTTTTTTGTGACCCCATGGACTGCAGCCCGCCAGGCTTCTCTATCCATGGGATTATCCAGGCAAGAATACTGGAGTAGATTGCCATTTCTTCCTCTAGAGGATCTTCCCAACAGGGACTGAACCCCGGTCTCCTGGGTTGTCAGGCGATTCTTTACCTGAGCCACCTGGGAAGCCCAGATTTAGAGTACGTATGTATTAATTCAGATAGTGTGCATCATCCAAAGTTTTTATTTTTCAAGATTGTTTTGGCTAGGACCTTTGCATTATCATATAAATTTTAGAATCAACTTGCCAATTTCTACAAGATAAATTTCTTGGGCTTATAAATGTGACTACATTAAATCCATAGGTCATTCCTGGGAGAACTAACATCCTAACTATATTGATTCTACCAATCCACAAACACGATGTATCTCTCCATTTATTTAGGTCTTTAATTTCTTTCAGTAATGTGTTTTTTTTCCAATCTTGAGAGCTTAAATGTCTTTTATTAGATTTTTCTCTTGGTGTTTGAAGTTTTTGATGATATCATAAATAATAATGTTTAATATTTTTCATTTCCCAATTTTCACTACTATAATTGATATATAGAAATACAATTAATTTTGTATATCAACCTTGTATCTTGTGACCTTACTTAATTTGCTTATTAGCTCTAGTGACTTTTTTTAGATTCCTTACATTTTTATACACAATTATGTTATCTGAATTAAAAGTTTTACTTCTTTATTTATAATTTATATGCTTCTTATTTCTTTTTCTTGACTTATTGAACTGGCTAGAACCTCCAGTATGCCAGTATGATATTGAATAAAAGTGATAAGGATGGACATACTTGCCTTATTACCAATCTTAGGGGAAAGTACTCAATAGTTCAGCAGTAAATATGATGATATGTAAGTCTCAAAAAGAATACTCTGCCTACTGTTTGAAAAAAGGGCTCAGTGGATATGAAAGGTTAGAGATAGAAATTTGTGACTCATAATTATGGATGGTATATAAAGCATAAGTCCTGAGGAGTAACGAAATTTAGAGATTGGGTAATAAATTAAAAATAAATCAATAGCAAAACTGGTAAAATGAAAAAGGTGCCATCAGAAGACCTGACATAATAATAAATATTATTTATTAAGTGCTTACTATTTATCATAAACTATTATAAACACTTTTCATGTGTTCTTATTTACACTCTGTGCAAACAGAGAGAGAGATCCAGCAAAAGACATTGAAGGAGAAGCTTGAAGAAATTCAAGATGTGGGGTGTCACAGGAACCAAGAAAAGAGATTGTGCTAAGAAACAATGACTGACTTCTGGATACTACTGAGAGGCAAGATAGAAAGAAAAAAAGACATTCCTTCAATTACCAACAAGGATGTTGGCTGCCTCAGCAAGAGTATTTTCAATAAAGTACAGTCTGGAAGATAGATCAAAGTGGGTTGAGGAGTGGATGGGAGCTGAGGAGGAAGAGGCAGTGTTAAGGAGATGGCTCTTTGGAGAAGTTGGTCTGTAAGAGGGCAGGAAAAAAGAGTATGAGATGGAGAGGGCTTTGGGGTTAACAGAAGAATGTTCATGCTCCAGGGCTCCTGCACTGTCCTTCTCGGGTTTCTTCCCAAGTTGCCTTTGTCCACACTCATTCTAAGTGCAAAGTTCTGTCTCCACTCTTCTCCATCTGACAAGCTCTTATCCTTTAATATCCATAACAAATGGGAGGACTTCATTAAGTCGTGGTAAAATGAGCCACTTTCTCCAAGTCCCTGGGTACCACGGACACAATTCTATTAGACCATTCAGCATGTGGATTATAATGTAGTCATTTTGTCATCTGTCTCCCCTGTGGTCATCTGTCTCACCTCCTCCAGCGCAAAGGGCATGTCTGACTCATTTTTGCTTATTCCTTTGTTAAAAATCCTCCATTGGATGGAATATTACTCAGCCATAAAAAAAGAACAAAATGGTAACATTTGCAGCAACATAGATGGGCCTAGAGACTATCATATTAAGTGAAGTAAGTCAAAGATAAATATATGATGTCATTTACATGTAGACTCTTTAAAAATGATACAAATGAACCTGTTTACAAAACAGAAACATACAGAACATAGAAAACAAACATGTTTATCAAAGGGAAATGGCATGGGGAGGGATAAGTAAAGAATTTGGGTTTACAGATATCAGTTCAGTTCAGTCGGTCAGTCATGTCCGAATCTTTGCAACCCCATGGACTGCAGCATGCCAGGCCTCCCTGTCCATCACCAACTCCTGGAGTTTACCCAAACTCATATCCATTGAGTCGGTGACATCATCCTACCATCTCATCCTCTGTCGTCCCCTTCTCCTTTTGCCCTTAATCTTTCCCAGCATCAGAGTCTTTTCCAATGAGTCAGCTCTCTGCATCAGGTGGCCAAAGTATTGGAGTTTCAGCTTCAACATCAGTCCTTCTAATGAACACCCAGGACTGATCTCTTTTAGGATGGACTGGTTGGATCTCCTTGCCATCCAAGGGACTCTCAAGAGTCTTCTCCAACACCACAGTTCAAAAGCATCAATTCTTTGGCACTCAGCTTTCTTTATGGTCCAACTCTCACATCCATACATGACCAATGGAAACATCATAGCCTTGACTAGATGGACCTTTGTTGGCAAAGTAATGTCTCTGCTTTTTAATATGCTGTCTAGGTTGGTCATAACTTTCCTTCCAGGAGTAAGCATCTTTTAATTTCATGGCTGCAATCACCATCTGCAGTGATTCTGGAGCCCCAGAAAATAAAGTCAGCCACTGTTTCCACTGTTTCCCCATCTATTTTCCATGAAGTGATGGGACCAGAGGCCATGATCTTCATTACCAGAATGTTGAGTTTTAAGCCAGCTTTTTCACTCTCCTCTTTCACTTTCATCAAGAGGCTCTTTAGTTCCCCTTCGCTTTCTGCCGTAAGGCTGGTGTCATCTGCATATCTGAGGTTATTGATATTTCTCCCTGCAATCTTGTTTCCAGCTTGTGCTTCATCCAGCCCAGAGTTTCTCATGATGTACTCTGCATGTAAGTTAAATAAGCAGGGTGACAATATACAGCCTTGATATACTCCTTTTCCTATTTGGAACCAGTCTGTTGTTCCATGTCCAGTTCTAACTGTTGCTTCCTGACCTGCATACAGATTTCTCAAGAGGCAGGTCAGGTGGTCTGGTATTCCCATCTCTTTCAGAATTTTCCGTAGTTCATTGTGATCCACACAGTCAAAGGCTTTGGCATAGTCAACAAAGCAGAAATAGATGTTTTTCTGGAACTCTCTTGCTTTTTTGATGATCCAGCAGATGTTGGTAATTTGATTTCTGGTTCCTTTGCCTTTTCTAAAGCCAGCTTGAACAGCTTACAGATATACCTGATATATCTATATAAATAAATATATATTTACATATTAAAATATATCTATATTTTAGTATAGATTATAATAAAAAACAAGCACCTACTGCTTAAAACAGGGAACTATATGCAATATTTTGTAATAATCTATAATGGGAAAGAATCTGAAAGAGAATATATATATATTACAAATATACATATATATACATATATATGTTGCTGTTGTTGTTTAGTCACTACATTGTGTCCAACTCTTTAATGACCCCATGGACTGTAGCCTGCCAGGCTCCTCTGTCTATGTGATTTCTCAGGCAAGAATACTGGAGAGGGTTGCCATTTCCTTCTCCAGGGGATCTTCCTCACCCAGGGATCAAACCCTCGTCTCCTGCATAGGTAGGCAGGTTCTTTACCACTGAGTCACCAGGGATGCCATATATATGTATGTATGTATGTGTATATATATATATATATATGAGTCATTTTGCTGTGCACGTGGAACATTGTAAATCAACTATACTACAATTAAAAAAATGAAGAATAAAAATTTTTAAATTAAAAAAAGATGTGATATTAAAAATATCTGGTTATACAAGTGTGGTTAGCTTGTGAGAATTAACCAACCTCTACGCTTACACTCAAGAAAAGGGTTTTTTTTTAAATGCACAAACAAACAAAAAAAATAAATGCACAAACAATAACAAAATAAAATACTGTTTCCCCTCCCCATTGTCTTCAGGTTAAAATCCAATTACTGAGCACCTACTTCATTCGCAGCACTGTGCTAGGTTCTCAGGTGATCCCAGCAAATACCTTTTGATCTCCCTGTCCCTCTCCAACTCTTAGCCGATGCTGACTGGAGTCTAGAGAGATCATACACATGTCCTGCTCTGGGACTTTGGGTTTCAGAATGGTAAAATCCTCGCTTAGCTCTGTAGGATACTTTATAAGGAGCTCAAAGCTGCTGGATAAACTAACAGGATGAATTTACAAATGTTTTGGACTGAATGTTAACTTCTGTTAATATATTCTGGAAAATACTAAGGTCTTTTGCAATAATATCTCCATATTTCACATTCTGCTTGTGAGCAATTATCTATACATTATTGTTGGGCTATATGCCATTAGCCAAAGTTCTGAGAAACTGATTTCGGGACCAGTGTGATGGAATGTTCTACCTACTTTTTAAAGGCTCAACATAAACTTTCATATATTACTCCAAAAACAAAGAGGCAAACATCTTATTTCTTCATTTATAGCATTGGAGTGTATTACTCACACTTAATCTGTGTTTAGCAATCTGAAATGGGGCCTTAAGGTTGTTTGAATTCCTGGAGCCCTTTCACATTTCCGGACTTCAATTGAGTGAGATGAACACACAACAAGAGTAGCCATCTGTAAACAGGGAAAACCAACCCATATTAAGCAATTAGAATCAGAATATGGCTTGTGTAACAGTTAAGTTTTGAAGTCTAGTTCTGGCTAAATGTCTGACTTCAGCTAAATTGTTTAATTTCCCTGCTCCTTAGGCTCTCTGTTTTATAAGATGGAACAAATACTGTAATCTTTAAGATGACTAGTTGGAAGGAATATACTAACAATTGTAGAGCTGTTTGCTCAGAGAGTATGATTACCCATATGAATCCCTTTATTTGAAGGAAAGATAAAGGTTCTGTCCTCTGCTTACAAATCTCCTTAGTTCTCATGTAGATGTCTTTAAGAAAACATAGGGACACAGAGAATTGTACACTTAAAATGGGTGAATTTTACGGTATGCAATTGATACCTTGTGCTCCCCTAGTGGCTCAGTGGTAAAGAATCTGCCTGCCAATGCAGGAGACGAGGGTTCAATCCCTGAGTGGGGAAGATCCCCTGGACAAGGAATTGGCAACCCTCTCCAATATTCTTGCCTGGGAAATCCCATGGAGAGAGGAGCCTGGCAGGCTACAGTACATGGGATTGCAAAAGAGTTGGACACAACTGAGCGACTGAACAACAAGTTTATTCTGCTTTCAGACATTTCATATTTCTCACTGACAACCTGTACCCATCTGTCCAATGAAAGTTTACTGAGAAAGACCAGTCTGGACCAAAAGGCCAAGGAACAGCAGACTGCAAGCAACTGTTTTCTTCTCTCTGTGCATTTAGAATAACAATCCTGCTCCTCACCCTGGGTTGAGCTGGCCTTTGTGGATCTCACCAACCTCATTTCCTTCCAAACTGCCTTTTGTCCACTAGGCCACACTGGCCTCCTTTCTGGAAATGACCAGCTTTTCCCCATCCTGGAGACTAGATTTCCTGTTCCCACTGGTTGGAATGTTCTTTACCCAGCTCTGGGGTTAGCTTGTTCCTTCTCACCCATGGGGTCTCAGCTGAAATAGCACCTCCTGGGAGAGACCTTCTCTGACCATCCTTTGTTTCTTTGTTGTTTCTTTTATCATAACCCACAATTAGGTTAATTCTTTTGTCTACTTGTTTGTAGTCTGGCTCCCTCATTAGAATGAAAACTTCTCAAAGCAAGTTTGTCTTATTTCTATGAAAAATGCTGACATTCCATAGTGGTTCCCCTTCCCCCCTTGACTCTGCCCATGCCTCCCTCTCTTTTCCCGTCATAGCTCTACTTACAACCTGAAGTGCTCTTTCTTTGTTTTCTTCTTAATGATCTGGCTTTCTCTACTAGACTATGAGCTCCACGATGGCAGAGAATGGGTCTGTCATTCATTTCCATATCCCCCGTACCCAGCACAGGCCCTCACACTGGATGAATATCAGAACATTAGTGTTTGTGTTTAGGACAAAACACCATGGTCACCTCTTCCTGAGTAAACACTGCTTGCTTTTGGCCTAGAATTGCAGAGGTGTTGCTGTTGAGTCCAAACCCATTTCAGTCTAGGCTGCTATAACAAAATTATCACAGACTGAGCAGCTTATGAATCACAGAAGTTTATTTCTAACAGTTTGGGGGGGGGGAGGCGCTGAGAATCCAAGATTAAGGTGTTGAGAGATTTGGTGTCTGGTAAGAGCACTTTTCCTGGTTCACAGATGGCCATCATCTCTCTGTGTCATCACATGATGGGGAGATAAAGAGAGAGTTTTCTCGGGTCTGCTTTATAAGGGCACTAACCCATTGATGAGGGCTCCACCCCCATGACCTAGCCACCTCCCAAAGACTTACCTCCTAATATCATCACATTCACTTCACTTCAGTTCAGTAGCTCAGGCATGTCTGACTCTTTGCAACCCCATAGACTGCAGCATGCCAGGTTTCCATGTCCTTCACTGTCTACCAGAGTTTGCTCAAACTCATGTTCATTGAGTTGGTGATGCTATCCAATCATCTCATCCTCTGTCACCCCCTTCTCCTCCTGCCTTCAATCTTTCCAAGCATCAGGGTCTTTTCCAATGAGTCAGTTCTTCACATCAGCTGGCCAAAGTATTGGAACTTCAGCTTCAACATCAGTCCTTCCAATGAATATTCAGGACTGATTTCTTTTAGGATTGACTGGTTGGATCTGCTTGCAGTCCAAGGGACTCTCAAGAGTCTTCTCCAACACCACAGTTCAAAAGCATCAATTCTTTGGCACTCAGCTTTCTTTATGGTCCAACTTTCACATCCATACATGAACTATGGAAACATCGTAGCTTTGACTAGACAGACCTCTGTTGGCAAAGTAATGTCTCTGCTTTTTAATATGCTGTCTAGGTTGGTCATAGCTTTTCTTCCAAAGAGCAAGCGTCTTTTAATTTCATGGCTGCAGTCACCATCCACAGTGATTTTGGAGCCCAGGAAAATAAAGTCTGTTTCCATTGTTTGCCCATCTATTTACCATGAAGTGCTGGGACCAGATGCCATGACCTTTGTTTTCAGAATGTTGAGTTTTAAGCTAGCTTCTTCACTCTCCTCTTTCACTTTCATCAAGAGGCTCTTTAGTTCCTCTTCACTTTCTGCCATAAGGCTGGTGTCATCTGCATATCTGAGGTTATTGAAATTTCTCCCTGCAATCTTGATTCCAGCTTGTGCTTCAGCCTGGCATTTCGCATGATGTATTCTGCATATAGGTTAAATAAACAAGGTGACAATAAACACTCTTGACATACTCCTTTCCCAATTTGGAACCAGTCCATTGTTCCATGTCTGCTTCTAAGTGTTACTTCTTGACCTGCATGCAGATTTCTCAGGAGGCAGGTAAGGTGGTTTGGTATTCCCATCTCTTGAAGAATTTTCCAGTTTGTTGTGATCTACATAGTCAAAGGCTTTAGTGTAGTCAATGAAGCAGAAGTAGATGTTTTTCTGGAACTCTCTTGCTTTTTCGATGATCCAACAGATGCTGGCAGTTTGATCTCTGGTTCCTCTGCTTTTTCTAAATCCAGCTTGAACATCTGGAAGTCCTCAGGTCATGTACTGTTGAAACCTGGCCTGGAGAATTTTGAGCATTACTTTGCAAGTGTGTGAGATGAGTGCAATTGTGAGGTAGTTTGAACATTCTTTTGCACTGCCTTTCTTTGGGATTGGAATGAAAATTGATCTTTTCCAGTCCTGTGGCCACTGCTGAGTTTTCCAAATTTGATGGCATATTGAGTGCAGCACTTTCAGAGCATCATCTTTTAGGATTTGAAATAGCTCAGCTGAAACTCCATCACTTCTACTAGCTTTGTTTGTAGTGATGCTTCCTAAGGCCCACTTGACTTTGCACTCCAGGATGTCTGGCTCTAGGTGAGTGATCATACCATCATGGTTATCTGGGTCATAACATCTTTTTTGTATAGTTCTTCTGTGGATTCTTGCTACCTCTTCTTAATCTTTTCTGCTTCTTTTAGGTCCATATCGTTTCTGTCCTTTATTGTGCCCATCTTTGCATGAAATGATTCTGAATAGAGAGACTGTAAAAAATATAATAAATATTATATGTGTGTGTGTGTATATATATATATATATATATATATACACTTACATACAGTTGATTTTCAATGAAGGTGCAAAGGCAGTTATACAAGGAAAGGATAGTCTTTTCATAAATGGTACTGAGAATAGCCAGATATATGTTTTTTTAATTTATTTATTTGTCTTCACTGGGTCTTAGTTGCAGCACACAGGATCTTAAGTTGTAGCAAGTGGGATCTAGTTCCCTGACCAGGGATCAAATGGGGACCCCTGAGTTGGGAAAACAGAGTCTCAGCCACTGGACCACTAGGGAAGTCCCATAGCCAGATAGTCTTCATGAAAAAAAATGAACCTTGAACCCCTACATCACTGTTTACTTAAAAATTAATTTGAGATGCATCATATACCTAAATTCAGTTGAATATAATTAAAACTATAATGCTTCTAGAAGAATATGTAGGAGAATATTTTCATGACCTAGGGATAGGCAACAGGTTTTTTACAAGACATACAAAGCACTGACATAGAAGAAAAAATAAGGATAAATGAAACTTCCTCAACATAAAAAATTTCTCATCAAAAGACACCAGTAAGAAAATGAACAGTCATGCCACAGATCAGAGAGAGTGTTCATAACACACGTAACAGACAAAAGACCAGAAACATAATAAAAAATGGGCAAAAGTCACTTTACAAAAGAAGGTAGATGAAGGGCCAGTAAACACATGAAAATATTCTCAATGTTATTAGTCATCTGGGAAATGCAATGAAAAATCATTTCACACCCTCTAGAATAACTAAAATAAAAATAATTGACAGCATAAAATGTCAGCAAAGATGTGGAGCAATGGAAAATCTCATGCATTGTTGGTGGAAATGGTAAGCTACTTTAGAAAACTGTTTACCAGATTCTTCTAAAATTAAACATACACTTTCCCTGTGACCTAACAATTTCACTCCCTAGGTGTTTCTCCAAAAGAATTATAATCATAGGTCCACAAAAAGACTTGTATAAAGAATGCTTGCTGCTGCTGCTGCTGCTGCTAAGTCGCTTCATTGGTGTCCGACTCTGTGCGACCTCATAGACGGCAGCCCATCAGGCTCCCCGGTCCCTGGGATTCTCCAGGCAAGAACAATGGAGTGGGTTGCCATTTCCTTCTCCAATGCATGAAAGTGGAAAGTGAAAGTGAAGTCGCTCAGTTGTGTCCGACTCTTCGCGACCCCATGGACTGCAGCCTTCCAGGCTCCCTTGTCCCTGGGACTTTCCAGGCAAGAGTACTGGAGTGGGCTGCCATTGCCTTCTCCAAAAGAATGCTTACATCAGCCTTATTCATATACTCAAAAACTGGTTGTTGTTGTTCAGTTTCTAAGTTGTGTCCAACTCTTTGTGACCCCAAGGACTATAGCACGGCAGGCTTCCCTGTCCTCCACTGTCTACCAGAGTTTGCTCAAACTCACGTTCATTGAATTGGTGATGCCACCCAACCATCTCATCCTCTGTTGACCCCTTCTCCTCCTGCCTTCAATTTTTCCCAGAATCAGGGTCTTTTCCAATGAGTCAGTTCTTCACATCAGCTGGCTAAAGTATTGGAACTTCAGCTTCAACATCGGTCCTTCCAAAGAATATTCAGGACTGATTTCCTTTAGGATGGTCTGGTTGGATCTCCTTGCCATCCTAAGGACTCTCAAGAGTCTTCTCCAACACCACAGCTCAAAAGAATCAATTCTTTGGTGTTCAGTCTTCTTTATGGTCCAACTCTCACATCCATACATGACTACTGGCAAAACCATAGTTTTGATTATACAGACCTTTGACGGAGGACCAAAATATACATCCATGAACAGGAAAAAGGGAAAACTGTGGTAAATTAATATGCTGGAATGTTAATCTCCAGTAAAAAGGAACAAACTACTTATACATATGCAACAGCACAGATGAATCTCAAAAATATTATGTTGAACAAAAGGAACCAGACATAAGACTATATGCCATATGTTTTCATTTATATGAAGTTCAAGAGCAGACAAAATGAGTCTATGGGATAGAAATCAGATCATTGGGTGGCTGGAGGAGCATGGAGGAACTATCTGGAGAATTGGAGATATTTTATGGCTTGATTGTGATGTTGGTTAGGTGGAGGTATACAACTCTTTAAACTTATGATTAATCCCATCTCTCTCTCGTTCTCTCTGTTGTGTCCTACTCTTTGCGACTCCATGGACTGTAACCCGCCAGGCTCCTCTGTCCTTGGAATTTTCAAGCATGAATACCAGAGTGGGTTGCCATTTCCTGTTCCAAGGGATCTTCCTGACCCAGGGATCACACCCATCTCTCTTGCTTCTCCTACATTGACAGGCAGATTCTTTACCACTAGTGCCACCTGGGAAGAATTTTTATAAATTAAAATTAAATTAAAATACACTGAAAAAAACAGAAAGCCCCAAAGCCTGAAACACGAAAAAGACTTCATATATCCAACTATTTAACTGACATCTATACTTGGATAATTACGCAGGCATCTTCAATGGAACTCAGATACTAAATGGTGGTTTCAAAATCCTTTGATACCATGAAGAAAATGAAAGAAAGTCTTGTGATAGAAAATAACTGGACAAAGGACTGTTTAAAATTGGGTAAGTAGGAAGCCATGCAGTCAGCTGAGGAAAGAATGTTCCAGACAGAGGGATAGCAAATGCAAAGACTCTAAGATAAGACTGAGTTTGGCACATGCCTAGAACTTAGTGAACAAGGAAAAGGAGTGGGAGATGAATCAAAGAAGCAGGGCCAGATCACAAAGGACAATGTAGGCCATAGTGAGGAGCTTGGATTTGATTTTATGTGTGATGAGAAACCACTGGATGGGTTAAACAGGCCCATGGTATGACTTGCATTATAAAGGATCACTCTTGTTGCTCTGTGGAGAATCAGTTTGGGGGACTGGGAATAGGAAAAGTAAAGTGGCCAATCAGAAGATGTGTTGGTTATTCCCCTTAACCTCTTTATCTTCTATATCATTTCATTGTCTGCCTTTCTCTGACCTCAAAGGCTGATCCCCATAGATAGCATCTCCAGGGCCTCTTTGCTGGCTGGTTTCTGGTTGAGTTTAGGCCACGGGAGGCACTGGCAGGTGATCAAAGGTGAGAGCTGAGGGATGTGGGAACACGTTGTCATTGCTCCCTGCCCCATTTCCTTCCTTCCTCAGCCAGGTCCTGGCTGGAGTTGTGTTCTTGCAGCTTCTTGTGCTTTCCCCAAGGCTTCCCCATCTTTGGGTTGTTCTCTTAGGTCTGCTCTCACCTTGGTTAATGACCAATAGTTAATGGTTTACACCATCACTATTGACTATTAGTAGGTGTGATCTACTTACCTACAGCCAAACATCCTGGAGTGCAAAGTCAAGTGGGCTTTAGGAAGCATCACTACAAACAAAGCTAGTGGAGGTGATGGATTTCCAGCTGAGCTATTTCAAATCCTAAAAGATGATGCTGTGAATGTGCTGCACTCAGTACACCAGTAAATTAGGAAAACTCAGCAGTGGCCACAGGACTGGAAAAGATCAATTTTCATTCCAGTCCAAAAGAAAAGCAATGCCAAAGAATGTTCAAACTACCTCACAATTGCACTCATCTCACATGCTTGCAAAGTAATGCTCAAAATTCTCCAAGCCAGGTTTCAACAGTACATGACCTGAGGACTTCCAGATGTTCAAGCTGGATTTAGAGAAAGCAGAGAAACCAGAGATCAAACTGCCAGCATACGCTGGATCATAGAAAAAGCAGGAGAATTCCAGAAAAGCATCTACTTCTGCTTTATTGATTACACTAAAGCTTTTGACTGTGTAGATCACAACAAACTGTGGGAAATTCTTCAAGAGATGGGAATACCAGACCACCTTACCTGCCTCCTGAGAAATCTGCATGCAGGTCAAGAAGCAACAGTTAGGACCGGACATGGAACAATGGATTGGTCCCAAATTGGGAAAGGAGTACGTCAAGGGTGTTTATTGTCACCTTGCTAATAACTTACATGCAGAATACATCATGCGAAATGCCTGGCTGGATGAAGCACAAGCTGGAATCAAGATTGCAGGGAGAAATATCAATAACCCCAGATATGCAGATGACACCAGCCTTATGGCAGAAAGCGAAGAGGAACTAAAGAGCCTCTTAATGAAAGTGAAAGAGAAGAGTGAAAAGGCTGGTTTAAAACTCAACATTCAAAAACCGAAGTCCTATCACTTCATGGGAAATAGATGGGGAAACAGTGGAAACAGTGACAGACTTTATTTTCTTGGGCTCCAAAATCACTGTGGATGGTGACTGCAGCCATGAAATTAAAAGACATTTGCTCCTTGGAAGAAAAGCTATGACAAACCTAGACAGCATAATAAAAAGCAGAGACATTACTTTGCCAACAAGGTCTGTCTAGTTGAAGCTATGGTGTTTCCAGCAGTCATGTATGGACGTGAGAGTTGAACCATAAAGAAGGCTGAGCACCAAAGAACTGATGCTTTTGAACTGTGGTGTTGGAGAAGACTCTTGAGAGTCCCTTGGACTGCAAGCAGATCCAACCAGTCAATCCTAAAGGAAATCAGTCCTGAATATTCATTGGAAGGACTGATATTGAAGCTGAAACTCCAATACTTTGGCCAGCTGATGTGAAGAACTGACTCATTGGAAAAGACCCTGATGCTTGGAAAGATTGAAGGCAGGAGGAGAAGGGGATGACAGAGGATGAGATGGTTGGATGGCATTACCGACCTGATGGACATGAGTTTGAGCAAGCTCTGGGAGTTGGTTATGGACAGGGAAGCCTGGCATACTGCAGTCCATGAGGTTGCAAAGAGTCAGACACGACTCTGTGACTGAACTGAATGGTTTACACATAATGGTTTATAGTAATAATATATAACATATATAGCAATAATAATATATACAGAATTATAGTTAATAATCATTATATTCTTTTCAGTTAGTCTCTTTTGAGTGTGCCATCTGCTTCCACTTGTGCCCTGTATGGCACAGGTGACTGTTACAGGCAAAAAGATGCTAATGGCTTGAGCTCCAATAGTAGTGCTGAAGAAGTTGAGAAGAAGGCTGATTTGAGATCTATTTTGGAGGTAGAAATCAGAGGACATCCTTAGCTACTGGTGGGAAATCCTTAGGGACTGGTTGTGGAGGATGGGAGAAAGAGAAAAATGGAGGGAAATTCCTGGGATTGTAGCTGATTGGTGGTGCTGTTCATTGAGGTAAGACTGTCTGAGGGAGATGGAGGCTTGTAGGAGCAGAGATGAGGAATCAAGAATTTCTTATCTGCCGTGAAAAGTTTGAGTTGCTAATTAGACATCCAAATGGAAATGCCATGAAGGCCTGTAGACATATGAGTCTGAAGCTCAGTAGAGATGTTGGCTGGAGAAAGAAACATGGGTCCCATGAGTATGTTGTATTTGAACGCAAGGGGCAGGATGAGAACACTTCGGGAGAGAGTATGATAGGGAATTCCCATTGTATGAATTGTGATGGGAAGCAGGGCCCGCCTTCCACTGAGAAAACTGAAAATGCTGGACATTCACTCTCCCTGACCTCTGGCAGCCCAGACATGGGCAATGACCTAGGCTCAGTCAACCAAGGCCTCCTGTCGGGACTTTGAATCTGAAGCCAGTGTTGCAAAGAAGCAAGGGACAGTTCCGAATTCCTTCTGATGGCAGCAGCTGCAGCATCCAAGTTGTCGTTGGCAGTGGTTGGTGGTGACTGGTGGTGGGCAGTGTTCCTGGGTGTGAGCTTGGCTGGGATGCTGACCCCTGAACTTCCCTCAGTTTCAGACCGTTTCCAAGCCTGGCTTATCGGCCTTCCTGTCAACTCTGTTTGCTACCTGATTTCCTGCCAGTGAATTCCTTTTCTCCTTAGGTTAACCAGAGTTGGTTCCTGTTGATTGCAACTAAGAACCCTTTTAGCACAATGCCTTGAACTTGGTAGGCATCCAGCAAATATGTGCTGAACAAATGTCTGAATAAGTTTCCTCCTAACTTGAAATTAGAAGGGAGTCTCAAGCTTTTCCACCATGGCTGCCATGATCTAATGGAGAGTATTCTTTTTCATTAATTGACAACTTTCCTTGGAGTTTTTAGAGGACAGAGAAACAAGAGGTCAGCAGCTGAAGTAACTGTCGTCCTAATCTAATAGAAATAAACATGGTGACTCATGGGTGAAGTCAGTTTCCTTCTAAAAATGGCATATGGGAATTATTATTCACGGGGAATGAGTCTTCTCTGGAGCCTCTGGTATTTAAGGATGCTTCAGAGCAACCCACCCACCATTCCCCATATTTTGAACAGCAGTTATAGAAACCTGTGAACTCTTGATTTTAAGATATGTAGCCGCAATGAAGGGCTTCCCTGGTGGCTCAGATGGTAAATAATCTGCCTGTAATGCAGGAGACCTGGGGATTTGATCCCTGAGCTGGGAGGATCCCCTGGAGAAGGAAATGGCTACCCACTCCAGTATTCTTGCCTGGAGAATCCCATGGACAGAGGAGCCTGGTGGGCCACAGTCCATGGGGTCGCAAAGAGTCAGACATGACTTAGCGACTAACACACACACGTACACAGAGAAACATAGTCACAATGAAAGCAAGGAAACCTTTTGTCCTTTGCAACTAGAATAAAGAGGTCACATTTTACTTCTCCAAACTTTTCAAAGTAATTCAATTCCTCCCTCTCCTCCAGTGCTTTTAAATGAAAGTCAACTGCTGTCTTTGAAAAGATTTAAAGAAGTTATTGAAACAACTGGAATCCAAATCTGCTCTGGTAAAAAAAAAAAAAACAAAAACAAAAACAAAAAAATCATGGAATTATCCTATACTGTTCTATTTTATATTTTATTGATTTTGAGCTGCATCAGGGGCCATCTGCAGGGGCTCCTGTAAAGAAACCAACTTTCTGTCTTACAGATAGCTCCAAACCCACAGAGAGGCCAGCTCCTCAGCTGTGGTGTGAACTTACTCCAGAGGAGTGTGTCATCAGTCAGAGCTCTCACTGATGAAAAATGGAAATGTCAGTAGCTGGAAAAATAAGTTAATTTTAAAAGGATCACTACATCTGAT